>NC_138551.1:35752644-35900478 GCF_964273705.1 Natrix helvetica | reverse complement strand
GGCTCTCTCCAGCCCCTTCTTTTTGTAACAATGAAGTAATTTTGGTCTGCTGCATGGTTGGACTGGAGATTGCAGAAGCAGGAGCTGAAAATGACTTGCCCGTTGGTGGCTTTTTAGGTCACATTTGTCTGAATTCATAGATGATAAGTCTTTTACAAAGAAAATGGTGTCAGTGGAGCATGCAGCCGGGCCGATCCAAGGTGGCAGGCAAAACCGAAAGTGAGAAGTTAGTTCTCCTTCACTGTTTCAAGGTACGGAGATACCCCAAAAGAGGGAAAGTCAAATAATCAGAATCCAGCAATAGGAGAAGTCCAGAGCGCTTTCAGGGGAGGTTTTAAGACAATACCAGAGACCTCCCCCCCCCGAAGGTGGTTTCAAAATGCAGTCTTCATTTATAAGTACAAAAACAAATACGGGGGGGGGGGAAGCCATCTTGACTCCTCCTTTCACAGGGAGAAGAGGAAAAGTTTCCTTTCTTTAAGAAAACAGCTCAGCAATTCCCTCTTGCAACTGTGATTTCGATCTTTCTCCCATTGTTAATTCAAGTAGCAAGTCCGCCTTTGTTCTCTCCATTCCAATGTAGAGAGAGATAGTTTAAATGCCGCTTTGTCCAAGTGGGAGGGAAAACACCCCCCTCTAATCTTCGGTTTCAAATAAGTTGAACACGAACTTACAGTTATCTGCTGCTTATCCTTTAAGAACTATTAAAGAGATCAAGATGGTCCCCCTCCGCCAGCATTCAACCACTCCTAGATTAACTCCTTCCTCCTGGGAATCCATTCGGCGAAAGGGCAGACAGCCCAAGGCTGTACCATGCCCCTCCTCCGCTCCTCGGCTCCTCGGCGAGGCTGAAAACACCCCCATTGGCTGCCGCCGAATCCGGGGGGGGGGTTCAGCAAGCCGCCCTTCGGCAGGGAGACCCCCCCCAAGGACCCCTGTGCTCCCTACGGAGCCAACTGAGGAGATGAGCGGTGGACAACACGTCCGTCACCAGCAGGAACCGGAAGTGATCCAAGAATGAAGAGAGGTTTTTTTTGTTACCTTTCCTGTCCTAGAAATCAATAATGTATGTTCCTGTGCAATATATCTTCACAAGCAAATGATTTATTATACAAATCTTTGATAGAAGACAGACTGTAGTGGACTCTATCAATACTATTATTTGGAGAAATGTTGGAAATACAGTTACATAAAAATCTATGGTGAAGTTAGTTTTGATTTGTTACTGGAACACCTGTATACAACTTCTTAAATGTAAGCAAAAGGCACCAATACTTATTTCTTCAATTGTGAGAGGAAGTACAATATGTAATACATCATTTACTGCTAAATCTACATCATCAATTATTAAATCAATGAGATTTAAGATTTTTATTTTCTTTTAATTGAATTTAAATTCAAACCTAATTATTGAAATAGAATTTAATTTTGAAATGTGTAGTTCTATGATTCATCAATAGGTTGCAATAGGGAGCTAAAGTCAAAGTGAAATAATTTTGCCACTATAAAAAAAGTGAAGAACATGTAATTTTGTTTTGACAAAATATATATGACAAATCAACCCAGAAGAAATACGTAATACTGTATATCATTCTAAGTTCTGCAATATGGGTTTTAAAGCTATAAATCATACGTTCTGTAATGCAGATTCAGCGTTAGCATACATACCTATATATCTCAAGATTTAAAGTAAATGTGAAAGATCACAGAATTACATTTAAAATAATTTGTGTGATCTAAATAACTGTAAAATGACATGCAGATTGTGGGCTCTGTAAGTGGGAAGTTTGCTTTGACTAGCAAACACGGATTTCATGGTATACCTCCCAATTGTAATGGCTGAATTCAGCCAATTTTGGAAAAAAGGGTGAAAGAATGGATAACAAGGGAAATAGTCCTTTTGCAAGAGAGTATTCTTGCAACAATTAGTGGTTCATATTTGTAATAAAAAGAGAAACAAATTTGGCAGTAAAAAACCAATTATTACTTTGATAATAAAGCTCACATTCAGCATTGTTTTATCCATTGATGATATATTGGCATGTGGGAAGTTAAAAAGAGAGAGAGAGAAAAAAAAGCTGTATCTCATTCAGTCTAAGCCTCTAATAGCTTTTATCAGAATGCCTGATCCTTTTGATTGTTCTTTTTGTTTCATTTGCTTGTAAGCAGTAACTTCACAGCTGTGCCTTGGCAATAAACTGTATATCTATACGACCCTATATTTAGATTGTATAGACAAGCATTAATAGTGACAAAGATAGAATGAGTGCTGCTTAGCCCCTAGTGAAATCAAACAAAAGAGCTAATGAAGCTCCTCTAATAGGCTTTGCAGAGTGACCAGCTGTACAACTTCATTGGTATTCCAATAGGGACCCTGGTTATTGAAGAGAAACTCCAAAGAAAATTATTCTTTTTCCAGAGTGGACCTATGGTATTTGTCTCTGCTGCCTTCCAGTGGATAAGATTGGCCACTTATGTTTCTCTTTCCAAGCAGAGCAAAACACATAAATCAAGCCTATTATTTAAAAAAAGGCAAGTGTATTAAAAGTCAAAAATGAAGTATTACAACCCCAACAATAATTTGCTTGATTTAGTGTCACTTTATAAATGTGGCAATATTTGGGGATCTGCAACAAAATGTTACAGACCAGGAGTTTCAACCTCATGTCATCATGGTGTCGTCACATGACATATTGCAACTTTTCCCCCTTCGCTAAACTGGGCATGGGTGTGGCCAGCGCATGACACATCTGGCCTGCGAGCCGTGAGTTTGACAGTCCTGTTATAGCTTGAAGTGCTTTTATTTATATATCTGCCTGCTCACCCATCCTAGGTTGTGTCTCTCAACATTCAGCATTTACAGTATCTGCTTCTTCCTCATAGATTTTGTTTGTTTGTTTGGGGATTTTGTTTTGGTTGTCTTTATTTCTCAGGTACAATTGAAATGGATTTCTCAATTAACTGTGAAAGCAGTTTTTACCTGCCTTCCTGGGGACATTTTTAAATATATACACAATGCAAATGTTTTCTTTATTTATATTTTAATTGGTGGATTTTGGGGAGGAGGGGGTCAATATTTCACATGTACATTGTTGATGAAATAGTCCTTCTAGGAACTTATCTTATTTTCTTTGGGGAGAGACTTGCAAAATAAAAATGACCGAGGCTGATGCTACCTTCTGAGCCATGATGTGCTGAGTCCTCTGTTGCAGAAGTGGTTGATTTGCCTTAAAGAAAGAAAGAAAGAAAGAAAGAAAGAAAGAAAGAAAGAAAGAAAGAAAGAAAGAAAGAAAGAAAGAAAGAAAGAAATACTTGGGGGAGACCCAAACATGTATTGTTTTTACTAGAGACTAGTAAATTAACGGATTAATTGGCAGGATTTATTGCTTTGTTTACATGAGAAGGGAAATGGCCAAGTTCTTAGCCATGCAGGATGACACTCTGGAGTCGGCTATAAATCAGCTGTTTTGCTGTCCTTATTAATATATTTCAACCTGTTGATATTTTATTTCTTTAAAAAATTGCAATAAAAATCTCATATAACTCATGTTAACAGTTGCCGCTCTTTCTAACATCTTTGTACCCATTTCTTCCCAAATTCATAGTTTTTAGCATAAGAGGTACTTTTAAAGTTTATGTTAATGAATGTTAATATTAATATTTCTATTTTTCCCTTTCCTTAATGCAGACTTTTTAGCATCACCCCCCTCAACTATTTTTTGCTTTGTTTCCAAGTTTCAGAAAGATTCTCTTTCAGAAGAAATAAATAGGTGTATCTAACTGATAGGGATTTCTCACCAGAGAAAAATAAAACTTAACAGATTCTTTTCAGTGCTGGAGTTTGAGATCATGAATTAGGAAAATAAAAAACTCTATTATAGATCTATATGAAAATGGCTTTATAAAGCCTGCTATTCTGAACTGTCTCACAGCATGGATGGCAGCACTGACAGTATTTTTTTCAAAAAAAAAAAAAACTCATTGTGGCTGAACTTTTATTCAGATTCAAAGAGAAAAAAAGCTCTATCATTTATTTATTTGACTGATAGTATGCTGCTTCTTCAGGAATTCAAATGACCAGACAGGTAGTCCTTGTTTATCAACTGCACCTACAGCAACTGTTTGAAATTACAATAGCTCTTAAAAAGGAGATGTATGGTTGGTCCTTGAACTTAAAGCCAACTCAAGGATCAACCATAAATCTCCTTTTCAATGTCCCTGCAATTGAGTGATGGTGAGTCACTAACTTGGAAACCAGTTACATTTACAACAACACAGCATCTCATACTCATATGATTGTTATTTGTGAGCTTCACAGCCTGTTTCCAGCAAGCAAAGTCATTGGAGAAACTGAAAGGAAGTTGCAAATCACAGTCACATGATATTATGCTTAACAACCCACAGTGATTTGCTTCATGGCCACAGATAGAAGTGATGTTGTAAGTTGGGCATGATTACCCGATATTTCACTTTAGGGTCAGTCCCAATTGCAGTTGGTAAGTCAGCAGTATCTGTAACAGCATTTTCTCCCTCCATTTTTCTCATCATAAAAACAATGAGGTTAGTTGGGCGGAGAGAGTGACTAGCGCTAAACCATCCAGTAAGTTTCATTGGGGTGGACTACAACATGGGTGTCAAACTTGCGATGTCACGTCATCACGTGATGTATCGTGACTTTTTTCCCTTTCACTAAACCAGGGGTGGGTGTAGCCAGTGTGTGACGCATCTGGCCTGCAGGCCACAAGTTTCACACCTCTGAACTACAACCTGGATTTTCAGAGTTTCAGTCCAGAATCTTAACCACTATATCCTACTGCACCTGCTTAACAATCCCAGAAATAAGTATGTTACAGATTGCTGACATCCACATTTTCCTATGCAAAAGTGCAGCACAGCTGTAGATTTTACATTCTCTGACAGTAGCAGAGACTGATGGGTTACATTGTAGCCGAATTCCACCACCCCCAAAAATTAAAGTCTGAATATCTATGATCCTAACTCATTCATTTGGTTCTTTCCCAGACTTCATCTTTAAACTACGTACTAACTTTGTTTATAGTCCTTCACAATATTTATAAGCTGCCAAGAATGACTTTTTTCATTCTACTATTGGCAAAGACAGATTCAAATGCTATTATCTATAAAGCATTTTGGACTGATCGAAGATTGCTCCCATGTCTTCTCTTGTACTACGTTTCTGCATTAATTCTGACTCCATTGCAGTGATTATTATGGGCATGCAGCCAATCCTTCCACAAACTTGCATTTCTTTGCCGGAAGCTCTTGTGATTAAGTCAACCAGTCCCAGAAACTTCAAGGACTGTGTCACACATCTGATTTCTGGTCTCAGTGTTTTCTGGAAATATTAAATATTCTATAGAGGAGTGGTTAATAATAACAAAAATTAAGCATATACTGTATAATTATTCTTGAGATTCATTTTTCTCTTCATGTGACTCTTCAAATGTTTCCATCTACTCCAAACACTTGCGATGGAACAAATTGAAATTCAAAAGAATTTTCATTAGTATTAGCAAAGAGGACTAAGAACTTCTGTAGCAGTTTGTGATGTAACCAATTAATCAGATGCCAAGTGATGTCCTTCAGTGCCCTTCTAATCATCATTTAAGGGGCACACGACTTTTGACCATCTACACTCCAATGGATACTGATAATCTTTCTCTGGAATTGCTTGCACCTTTTGGTCTGCAATGAAGAGCTAGTTCCAGATGTATTGTCCTACTACTGGTACATATGTATTACAAGCTAGAAAAAGATAAGGTCCTTAATCACAGGGGATGCCTGTATGGAAAAGTCCTTGTTGCAGAACGTATGCCTCTAATATGTACATTAAAGGAGAATTGAGTTACAGGAAGAAGGAATGACTCACCGTCCTTTGATTGAAGTAGAATGTCTAGATAGAGGATTTTCTAGATAGAGAAATTAATGCAAAGATTCAAATACATTGTCTTCCTTTCCCCCATTCTTTTGCAATTTAATACACAGTTTAACAGCTATCATAATCGCATGATGGTTCTGCTTTCCAGAATTCTTGAAATATTAATCCCAAAGTTTCTTTTGAAATAAAAGAGTACATGAGTGAACCTCCTTAGGCCTAAAATAATCCTAGTTGTATTCTCTCTCACACCACTTATTATGAGATGTTAAAAATACAAAATACTGAAACTTTACATAATGTTTTTCTGCTAAAAGTAAGCAAATAAATGCACCCAGAATATGCACTGATCTCTCATCTGCCTAAAATGAGAATATTAGTGAGAACCAGGGGGTGGGATGGAATGGCAGGGGGCATATTTACATGATTGTTGCACTTCTCACAAAAACTGTAAAATAATTAACAGCTGCTACTATCTTATTGTTTCTAACCAGATTCCTACCTTTATATTTGTTTTTGTGCTCTGTATTCCATTTTTCTTGCTCTCCAGACCTCCATCAATACCTTGTTTTGTTTGTTTTCCTTAATAAATCAAAATATTCTTTCAAGAAGTATTCAATGCTTATAGTGTATTCATGTAGTATGTCATATTCAGTGCTACAACTATTATACCTTCTGTGTATAAAAAATAGTTTATGGAATTTTTCCCCAATTTTTCCTTTAAAAAAAAACCTCCAAACACCTTGAATACAGGAATCTCAAATAAACTTTCTATAGCTTTCCATGAATCGTTTTTCTTCTTATTAATCTTAATGGAAATAGAAATGGACAAAATAATCATGAGCTACGGCACTTTTCCTGGGTAGAAAGGTTTTTCAATTCAGAGATTAGGAGATCAAGGTACATCTCCTTTATATTTTTTCTCTACAACAGGAATCTCGTAAGGTAGATTGGACTAAGAAAGAAGAGCTGGCCCAATCACCCAATGACTTTCCATGGCTAAAAATGGATTTCTACATGCATGTATTTGACTCTCATGTCCTGTAACAGCTATGCTATTAATATTAATATTTATAATTGTTTTTATGTTTCTATTTTTAATTACACTGTAACTGTCCCAGAGTAACTTTGGATGGCAAGATGAGCAGCATATAAATTTAATTAAAAAATAAAAAATAAAACATCATGTTCATTTAGGAAGTGTTTGGTGGATTTTTTTTTTAAAGTTTTATTGGTTTTTTCAAATATTTTGGGGAAAAGGGTACATAAGTGTGGAGAAAAATTTTGACAGCTACATCATACGGAAGGTGGTACTTCCCCGGGATCTTACATCTCTCTCTTATTTTATATATATCAGAATATCATTATTACATACATATTAGCAGTTCAGATTTACTTCAAATTCTTTAACATCTTCAATCATACTTTATATCACTTCTAACCATTTCATTATGTTAACAATTGCAATGTATTTTTAATTCATTTCTGTGACCTAAATCTCATTGCTGCCTCCTCTCCCCTGTCTATTGGCTGAGCCATGGCTCCTCCCCCCCTTCATGTCTTGTGCACTGTCTTTTGATTCGTCTAGGAGGTTCTTGTGTTTTTCCATGAAGGCTTCTGCCTCCGTGTTTGGTGGAATTTTTATGCTATGCTATGCTATGCTATGCTAGGCTAGGCTATTATATAGTTATATTACTGTTTACAAGTCTCCCAGAGTTGTCTCAAAGCAACATGGGCAGAAAACAAATTTATTTATTTAAATATGAAATGGATTTTATATCATATAGATCATTCTCTGCTGGAGCTACAAAAATAATACAAATATTTATAAACAGATTTTAAAAATCATTTGACTATACTTCTGCTTCTGGCTAAACTACTTATTAAGCAAACTAGAAGTAATAATAGACTTCGTGTTCTCATTAAAGCCTTAATGAAAAGCTATTTTTGCATTCAAATAAAAATCTGAATTTTACTGAGAAAAGTATAGAGATTGCATACTCTATTTGTTTTAATTAAAACTACTTACTAAATAGCTGCCACCGAAGAAATATCCCTGAAAGTACCAATTCTATAGATTAATGTAGTTAATTAATCCATGTGAGCTTCCTATAATGGAACGACACAAAAATAACTGGCAGTTTTATTGTTTCTTGTAAGATCTCCACAGTATAACTGCTACAATGAAACGTTTTAGCTCAGCAATGAAGGAAGTAAATTAAAAAAAAAACATTAGTGGTGGCTAGATATATTTGTCCAAACAGTATTTTATTATTTGTAATGATTATCCTTACCCCCAAATCAAGTCCTTAGCAAAAATCTCTAGATGTGAAAGTCTCCCAAATATCAGTGTTATTCTATTAGAAAAATGAGGCTATATAAAACAGAGTGTTGTAAACATTATTTGAAACAAGTAATTCATTCTCAGGATCTTAATTCATCAATGAACAGTGTGTTAAATTTTCCACTGCAACATGTCTCAGTCCATAAGCATAAGCAGTTTGCTAGTGTATTTCCTGAATAGTGGGTACCCTTTCTGTGGAAAGACAAGTTGTGCCTGCTGGCCACTAGAAGAAAACTATAGATCAGTTGGTAGTAAGTAAGTAAAGTAAAGTAAAGTAAAGTAAGTAAACTTTTCATCTTACCATGTAAGTTTAATTGTCATGTATACACTAATACTGTATGTACTGTATCTTGCTACACATTCATGATGTATGGAATAAATGCATTTTAATATGTTCCTTTCTTTGTTCAGTTCCTAAGCTGAATGCAAACTCTGTGATGGCATGCCAGCTAGAGGGAGCTCTCTTATATATAATAGTAGCTAATACTACAGTAGCAGATAATGGAGACAAAGCAGAGTTCAGTTCCTATTTTCCTTTGGTATTTTTCCCCCCCTGAAAGCAAAACTGTTTAAATGATTTAATTTTAAATGATTTAAATTATTAAATTATTCATAATAATTGTCACAAGGAGGGAATGACAATCCAAGTTAAGTAAAGTCTTACTTAGAAAGCTATCCCAAATGACTTTTAAATCACTGAGACTCACTAGACCAATCACTTATAATAGTTTTGATTGAGCTGGTATATATAAAATGCTATAAGGAAATGTCATTCTTTGCAAATATGTGTAGTTCATGTATAGCTTATTTTGTTAGGATTTCCATCTTTCAACTTAACTTATCTCAATAGGAGAAGGATTTCTTCTAGTTTCCTTGTGCAGCTGAAGAATTAGCTATGAGTTTATGATCCAACATCTAAACCACAGCCCTCAGAAGATAATGCATATACTCCTGAGCTTCACAGATGCATTTTGCCTTATCTAGTGTCTAATACAGAATAACTGAGTTGGAAGGGATCTTGGTGGTCTTCTAGTCCAATCCTCTGCTCAAGCAGGAGATCCTATCTATTTTAGAAATTTGGCTGTCCATTCTCTTCTTAAAAGCCTCCAGTCTTGGAGCACCCACAACTTCTGAAAGCAATCTGATTTTTCTTGTTTCTTTCTGTCAGGAAATTTCTCCTTAGTTCTAACATTGTTTCTACTTTGTTCAGTTTCCACCCATTGCTTCTTGTCTTGCCTCTGGTGCTTTGGAAAATAGATTGATCCTCTCTTCCTCCTGGCAGCCCCTCAAATATTTGAATACCTATCCCGTCACCCCTTTTCTTTTCACTAAACTATACATGCCCAATTCCTGCAACCATTCTTCATATGTTTTAGCCTCCAGGCTTCTAATCATCATTGTTGCTCTTCTCTACACTCTTTCCAGAGTCTCAACATCTTTTTTACAGTATATTCCAGTGACCAAAATTGAAGACAGTATTCCAAGTGTGGTCTTACTAAGGCATTAAAAATGGTATTATCATTTTTTATAAACTTGATTTGATCCAGCTATTAATGAAATCTAGGCTTGCATTGGCTGCAACTACATGTTGTTTAAAAAAAATATTAGAGAACCTAGGTAAGAAAAGCGTAATATGCTGGAATTATAGAAATATGTTTGGTTTCCAATGGCTTGTGTTATACAGTATAATTGTCTGAATCTGAATGAACAGTATAATTGTTTAATTCATTTTCTAAAACTTTCGAAATCTGAATATTAGCTAAAACTGCTCGTTTGTTTGCATTGTTACTTACATTAATAAAGATTAGTTGGAGATATAATAAGTTATTGAATCAATCCTGGTTAAAGTAATTTCTATATTCTAGAAAAGATAAGAGACACAGCAGAATCTAGGAACTGGACCATAGTTTATATCACTCTTATGTAATATACACAATTTTAATAAAACTATAATCTAGTTGTTGTCTATAATTAGGACTGAACAGTAAGAAAGATGTAACTATATTAATCAGCTGCACTGCAGTAATACAGATATTGCTCATCATTTAGTGAGTTTGTCAGAGAATTAACTTTGAGTTCTCCTTAATTTTGTTTTTCTTCCTTTCAAGTAGGGACTTCAAATGTAATACCACAGAAAAATGATAGATACATGGATATGAAGGCGTAGGATTCTAATAAATTTGTTTTTTGTTTTTTACCTTATTGATTGTGTAATGTCACTTATTGTGCAATGCTTATGGTATTCTGCATTTTAAAAAGAAAGAGAACATATCACATAGTGTTTTTTCTTCCCTTAGTCTATATTTCATAAAAACTCTCACTGCTTCCTGACTCTTGGTGCAACAGGTGACTTTTTATATCTTTGAACTTCTTGCATCAAATGTCAGAAAATATGAGTTATTATTTATCTCTTCCCTGAAGCAAAAGTTGATTTTTCTTATTTGGGGGAACAATACTGAAAACTCACTCTATTCAGATCATATACAGAACTTACAATCTTCGATTTTCATTTAGGCTGTCATGCTGAAACATTTAAGCAATTTCCATGATATATTTTATTGTGGATTCTACTTTATTTAAATGATGCCTGTGAGGTAGCCACTTTGCTAAACAAAAAACCACCAACCTAATTTGGGACATGCAAAATAATATTTTTAAAAACAAAAATTTCAGCACAATTTCCAGAGTTTGATTTTTAGAAATAAATTGTTTGTAGCCCAGTACCTGAACAGAACAAAAACATATACAGTGATGGAAGAAAATGCTTTATTGGTCATTCAGCTATTTCTTTTCTATGTGTAGATGCCTCACCCTGTGGAATGTTGATATGAATATTCTGTGGCGCCGTTTGATTTGGAGGACAGAATATATTCAGGGGGAAGTGTTTGTCAGCAGTGGGTAAAGAACCACAAGACCTAATAGGATGAAATTTTGATGAGCTGGCATGTTTTGAGAAAGCATTAACCCTGAAATCCTTTAATCAGCACCAGTACTATGGGATACATCTAGTAATGAACATTCCACTACTTAAGAGTTTTCCATACACCTAACAGTTGAAGCAATAATTTTAAACAAGAGCAACAATATATACCTTTTCCCACCAATTCTTTTATTGTCTTTAGAAAGTGTGAAGTTTGCCAGTAGCTTTTTAAGAATCAGCTGCATGTCTGTGCATAAAGTTTAAAAATTGTTAATTTCCTCTTCCAGGATAACTCTCCAAAATTGTCAATCCTCTCTCACACACTGGATCTGTCAGGCCTTTAGTTATGTTTCTTTTAGGATCTTTGGCCTGCCACACTTTCTATTATTTTCCTATTCTGTTTCATTAGTGTAGTAGTTGGGAGGGGGGAATAGAAAGGAGTAGAATTGTGGAATGTGTTGTTGTCATTCTTTTCTAGAAGCTCAAGGTCATCTTTTGTCTCCGCACCTCGACACCTGACTGGAAGCAGAGGGGTGTAGATGCCAGCATGGAAAAAGAAGATTGGACCATGTATGGGTTATGGGTGTGGGGATAAGATCATGAACTTTCAACTGGGTGGAATCCCAGGAAGCAAATCAGATTTGGGATTCCATAGCACAATGCCAACATGTCTGTCTTATTAAATTGGAACTTTAAGAATAGCTCTGCCTTGAATTCTGATTAATTCTGCATGATATTTTGAAAGCTGACATTATCCCAAATCTCCCTTTAAAATAAATCACCAGCACCCCCCCCTCGCACGGGGCGGGCAGGCTGGAAAGGGGTGCTGAATTCCCAACGCTGACCAAGACAGCGTAAAATATCAGTGAACAATTATGAGTAAGCTTTTGGAGATAAGAAACTGAGATGAAACACTTCTCTGCAAGTCTTCAAAAGCAAAGGAATTTCTGCTTCAAGATTTATTGCATCTGGCAAGAGGCGCAGCCTGAGGGGGATGGAATGGAGGGTACTGGAAAGCTTATCCTCCACACGACTAGAGGATGGCCAGAAGATCTGATCAATGGAGATCCCAGCCATCCCCACTCAGTCATCTCTGATGGGCTTCCTGGACCATTTCGGACAACTAAACGTGAGTGCATGCTCCCCCCAGTTTGGAAGCAAGGCTTGGAAAAAAACCTGGAGTGGAGATTTTGACTCCTTCCAGACAGCGATAAATGAAATGACTTATTACCCTGCAACTGAGTTGGAGACAGATTCCCTATCAAAATGGGAATTTTAACCTAGCCAGCAAGAAGGGATTTGGCCAGCATCTTTCACTTGCCAGCCACCACAAATTGGGCTGCAGCTTGTGAATGAAGCACCACCAGATTGGGTTTTCCTGCAGCACCTGCAGCAGAGAGCCCTAACCAGCCATGGGAAGAGGTCACAATGGACTTCATCGTGGAACTCCCAGACAGCAGTGGGAATAAAGTAATCTGGACAGTTATTGATTTGGTTTCTAAACAGGCACACCTCATTGCTTGCTCAGGATTGCCATCCGCAAAGAAATTAGTGAAAATGTTTGTAAAACACATTTATCGCCTGCACGAATTGCCCAAGAGGATCATTTCAGACCGCGGAGTCCAGTTCACAGCCAAGTTCTGGAGAGAGGTGCTGAGATCCATTGGGTCCACACAAGAACTGAGCTCAGAGGTTCATCCCAGCATGAACTGTGCAGCAGAGAGAGCCAATGTGGTGGTGGAACAATACATCCGGTGTTTTGTGGACTATCAGCAAGACAACTGGTCGGACTTGCTACCCTTCGCCGAAGTGGCATACAACGATGCAGTCCACAGCAGCACAGGATTAACAGGGTTCCAGATTACCAGTGGCATGGAATTTGTTGCCATTCCTGAGTTGCCTAGAGAACCTCCTTCCTCCATGTCTTTGAATGAATGGATGGACATGCTAAAGAAAGGATGGGAGAATATGAAGAAGGCTCTAGCAGTTGTGGCAGAAGCCTACAAGAAGCAAGCTGATAAACATCGCTCGCTCCAAAACCACTTCCGTGTGGGGGACAAAGTTTTAGTATCTACCAAATACATGAGATTTAGAATGCCTAGCAAGGAATTTGGTTCAAAATTTCTAAGTCCATTCCCAATAGTGAAGATAATAAACCCAGTTACAGTTCGACTCAGTCTACTCAGAAGTCTAGGGAAAATTGACCCAGAATTTCATTGTAGCTTGTTGAAACCAGTAATTGGGTCTAACATAAGAGCATCCAACCAAGCTTCCTCTCCTCCTGTAGTGATAGAAGGGAAAACACAATCTGAGGTAGAAAAAAATCATAGACTCCAGGCTGAATAGGGGTCGCTTATAGTACTTAGTGCACTGGAAGGGTTACCCTTTGTCTGAAGCTACTTGGGTGAAAAGTTGGAACCTAAAAGTAGAGAAGTTAGTAAAACAATTCCATGAGAAGTTTCCCAATAAGCCTGGGGGGGGGGGGGGGAGAAGAGGTGGTTAATTTTGTTATGTTAACTTTTATGTTATTCTCTTATCAGGAAATGTTTTTCTTCTGAGGAGAGGCCGCCTGGCAAGCCTGTAGTTATGTTTCTTTTAGGATCTTTGGCCTGCCACACTTTCTATTATTTTCCTATGCTGTTTCATTAGTGTAGTAGTTGGGAGGGGGAAATAGAAAGGAGTAGAATTGTAGAATGTGTTGTTGTCCTTCTTTCTAGAAGCTCAAGGTCATCTTTTGTCTCCGCACCTCGATACCTGACCGGAAGCAGAGAGGTGTAGATGTCAGCGTGGAAAAAGAAGATTGGACCATGTGATGGATTATGGGTGTGGAGATAAGATCATGAACTTTCAACTGGGTGGAATCCTTGGAAGCAAATCAGATTTGGGATGCCGACATGTCTGTCTTATTTAATTGGAACTTTAAGGATAGCTCTGCCTTGAATTCTGATTTAATTCTGCATGATATTTGGAAAGCTGACAGGATCTGGATTTTCTTGAGGTCATAATTCATCAGGACCAGTTTTGATGCTCCCTACAAACAATATCCATCTGAATAGCTCAGACACATTCCTCTATCTTAGTCAAATCTATTGACTAAGACAGAAAGATGGGACCTGACAATCATATTCAGTTATATTTCTCATCATGCTGTTTTGCTCTCTTCTTCATAGATGCCAAATGGGTGTTATTATCTTCATCTTCAACTGCAACATTGGCTCCTCCTCCTCCTTCTCTTCCTCTTGCTCCACTTCCCTCCTCCTCCTCCTCCTCCTCCTCCTCCTCCTCCTCCTCCTCCTCCTCCTCCTCCTCCTCCTCCTCCTCCAGCTTAGTTTTCTTCACTGACATGGCCAGAAGTTCAGGATAATATTGATGGAACAAGATATGATGATAAATATTTTTTTCTACTATATTCAGACAGCACTAACATTTGCACATTACCCAGAAAACTCTTGTTAGTAAGATAGAAATGCTCAATAAATAAATACATCAAAGATGTTGGAAGGCCATAGTGAATATGATCAATATTGACTATACTTAATTTCCTTTTGCCTCCTGGTTTATAAGCTATCATCATCATCCAGACTAGCAAATGATAGCATTCATGCTTGAAGAAGTGAGGTGTATTTCATGCAACTTTGCATTAATTTATATATTAGTCTTTCAGTTACATAAAACTGCTGTTTCTATCCTCATACATTAGAACTAGGAATGTGGAATATGTACTATAAATAAACAGCTTTGCAAACAGAAGTGAACATGAAGAGTTAAGCAAGAATTAATGCTTTAATCTAAGAAACCTAAGACTTACTATCTTTTTCCTCTGACTGATTTGCTAGCAGCAGAACTGAGCATGTTTTGAGCTTAATATCCTTTATCATCAAAATCCCACAGCTGGGAATTTGGCCAATGAAATGTGAAATGTTGCAGGGTGCTCCAAGGGGCACTTACATGCAGCCATTCAGCCTTTGTCTAAACCCGATATCTTGAATTCCTTTTTACATAAAAAAAACCCTGTGAACTAATTCCATGTATCAAAACAAGGATCTTTTCTTTGTTATTACCAGCGTGACTGAATCTGTCAAAGGACTGCACCTCAAACTCTGCCTTCATAATCAGATGAGTCATTTGTTTACTGCATTCCTATTTTCAGACCTATGAGGGGGTTTCCGAGCTACCCCACCTCCATAGATGGAATACTCATATGATTGCATCACCATGGCAACACAGCTGCACCAGACAACCAATGCTCTGTTGATTTCCATGCAACATGTGAGGTCACTGAAGCTGGCAGAATCTTTTTTATACCAATCAGAGTTCTCTGTGATTTAATATGGTTTAACATTTGGTTTGACCCAGATCTTAGAGATATAAGTATTGTTCAAACATAAATGTCAGAATTGTTTTAAGAAAGGGAGGAATTGCTATCATAATGGTTGGAGATAATTACATACATTTTGATATAGAATGTATCAATATTTCATTCAATTTTTCTTGTATGAAATAAAAATCATGTAGAATTTGATCTATGATATGGGGGGGGGTGAACTCTGTCACAGATAAATAAGGTGAGAACTGTAAACAGAAGTATATTGCATATTTTCAACAAACAATTATATTATCAGGTTTAAAAACAGTTTTATAATACTACTAATGTTTTGGAGAACAATGTTTAGAACAGATTTATATTGTGAGTCACACTATACAAAATTATCAGCAGATAACAATCATAATAAGTACATGTTATTACCTTAATTTTTTCCAGGTTTTTATGAAATTCTAAAATTTCATGGTTTGCTTCCTGTGATGAATTATATTCTTTAGTCAGTGACCTCAGTATAGTGCTTAAAACATTAGTTTAAAATATTTTACTTAAATTTCCAGTTCATGCTCCAATTCTATTGTCTATGTGTCTTCTGACACAAAAGAAGCAGTAGAGTAAGTAAGTAATCGGAGGGTACCCCAAGGATCCAATTTTGGCCAGTAGTCTTCAATATATTCACAGACAATTTAGATGATGGAATGGAAAGGAAACTCATCAAATTTGCAAATGACACTAAGCTGGCACGAATAATCATCACTCCAAAAAATAGGTTCAAGATCCAGATGGATTTCGACAGACTTGAACACTGAGCTCTATCAAACAAAATGCAATTCAATGTAGAGAAAAGCAAAGTTTTACACTTAGGAAAGAAAAGCCAAATGTATAGGTAGGTACAGATTGGATGAACCTGGTTCGACAGGAGTAACTGTTACAGGTATGTTGGAGTCCTAATGGAGAATCATTTAAATATGAGCCAGCAGTGTGCGGCAGTAGCCAAAAAAGCCAATGCAACCTTAGGCTGCATTAACAGTGGGATAGAATCAGGATCGCAGGAAGTATTAGCATCACTTTATAAAGTTTTATTAAGACCTCACTTGGAATGCTGCATCTAGTTTTGATTACCACATCATAAAAAAGATGTTGAGACTTTGGAAAGATTACAGAGAAGAGTCACAAGGATGATTATAAGCCTGGAAGCTAAAACATATGTAGAACTGTTTCAGGAATTGGGTATGGCTAGTCTAATGAAAACAAGGCTGGGTGTGACATTTTAGCAGTGTTCCA
This sequence comes from Natrix helvetica, assembly GCF_964273705.1. Lineage (NCBI taxonomy): Eukaryota > Metazoa > Chordata > Lepidosauria > Squamata > Natricidae > Natrix > Natrix helvetica. Next base: position 35,883,713 of record NC_138551.1, on the reverse strand, counting down.
ATATTTATGGAATAGTCACAAAGAAGAGGGGTTCAATTTATCTTCCTAAGCATCAAAAGTCAAGACAAGAAACAATGGATGGAACCTAATCAAGAAGAAAAGCAACTTAGAACTAAGGAGTCATTTCCTGATTGTGAGAACAATTAAGCTGTGACGTCTCCATCACTGGAGGCTTTTAAGAAGAGACTGGTCAGCCACTTGTCTGAAATGATAAAGGATCTCCTGCTTTGATGTCTTAAAATCACAAACAGAGAGAAAATGGACATAGTCAGTTGCCTGGTTATTATATTAAGAAATTTCTTTTATAAAAATTTGTACTGAGTGAGCAGCATTATATGATGAGATTCCCTGTATTACATTTTTCTCCTTCAGAGTAGAATTTAATACAAGGATACAAGTCAATTCGATTGCAAGACAAAGTGAGAGGGAATAAAATGCTAGGCATGGCTACCCAGAATTACGTAAGTACTAACATGTAAAAAAGCTTATAAAATACACATGTACCTGCATTTTAGTAACACAGTTCTTGACAAAAGAAGAATTTGTTGTTTCCAGATTCTCTAAAAGATATGTGCTACTTCTCTCTTTATTGTATTGCATTGTATTGATTCTCTTTATTGTATTGTATATACGTGCATGTATGTATGAATGCATGCAGTATAATGGATTTCTTCTGCATCATGAAAAATGTTCTACCTATAATATCCAAGAATTCAAAAACAATCATCATGTTGATGTAAGAGCCATCACATCAAAGGAGAGAGAGAAAGAAAGAGAGAGAGAGAGAGAGGGAGGGAGGGAGGGAGGGAGGGAGGGAGGGAGAGAGAGAGAGAGAGAGAGAGAGAGAGAGAGAGAGAGAGAGAGAGAGAGAGAGAGAGAGAGAGAGAGAGAGAGAGAGAGAGAGAGAGAGAGAGAGAGAATGTACTCCAGAGGTATATGGATTGCACAGTTTGAGAATAACAAGGGTGGGGGGATTGGGAGAACTTTAGCAATGTGCCAACTACTAAGACTTTAAAATAGTCCAGGCCAGATAAATAGACAACATAAAAAACACTAAAATTCCAAGTTTGGTTATTTTCCTGCAGAAATTTCATTAGCCAACTAGGTAATATCTTTAATCCTACAAGGGAGTGGAATTTGTTTTCTATTCATATACATATGTACATGTATACATTCTGTTTATACATATAGACACATATATACATTATACACACATATATTTTAAAATGTATATATAAACAGAACAAACTCCACTCCCTTTTAGCACTTAATTGAGTAACAAAACAGGTGCAGGAAAAGAACCAGACCAAAAGAGACCAAGGACTCCATACTTCAGCACTGATCTGTGTATTTATTTATTTATTTATTTACTGAGCGCTTATAGACCGCCCCCTCTCCCGAAAGGGACTCGGGGCGGTGTACAGTCCATATCAGAAATACATCATAAATAGCTATAAAATTAAACAATTAAAATTATTAAATAGATAAATAGATAAGAGGAGGATAAAAAGGTTTAAAGAACTGTACAGCTAAGTAAATAATTTAAAACCCCAACAAATATCCCATAAAATTAAATTTAAAAAACAATCTCCCTAAAAAACCAGTTAAGAGATATGTTTGCCAGGAGGTAGACGTTATAATTATGCCAGGCCAGCCAATCGGAACAGGTGTGTCTTCAATTTTTGTCGGAAGGAGCTTCTCATCTATTGGAACTAGAATTCCACTTATTGCTATAGAGTATAATGCAAGAATCTTGAAGTCAGATAAAGCTATCTCTGCATTCTTCTACACTTTATAGACTAAGAAATGTCATCGAAGAATTTATTCCAGCATATTTTAATTAATGGGCAGGTTTGTAATATTCATATGGTTCTTCCAATTGTGAAAACTAGCTATTCATAATTTTAAATTTTTTCACAATTGTATAATTTCCAAAGTATTTATTATTGTATTTATATATTATTGTATTTACTGTATATATCACCTACCCCATTCATGTTAGTTTACAAACATAATTTTAATAGGTTTGGTTCTTGGTAACAATCAATATATCTTTGTCATGGAAATATGAATATACTTTGTCACTGTCTTCCTCATGGATGTGTTTGATATCCCAATCTACTCTAAAGCGCTGGATTTCCTGATGATCTCCCACTAACCGGTTTATGCCTATTTATCCTTTTTGAGACCAGTCAATTCACCTATGGAATGCTACTTCCAGGAGATTTAGTATGGAAAATAGCATCTTAAACTGAATGTAGAAGACAAATTGGTGGAACTATTTCAAAGAGAGATACAATGTACTGATTAGCAATTTACCTGTTAAGTTTTGAACCAGCTGAAAGTTTCTGACAACCTTCAAGGAGATTATTTTTCTTATGACAAGTATTTCATATCCCTGAAAATGGAGGAAGAATCTTCCTACTCATAACACCTAATCTATAGAATGGCTAACCCAAGGAGAAATGCTCATAGTTTGTGCCAGCAATGATAGTCTTCTTTTCCCCAATCATTTTATGATATGCATGCCAGATGTTATAAATAGATTTTGATTGCTATAATGTATTGTTGCTGCAATTTATTTCATTTTTTAGCTTCATTTTCCCTGTCTTTGAATCCACATTGACTTCTGGCAACTGCCTGTAAGTGTATTAGTCCCTGATGTTTTCTTGGCAACATTTTCAGAAATAGTCTGCTATTGTCTTCCTCTTCCTAGGATTGAGAGAGGATGTCTGGCCCAAAGTCACCTAGCTTGCTACAAGCCTAAGGTAAGGCTAGAAATGATCTGGTTTCTAGTTCAATGCCTTAACCACTACATCAAAGTGTTTTGCTATAAATTGTTTCCCTTTTTTATGTCATCCACACAGGAAATATTTATCACAGGACAAATCAGTGGACAAAATGAAATAAATATAATAAAAGCATGATTAATTGTTGCCAGAACATGTAGCTTTCACAGATATGTTTATCATTCATCCCTTGGTATCACTGACAAATTTTAAGAACTTGCAATCTATCAGTGTCATATTTAGCAAAACTCTTCTAGCTCTTCTAGAAGAACTGTAAAACTGTACTTGGCTGTTGCTTATGTTTAACAATAACCATTAAGTTGCATTGTACAAATCATCAAAAACATTGCTTTACCATATCAAGAAATTTCAAGAGGAAAAAAAATCACATAAAATACAATACAATGTACTTAATAGTTTGGCAAGGTTTCAAATTCTATAGACTACAGCTAATCTATAGCTGCTATTGAGTTTAGCATTGCCTTTTCCCAATCTATTCTTGTATTTCTTGGTAAATCCAATTCCAGTCCTGCTTACTTTTCCAAGATGAGAAGCTTTGACTCATATAAGAACCAAGACACTCCCTGGTCATTAGACTATTGAAGATTTTGCTGTGCTGTTATGAATATGGAATCGAAAGATCAACAAACTGGCAAACAAAGTGGTCCAGCATCTTTATTTACAAATCACTATACCTGGCCATTCAGTTCAGTCACCTGGGCAAACATATAAAAAACCATAGAGATCTGTATTTACTTTGCCCTTCTAGAGCTTTTAGCTTGATTTTTCATAAAGCCATTCTCCATAGAGCTTGTTGATGTGATTAGATAGAGCAGATATATGGGTAGAGCAGAGAATAGAAGAATGACTGTGTATGATGGTATTTATTTAGCATTGTTATTCTAAGAGATTGTTTGGATATGCTGTCAGAAGTCATCCAAGAAGATTTGCTTCAAATATGATTGAAACAGGGTAAATGGTAGATTTGTAGACATCAGGTAATAAAATGAGACATCAAAATAAAATGTAGGGGTGCCAAAGAAGATTGAGCTCTCTTACATTGAATATTCAAAAATGCTCTGCAGGAAACTCCCTGGAAATTTAAAAGAACTATAGAATTTATTATTAAGATATAAATTTCTATTACTTTTGATTATTTGAATGCTGGTCATAATCGGTAATCAACAGAATGGCTACTTATCATTACAAAAGAAGAAAAAAGAGTAAAATTTAATACTGAAAGTTAAAGCCAAAAGAAGATATAAAATTTAAGTAAATATTAAATAATATGATTAAATAATATTAAGTAAAACTAAAAAGAAAGAAATAATGATTTACCTAATTAAAAAGAAATAAGAATCACTTCACCATAACAAGAAAGGTAAGAGACACTATATCTGTTCCATCTGCTGTTCATCTAATCTTATTTGGGTTCTTTATTTTCCAAGTGGACAGCTTTTAAAAGGAGATAATGTTTAAACAGAGGTGACAATACTACTTTTCCCATTCATGCAATTGTGATCGTGATAATGATGGTGATGATGATGATGATATCTGTTCTGTCTGATTCTTGGTGATTCAGTGGGCCAGAGCTCTCCACATTTTCCAATCTTACACTGTTTTTTTGTGTTTTTCTATATTCTGGGTGGTGTCAGCTTTGATGGTGTCCATCCATCATGTTCTTTGGTGGCCTGGCTTCCTTTTACTGCTAACCCTTCCTATCAAAAATTGCTTTTTCCAATTAAATCTGCTCATATCCAGTACTTTTTCTAAGAGAAGGGCAGAACAGTAACTTGTACTGAAAGGCAGTATATAGAAGCAGTCAAATGTAGAAGCAGTTACCAGGAGTCACAATATTCATTAGAAATATAATGGGTGGCATAACGCATAGGATTTCATGTTCCTGTGTGTGTGTGTGTGTGTGTGTGTGTGTGTGTGTGTGTGTGTAATATAAGCTTTTAAAAATGGGGAAAAGCCTGAGCTGTGTTTGCTTTAGTTCTTTGAATATTTCTGTCCTCCGCTCCTTTTACTTTCCAGAAAATTAGAAGGGTGTATCTTCTGAAATGCTTCTAATCCTTCCTCTTTCTGTGGATTGAGGTATCTTTTACATACAGATTGATAGTCTTTGATTCTTCCTCAGGTGTCTATGGAGATTCTCCCAGGTCAATCCAGGTCATGATTGTCCCAAAGGTACTTTTTCAAGAGGTGACTGGACTTCCTGGTTTTTCAACCAGTCAGGGCTGAAGAAGCTTCTTGGATGAAATGTCTTCCAACCACCCACCCATGGAAAGTCCAGTTGCCTCTTAAAGAAAGCACCTCTGGGGCGTTTCTCAAGTGTCCTACAGTCATTCGCACCCAGTATCACTTTCCCACATAATATAGGACACTGAAGAACATCTGTTCCCTTTTTTAATGATATATATTTTTATTTTGATGATATTATCTTCTACAAAAAATTGCTTGTGTGCTGCTAAATATGGTGTTGTCAGCCCTCCTGGGTAAACCAGATAGGAAACAAAATTACATGAAATGTTACATTAAATTTACTTTTTGAAAGGCTATTAACAGAACCTTGCAAATCTGAAGGTACAAAGTTCTACTGCCACTTTTGGCTACCTAATCAGTTAGAAACTTTTCTTAAGTTTCTTTCTCTGACTGTTTAGTGACTCTGGACTTCTCCCTCGTTTGATCGTTCTCTAGACAGCATCTCTTTCTCGCATCCCCCAAGGTCATCCACACATTCTATCCACCTGACAGAGACATACTGCAAAAGGTTATATTTGATTGTACAAGCATGAAAACAGACACTTTTTTCAAGACAGACCATATATTTGTGGATTTTACTTCAGAATGATGTATTTTAGAAATGTTTTGTTTTTTAAACTGAGCCTTATGGAGAGTTTTGTTGTAATTAGCAATTACTAGATAAAAGCAAACTGTCTTTGACTTTTGTGACTGTGAACTGAGATGTTCTAGATGATGTTGCCTAGGGTATACTTGTATAGTGTATATTTTACAATGCAGTCTTAATGATTGACTACAAATAGCTCACTTTAATTCTGTTGGAAGTTGCTTTCAGGAGTGTAACATAGGAAACCGAACTAAATATAGCATAATCTCTTTTCCAGATGAATGTCCAAAATTTATACATTTACAAATCTAGAAAGTATATTTCAAAGCTAAATTGCTGTAATTTCAACATAAGTTTAGCTTAATATTTTATTTTTGGCTTGAAGCTTCTAAATGTTTTATTCTTTACCATCCTTCCAATTTACATTGGTCGATGCAAAGAATCTCCAGAATTATTTATCCTCTTTCAGCCCTTATCTTACTTTCACTATTGTGCTCTTTGCCAGAATGAAACTGTTTGGCAAGTATATTTCTCTTCTACCCATCTATTTTCAATCATATGCTTTTCAGATATGCTCGAATTCTAATTCCCTAATTTCACAGACATCACTCCAAAGGACATTCTGGCTCAGAATTTTCACAATTGTGAACCAAATATATCAGGAAGGTAATCAGATTGAGGAAAATAGTTCTATATATTACGTTTCCATATATCACTTGTTGAGATGGGTAGCTATAAAAATCAAATAAATAAGTGCCTTCAGTTTGACTATATAAAATAATAATCATAAAATCCTTCAACATTTCATGTCGTTAAAATAAAAGAGTTTTTATTTACATAAAAACTCATCTGCACTGATACATGTTTATATATTACATGCTTACACAGATATTCATGCATACATTACAGGAGTTTTTAATTGTTGTATTTACCCAATTGCAATAATATATATAGCTAGATGCTGTTATATTGAATAAAAAACAGTATTACATTGCAAGTAAATATGTTGATTTGTTTTTTTTACAGCTATAGAAAAGGTAATTAATGAGAAAATATAAACCACAGTCAAATTTACATTCATAATTCAATCAGATGAATTAAATATGAAATATTTACTTTGTTTAAAATTGTTCAGAATCAAATAACAAAATGGCAATTTAGCTTAAGTTTCAGTGGCAGAAATTAACAAGGATAAAATGGATTGTTTGTACTATTAGGGCCTTATTAAGTCATGTGCATAAGAAAAAGCAAGTATTTAATGGCTTGCTTAAATAGTTGCATTTAGCTTTCCCTATTTCAATCTCATTTATTAAAAGTCACTTTAAACAAAGCAGGGTTAATAGAATCAATTAATAATAACATATACCGTAGATTTTTTAGAATAGCAACAGGTGACCTAGGTTAGATCTTCAAAATGATTATACTGTGAACTTGGAATTCCATTCATATCTCGAAGATGTTAGCCATTTTTTAAAAAATGAAGCATATCAGATATTCTGGCTTTTCTATGTAAAAGCTATTGTTCACCATGAAAATATAAATGGGGACTATAAATTTGGGGAATATGTAAAAAGAATCAGAATTGGTGTAAATCAGATAGAAGTAATAATTATAGCTGATGTTAATCCCTAAGTTTCAAAATTGAATGGGTTTGTATATTTAATGCCTATAGTATGAGTTTGAATTAGTAGAAGAATAGGCTTGTGAATGTCTTGATTTAAAAGCTTGTTCTTTCTCTCTCCTGTTTCAGCACAGAAAAAGGAAACAGATCAGCTATATAAATATGCAGAGAGTTATAAAAATAGGTCAGGTTCATATCAAGGTCTGAGATTATTTTAACGATAATAATACAGTCAATGGAATTAACTATACACTTCCCAGGTTCAGTCATCAAAACTTGATGTGTTTGCCTCAGAAGTGTAAAAGGCTAAAGCATAACCAAAGGCTCCAATAAATTTAATCATAGTGTTTGCAGGAAGGATACTCACAGGTTTCAATAACAAAAACTGGATAGTGATGATGACACTTACATTAAAGCTCTGTCTCGTGTTTTTTTTTTTTTTAAATGTGTGTTGCATACAATTTTGCATGTACAGTTTTCATTGCACCATGAACTTTTTTTATAGGGTCACCTGTGATCTGAAGTAAAAATAAAATTAGATTGTAAAGAGCGTAGCAATCATAAACTGAAATACTGAGTACAAAAAGTATTAAGTAAGCTGAAGTTAATTTAACTGTATTAAAATCAAAATCAAATTCTGCAACTGGAAATACAAAGTGGTCTTGCTAAATAAAGTAAACCCTGAACCTGGATCAAATCTGCATCGCTAGCACTAATTTGTGGATATCTATTACTTTTTAATGTGGAACGATGATCCCTAAAGATTGCAAAGGATGAAAGTTCTTTGGTGACATACCAGTTTATCATACTCAAAGCCTTGACAAATATTACAGAAAAGGGTGGGATCTTAGGAAATGAAAAATCCACCCTCTGGAAGATACAACTACTACTTTTATAAAAGACTGGAATTGCTTTGTAGACTTTTCACTAAAAATGGACAAAAATAAAGTCATTATCACTAGATTTACATATTAAAAAGGATTGTTTATAGGAAGAAGGGAACCATGATATATACGTCAGGCCTGCAGCCATATTCCTTTTTGGATTTTTGTCTGCTGCACTTTCTATTATTCTACTATGCTGTATCTATTGTGGGTAAATGAGAGGGGGATACAATACAGTACAATACAATAGTAGGGTTGGAAGGGACCTTGGAGGTCTTCTAGTCCAACCCCCTCCCTAGGCAGGAAAACCCTATACCGTTTCAGACAAATGGCTATCCAACATCTTCTTAAAGACTTCCAGTGTTGAGGCATTCACAACTTCTTGAGGCAAGCTGTTCCACTGATTAACTGTTCTGTCAGGAAATTTCTCCTCAGTTCTAAGGAGATTAGATTAATATCCACCCATTGCTTCTTGTTCTACCCTCAGGTGTCTTGGAGAATAGTTTCACTCCCCCTTCTTTGTGGAAACCCCTGAGATATTGGAATACTGCTATCATGTCTCCCCTAGTCCTTCTTTTCATTAAACTAGACATACCCAGTTCCTGAAACCGTTCTTCATAAAGCCTCTGGAGTCTGGAGAGGGCAAAAAATGGCTTTAAAAAAGGGTGAAATCAGCTGGCCAGCGTGCACATGCGTGCTGGCCAGCTGACAGGGCAGCATCTTGCGTGCCCAAACAAATGGCTCCGTGTGCCACCTGTGGCACACGTGCCATAGGTTCACCATCACTGACCTATACTGTACCTGTGCATTTTGTTTTTGTTGCCCAAATGTAGAACCTTACTCTTTTCACCATTGAATTTCATTTTTTTAGATAGTGCCCAATGTTCAAGTTTGTCAAGATCCTTCTGTATCTTAAGCCTATCTTCTGGAGTGCAATTCCGTTGAGGATTACACGTTGAGTGCGGTTGATCAACCGGTTACGAATCCATCTGGTGGTGATGCTGTCTAACCCACATTCTTCTACTTTATTTAGTAGTAGGTTAGGGTCTACCTTATCAAATGCCTTTCTGAAGTCCAAGTAAACTATATTGAAAGCATTCCTCTGGTCCACTAATTTTGTCACATTGTCAAAGAATGCATAAGATGGCATGATGTTTTTGACAAACCCATGTTGGCTAGGTGTTCGCTAATTCGTTGCTTGATTATCTTTTCCAGAATCTTTCCTGGTATTGAGGTCAGGCTGACAGGTCTGTAGTTTCCTGGGTCTATTTATTTTTCCTTTTTTGAAGATGGGAACCACATCAGCTCTTTTCCAGTCCTCTGGCAGTTTCCCGGTGCTCCAGGATCTCTGAAAGATATAGTTCAGTGGTTCTGAGATCTCATCTGCCAGTTCCTTCAGAACCCTGGGGTGTAATCCATCCGGTCCTGGTGATTTGAACTTGTCTAAGGTAGACAGGTGCTCACTTACCATTTTCTTCCCTATTTCAACTTGTGTTCCTAGTCTGATTTTTGTGGTGCTGTTTTTGATAGGTTGGACTGTTTTATCACTTTGTGTAAAGACAGATGCAAAAAATGAGTTAAATAGTTCTGCTGTCTCCCTGTTGGTTGTCACCTACTTGCCACTTTCTCCCAGCAATGGACCAATTGTTTCCTTAACTTTTTCTTGTTTTTAACATGTTGGAAGAAGTTTTTTTTGTTATTTTTTACTTTTGTGGCAAGCCTTTCTTCATTGTGAGCTTTAGCTTTCCTCACTTCATCTTTATAGGCTCGGGCTATTTGCTGATATTCTGCCTTAGTTATGTCCCCCTCTTTCCACTTTTTATACTTATATTTTTTTTTCTTTCAATTTGTCAGAGAGTTCTTTATGCAGCTATGCTGGTTTCTTTTGGGAGCTGTTATTTTTCTTCTTTATTGGTATTATGCTATACTGGACTTTTGTGATCTTATTTTTAAAAATTTCCCAAGCTTCTTTGTTGTTTTCCCCTTGAGGATTCTCATCCATGAAATTCTTCCCAAGTTCTCTCTAATTTTATTGAAATTAGCTCTCTTAAAGTCCAAGACTCTAGTTTGATTTTGTTCTACTACTTGTGTTTGCATAATGTTGATTTCCAATATTGCATGGTCACTTGCCCCTAGGGTTCCTGTGGCTTCAACACCTTCTATTATTTCCTCTCTGTTAGTGAGAATTAAGTCTAATATGGCCGATATCCTTGTTCCCTTCTCTACTTTTTGGGAAACAAAGTTGTCTGCTAGGTATGTTATGAACCTTTTGGATTTTCCACTTGGTCAGAAAATGCTATGTAGCCATATTCCTTTTGGGATGCTATTTGGAACACTGACAATATAATTTGAGAAGGCGGAAATAGTAATACTTATGTTTTTAACTGCTGCAAAGTAAATTATAGATTGTTTCTTTAAATATTTTTCTTCTTGTTTTTTTCTCTTGATTTTGCTGCTTTTCCGTTTTTACTTTTTATCTTTTCTTATTTTTTTTAAAATTCTTTATGTTTATCTAGTTTTTAATCCTATAAAATATTGCCTAGCATCTCTCTCTTTATCTCTCTCATCTATTATCTATTATCTGTCTATCTGTCTATCATCTGTCTAATATCTGTTTGTTTGACTGTCCGTCTCCTACATGTTTAATCATGTTTGGTAAAGTTCTAGCAGTTTCATTCATATAACATTCTAAAGTTGATTAGTATTACCTTGATTAAGGTTTTGTGTTAGGACAGTGTGGTTAGTTTATAGTTAAATGTATTATGCAAGCCTAGAAAATAAGTTCATTCTGTTAATTTTGCTAGGGCTGTTGCAACCATAATCTGTGAATTTTCAGACTGTTCTTGAATATATTCTTAATTTAAAGTTTTGCTTACTATCTTTGGAAACTCTCATTTTTTGTATCTGAAAAATAATTGACTAAAATGATGCAATATTAACCTTTCAACAATTCTGAAACACTCACAGAAAAAACTGCATAGAAGAGAAGGGAAAATCCCACTTGACCTAGATAGTCATTTTATTAAATGACATGAGGTATTAGATTCCTGTTCACTGACTTCTAATTCCTCACTTCTCATTTCAAAATTAAATAGGCCCTATAATGTAATCAAGTGTTTATACAGAAAATAATTTGTTATTGTTTAATATTTCTGCGTTGGACCTTTGTAGACAGATGGACTGCCATATGGATCCATGAAAGGATAGATTAAATGGTGGTAGACTAACCACAGAAGATGCTGCAGTAGAAAAAGAAACACTTATCCAAACCAGAAATTATTACTGTTGGTTTCACATATGGATTTCACATCTATACAGTCCCACAAAACTACATTTTAGAATATAAAGAGGAAGCCCACTTCTCAGTGACGGTGCAGCACACTTGCCTTTCTCTATCCCCTTCCTTTATACTCTCAAATTGTTAAAACAGTTTAAATTTCCATTTTAAACATTTACAGATCTTCATGCAGAAACGTTTTACAAAAATACAGAGTTGTTGGGTGTTTTGTTTTTTGTTTTTTTACTGATGTAGGGTGAATGAGAACAAGGTTTGTTTACCAAATTGCCTTTCCTAGATTTGGTACAAAAAGCCATGGTTAGTAAAGTGAATAAAAGAACAAATATGTCACAGTAAAGAATTATTGATACTGAATATTTCATATATAATATGTGTTTTCAAGGATAAACTAATAAACAGATCCTTTCCACTTGGTATTAATACACAGAAAAGATGCAAGGCAGAAAAAGTCTTGCAGATGATAATATATAATTTTCAATTGCTTGGTAATTCTGAATTGTTTTCAATCATTTTGTAGCTGCTCTTTTCTTACACCTTTAAGGATTTATGAGAGATGGGCATGGCAACCAAGCCACACAGAAACTAGGAAACCACAAATTATGTGTGTGCTCCTTCACACACATTAAGTGATCACACTTAATCACAATTATAGTCAGCATTGTTTCACCTAGTTTTAGACTAAGCAGTACACCCAAAGGTGCTTTTCCAAAATGCAACTAGATTTTCTTGGAGTTTTTTCCTTGAAAACATTTCATTTCTTATCCAAGAAGCTTCTTCTGTTATTCAGTTGCCTTTTGGAAAAGTATCTTGGAAAACCATGACTTGAAATCGACATAGACATTAAGCATTACACTTTCCTTCACCCTTTCCTATCAGCTCTTATTCAATTTGGTAAAAGAAATTCTGCCAATGGAACAGAATATTTGAAGGTACTTGATTGGAATAATGTTTACTACTTGATTGTTGGTTTAATGTTAATTTTGGTGTTACTCTCTGGCCATCAGACTGTTGATTGCTGCTGATGAGGTGTTTTGATTTTTTTGTTTCCTTTTTGGCTTTTTTATTGTCTCTTTTCTATGGTAGGTAGATGTTGTTTATCTCTCTCTGTCTGTTGATGACTGCTTTATCTGAGTGCCAGGCTTCCAGGAATTGACTAATGTTTTTAGACTTGGCTTGGTTTAGGATGCACACATTTTCCAGTTGAAACTATGCTTAAGTCTGTCCATGTGTTGGACCAATTAAGAAGTTTTCATTGTGTCTTCGGACTGCTAGTTGGTGTTCATGGATGCACTCAGCTAGTCTTCTGTCTGTTTCTCCCTTCATAGTGGCTGATGAAAATTTCCTAATTAGGAAATTCCTCCTATGGCCTATTTCAGTTGGACCAGTGCACCATTAAAGGGCAGCCTTGCACTTAAAAATGGTTGGAGAGTTTTACCTTCCTCTGGAGAAAATCAGAGAAGCCATTCACTCAGTTTTTCTGTCTACAGATTGGTGAAATGTTTCAGAAACTGTTTGTATACTCCTTCAATTTCATCATGAGATTTATGCCCCTTAAAAAAGAATCTATTTTATTGAGCTAGGCCAAAATAATGCTATGATTTTAATATATCTTTTAGACCATCTAGATAACCTAAACAAGTGAGACATACACTGTATATGCCTTACATTTCAGAATACTGTTTTTCCTTCAATCAGCAGCTGCAGATGCTATAGTATACCTTAGTTCATGGGTCTCCTAAGTTGGAAACTTTAAGGCTTGTGGACTTCAACTCTCAAGTTGCGAGTTGAAGGCTACAAGTCTCAAAGTTGTCAAGTTTGAAGACCTCTGCTTTAGTTAATCACAAACATTACAAAGGCATGGATCTAGTTAATATTTATTTATTATCTATCTATCTATCTATCAATCTATCTATCTATCTATCTATCTATCTATCATCTATCTATCATCTATCTATCTATCTATCTATCTATCTATCTATCTATCTATCTATCTATCTATCTATCTATCTATCACATTTATTTGCTGACCATATCATTCTGAGCAGCCATTTCAGTGACAGATGATGAGGAAAAACCCAGGAATGTAAGATAAACTGGGAAATTCACTATCAAATCTACAGGGTGGGAGCATGAAACAAAAAAAAAAGAGTTCCAGTTTAAAAAGAAAATTCCTGTTACTTTAACACTGTTGGAAGGAGGCCGATAAGGAACTTACTGCTGCCTAATAGAGAAGTTCCACTTTTAATAGCCATTTATAGTCACAAAGTTTCATGGCACTATATCTTCAGACCAGAAAAAAAGGCTTGCCCGCTTTATGTATAGTACAACTCTCTTTGCAAGGGAGAAATAAAAGTCAGCTAGCAATTTCACAGAACTAATTTGATGGTTATTATGTGCTCAGTGTGAATAGTTCTATCTTTTTAAAGATTGAAAAGGAATTCAGCATGATAAATAATTGATCAATAAAGCTCAGTTATTTTAGATTTTTCCATCCTGGCAAATCCACTCTTGAATGATTTAGAAGATTTATCTCTCCCTTTTGGAAACAATTTTAAATTATTACCCTTGTAATTATTTATTTGGCTAAGAAGAGAAAGATTTAGCTGAAAAGATTTTATTTTAGTAAATAACCAGAAATTTGTAAGTTACTGCATCTGGTAATCAAGACGAGTCCACAGGTTCTAGTCTTCTCATTTTCAGGCTTACTTTTAAACTGAGAACTAAGGCTGATAATGACATAAATGTAATTGGGATGAATTAACATCTTGTATCTTGGACATGTTGTTCCAGTCACAGGCCACACCAGGTCCAAAAATTGTGTATTTCACAAAAATTACCAAGTTTAGAATTTTTCCTCTATAAATTCTATAGACCTGCAATGATGTTCTTGTTACGTTTTCCTTGTTCCATTTGTTGAAAGAATTTAGTTTTGGGATTACTTTCAAATTTCAGAGAAATTCTCATGAGAAAATTGCAGATGTCTTGCACTGGCTCTGCTCTGAGATAGCTGAGAGATATGTTTGAATGGCCTCCTCAGAGTACAATTTACAATCTCAGCTTATTTCCCTCAACAGTCTGGGTCTTCATTTTACCAACCTCAGACAGTTGGAAGGCTAGTTAAGCTTGAGCTGGTGAGAATAGAACTCCAGGCTGCATTCTAACCACTGCACCACCAGAGCTCTTATTTAATGAGACCTAGGAAGTTTTCCTTCTCTGTTATTGAGCCTCTGTTATTCCTTTTGAATAAGCTCTCCCCTCCCTCCCACCACATTTGGGTGACTGCAACAGTGCAACCCTATTTGTAGAGCCATAAAGACCTTTTTTTTTCATTGGTGAAATGATCCAAGATGGTAGATAAGCCATCTGCCATTTGAGTGAATGTTTCATATCCAGTTTTTGATACATGTTATTGTAAGCCCTATTTTTTTTCTAATGGGACAAGTCAATCATCTACTGTAATATGAAACTGGATCCATCAACACTAAGAACAAGCATGAACACTTGTGATGTGGGGCAGAGAGTAAAAAAGCACAGTGCACAATGTTGTAATATAAAGTCAGATACTTGCATCTGACGAGTAAGAAATGGTGTAGTTTGCCTTGTGACGGCGTAATGTTTATTTAATCATTTTGGCAGTGTTAGGAATGTAAGCTAACAGTTGGGTTAGCAATATATAAACCAGGATGGTAGTACTGTAGCTTTAAGTACTACTATAATATGATTGGTTGCTGTTACCTGAAGCACACTTCTCTGCACATTCGCTCTCCTAACAGGGAACTTACTTACTTAACAGGCATCATTGCAGTTAAGTATAGATGCCTAGGAAGAAATACCTAGTAAACTAGTAATAACCAAGCTTGAAAGCATACTTTTAAATCTTACTACTGCAAATGTTCTGTATATGGCTAGGATTTTAGTTCTGAGACATATTCACCCATTTAAAAAATTTGCTAGGGCTTCCAGCCCAATTCCAGCGATTGAAATTTGGGACAATCCATCTTGTAAGAAACCATGTATTTTTAAAATGCTACTTCATCATATTTTTTTTCTAATGTAATTTTGGTTGCTAGGATATGAATCACTCTAAGGCATAATTCAAAAGATAGAAACGCACCTAGGCAAAAAGCTCAGGAAAAGCAATGTTTGGATGAACAGAAAAATAAATTCTATTTCTAGTTACATGTATGGAAAGTTGGCAAGAATATCCTTCCCAAAGAGGGAGAGAGAGGGGGAGATGGTGAAAAACAGTAAGAGAGAGAGGGAAAGAGAAAGAGAAAGAGAGAGAGAGAGAGAGAGAGAGAGAGAGAAAGAGAGGCAGAGACAGACAGACAGACAGACACACACACACAGAGACAGACAATGAGAGAGAAGGTAGATCTTGGGTTTGCACATCACATTACATTTTCACACATATATATTTTGTTTTAGCTATGATTACTCTATAAACATGGGCATATTATGGTTTCTAAACCATGACTTATGTCTTAGTATGTATGAACTCAGTTAAGCAATGGTTTTTAAATGAATTATAGTTAAAGCATGGCACACAATAAATCTAGACATATAGCATAGTAGTTTGGTCTTGATTTTACAGTGAACCAAGTAATTTCCCATGACTATGTCTGTCTTCTAGCCCCAAAATAAATATATTCTTTATCATGAACCATATCCACCTGATACAAAATTATCCAGCTAAAAATACTCCTTGAAAATAAGCTAAAGTGCTCAGCTTCAAATCAGAAAATAAGAGAAAGCTAGTAATTTCTCTTAGTTTAGATCTGCATATAAAATGCAAGATGTAATTACAGTATCTAGCAAATCTATTTAAATTATGCCAAATGTTATCCTAAAATTACAGACAATGTATCTAAGGGAGCCCTTGACTAAGACATTTTAACCTTTGTCCATTAGCTCCTTTACAGGCTTTTACTCCTGGCAATAGAATTAAGGCTTCTAGAATCTATGGGGCAACAAATACATATTACATATGTATTTTCCATATTGTAATAATTTATCATTTCATTTGTTTATCTGGCAAAGGTAACACATGTTTTCTCCGAGAAGAATTATTAGCAAATATGGCAAGTGTTAAACAGCAATGAAAATGTCCCCTAAATAAATACAAACAGGCAGAGTAATTTTCAGTACAGCATATCTGTAACAGCATTCAAGGTATCAAGTTGAGTGCCAAAACACTTCTTATGCTATCAAAAGAATACAAAAGAACTCTTTGAAAGCCATATGCTAGGCAACTTAAAGTTAATAGAGATAAAGTAATTGTGGTTTTCTGCACCCGCCTCTCATATCCCTTTTTTATTACTTTGCCATCATGCAAATAATAGTAGTGGCATAGACCACTGTTTTTTTTTTAAAAAAATTCTCATCATACCTGAAGATAGACATCTTTCAGTATGCTCTTCATCATTCTATTCACTGAATGCTTAAAAGATTTCCATGTTCTTTGGAGAATAAGAGTAATCTTCTTTTTCTCCATGGTCAAATTATTTTTCACAAATGACTGTCAGTTTGAAAAATTAACTTTACTTTCTGTTCCTTTTATACAAGAAAAGGAAACTGACAAATTCATCACAAAGAAGTATCCATGGGATTTTCTCATTAAGTCCCAAAGTTCACATCAGACCAGATGGGAGGATATAATCGCTTAGATTTTTTTAAATTTCTCTCCCATTCCACATAAATTTAGAGATTTGAACTTTAAACATTTAATGATTCTTAGTAAGTCTATCATTTCTATATTTTTAGAATTCCAAATGTTAAAATACAAAACAAAAAAAATCTGTATTATTTCTCCCGTCACACACCTTGAATAATCCTATAAAGAAGTGAAAAAGAAATTATCTATTATTGCCAATAAAATAAATATGTTATAATACTATCATTTATGATAAGAGATGTTCAAAGATGAGTATGATAAAAACAAGATGGAGAAAGAATACCGAAACCAAAAACAAGTGGCGCAAATATTCTGAAGAAGAAAATAAAAGATTCCTCAAATAAATAATATATGAAGATTTTATGATTGAAGTAGAACCAGACATTCAGAGCTGTTAAAATAATACTTATAAAGTTTTCATTATTGGTACCCGATAATTTTTACAAATGTTCCGGTGAAACATTTTGGCAACTGTGTTACATTGTTTGTAATAAGTTTTCACAATCTACTTGTAATAGATGAATATATGATTTACAGTTTCTTATGCTTCTCTGCAAAATCTGCACTTTGAATTATTTGATGATTTTTCAGTTCTGACTTCGACTGCATTAGTTCAAATATCCTGCTTTTCAGCATCCAAAATCAAGAATTTCTTTTTGCAATGTTCCAGTTGTTATGCTGTTAGGGATGTAACCCTAGGCTTGGCTTGGCAATGTATATAAGCTATGATTACTTTACTGTTACTTTAAATGCTTAACAGATGTAATTGGCTTGTTACCTCAAGCAGCCATAAGAGGGAGCCAGAATGGTTGTTAGATCTCTCTCTCTGTTTTGTTTGGTTGGTGTATACTGAGGTATTGTGGTTTGCTACTGTTAGCTATATTTTGTGTGTTAGACTGACTATTTTGATAACTGAATTACTGAACCATGTATGACTAGGACTGTTAACCAGACTCTGAATACCTCTATATTTCTACATAGTTAAACTACTATATTTTTATACTATTCGGTGTCTCTGTATGCTGCTTTGGGCATGTTATTCCATATCACTCTCATTATGCTTCTCTGCATACTCACTCTTCTAATGGGGAGCTTAATTACTTAACACTGGTTATGGGCCCAGAGTGTACCAGACGTAGCTAAAAAGAGAGTTGGTGTTGATACGCATTACCGTATACTGATAGCTGTTTAGTTTGTAAGTGTTTACTATTATGGAGAAGATGGCACATGCACCATCAGCAAATTTATCACTGATAACCCAGTTGGATGGAACAAACTATGTTTCCTGGTCAATGAAGTGCAGCTTACTTCTGCGTACTGAAGGATTATGGGATGCTGTACAGAATCCACCGGACTTGACTTCTTGGAATCCAGATAACGGGATGATGCCAAGAAGATAGCAGAGTTTCAAAGATGCAACGAACGAGCATTGTGTATAATTGGTCTAACACTGATTGACCAACAGTTAGTTCATATTCGTGGGGATAATTCTGCAGCAAGATGTTGGGAGAATTTGAAGAAGATATATATATGTGACACTGTAGGTGCACATATTCATCTTACCTCCAAACTGTTTAGGGAACGTCTTCTGAAGGGTGGAGACATGTTAGCTCATTTAAACTTTATAAAAGGAGTTTTCCAAGAGCTACATGAAAAAGAACTTATTTTCTCAGAGTTACATCAAGTCTACATCATTCTGTCATCACTGGATGAGAGTTATGATGATTTTGTATTGTCCCTCGAGCTCCTAACCCGAATTGAACTAACATTGACTGACATAACTGCACGCCTGTTGGAAGAGTCAAGAAGAAGGTTGGAAAGAGAGCAACTGAGAGAGAAACCACCACAACATGAAAAGTCACCTTCAACTGCCTATACTGTTAGAAAATGTTTTACTTGTGGGGCTAAGGGGCATATAGCTAGATTCTGTAAAAATGAAAAACGACAGAATACTAGAAAGGCTAAGAAACATGATAATGTCAACCTAGGTATGTCTACTTTGACTATCTCTAGAAATGCACCAATAAGCCATGATTCATGGGTTGTTGATAGTGGAGCTTCACAGTGCATTACTAGAAATAAGAATTGTTTTATAAAAATGTCTGCCAGCAAGCAACATGTATCTTCGGCAAATGGATGGAGGGTGAAAGCATCTGGTGAAGGTATGGCAAGGTGTTCATTTGTAAATGAGCATTTATCCATGTTGTATATACCAAAACTGAAATTTAATTTATTATCAGTAAGAGCTACAGTTAACATTGGCTATGTAGTAACCTTTAGGGGAGATAAATGTATTATAGAAAAGGAAGGTAATAGGATTACTGCAAAATTAACAAATGGTTTATATATTATAACTGATGACCATACTGCCAACTCAGTGTATGACAATGTGAAGCCACATGATGAATGCATTATAGAAAAGGAAGGTAATAGGATTACTGCAAAATTAACAAATGGTTTATATATTATAACTGATGACCATACTGCCAGTTCAGTGTATGACAATGTGAAGCCACATGATGAATGCATATATCTGCTACATAGGCGTATGGGGCACATTAATTTCAAATCACTGCAACAAACTGTAAAGTTGTCAGAGGGAGTAAAATTAAAACCTTGCAGTAAGTATTTAAATTGTAATGTATATAGTAAGAAAAAAGAGCAGGGTTACTACAGCAAACAGATATAATGGGTTTAAAACGAAGGAACTTTTAGAAGTTGTTTTTGCTGATCTAATTGGACCTATAAAACCCAGTTTGGGAGGTGCCTGTTATGTTTTGAGTATCATGGATCATTACACAAGATATGGTTTCTGCTACTTAATGAAAGACAAGACAGAAACATTTCAACATTTTTTTAATTGGTTGAGATTTGTGGAAAGAAAGATAAAAGCCAAGGTTATTACTGTAGTTATTGATAATGGGACGGAGTTTACAAATTATAAGTTCCAAACTATGTTAAAACAGCTGGTATTGAGCATAAACGTTCTGCTCCTTATAGACCTCAACATAATTCGTTCGTAGAACGAAGAGGGCTATGACTAGAACCATGTTAGCCATTTCAGGATTGCCTGAAACATTATGGGGTGAAGCCATGATGTGTGCTAATCATTTACTGAACAATGTTGTAAATGCTTCTACTGGAGAGGTACCATTTACTCATTGGCATGGTAGGAAACCTGATTTGAGCTACTTGCACACGTCTGGAGTTCCTGCATGGCTGCATATTCCTGCACAGATTATATTAAAGGGACAAACTCGTGCAAGGCAATTAATTTTTGTTGGTTATAATTCAAACCATAGATCTTATAGGTTCTGGGGATGTGGGACAATTAATATCTATCACAGTGCTAATGCAAAGTTTTTAGAGCATGTTGGTTGGGATAAACTGGAAATAAACAACGATCAGGTAGTAATTGAAACCCGAGTAGACCAAAATAAGGTATCAGGAATACCAGAAACAAGTGGTGAAGGGAAGGAGTCTACTCAGG
Organism: Natrix helvetica; assembly: GCF_964273705.1. Lineage (NCBI taxonomy): Eukaryota > Metazoa > Chordata > Lepidosauria > Squamata > Natricidae > Natrix > Natrix helvetica. Next base: position 35,863,106 of record NC_138551.1, on the reverse strand, counting down.
AGGAGAAAGTGATAAAGCAGGAGGACGTTCATGATAGTCCACCAGTAAGTCCTGAGTTACCCAGAAGGTCAACCCGTGTAACGCGGCCACCTGATAGGTATCAGGCATCTGTTGCATGTCAAGTAGATAAAGTTCCTGCAACGTATAATGAACTATCAATGTATCCTAAAGAGGAGCAAATAGTTTGGAAAGCAGCAATGAACAGAGAACTGAAATCTTTACAAGATCTGGAGGTATATGAGAATGTGAGATTACCACCATGTGAAAAGGCGATAGGGTGTAAATGGATTTATAAGATTAAATCAAGTGTAGATGGGACAGTTACCCATAAAGCTAGATTGGTAGCACAAGGTTTCAAGCAGTCAGCAACTGATTATGATGAAGGGTTTGCACCAAGTTTAAAAGCCATAACATTGCATGCATCATTAGTTTGGGCAGCTAAGCATGGGTATGTAATAAATCATTTAGATGTTCATGCACCGCTACAACACACTATTTATTTAAAGAAACCTGAAGGATTAAACACTGATAGCAACACTGATTGTTGGAAATTAAAAAAGAGCCTGTATGGTTTAAAACAGTCAAGCTACGAGTGGAATCAATGCATAGTGAAGGAATTAGCAAGGATAGGGTTTAAAGCTGTATTAGCTGATCCCTGTTTATTTAAGCAAGAAAATGATGGTATGACTTCATTATTGTTATTGTTTACAGACGATATAGCATTGATTACTAAAACAGAGCAGAAGGCCATTGAAATTATTACACTTTTAAAAAAGAGGTTTAAAATAAAACATCTTGGTGAAATAAAGAAATATCTTGGAGTGAAGATAGATAAGACTAGGGGAGGATATAAAATATCAAAGGCTGATAAGATCAATCAGTTATTGAGGAATTACAAAATGGAACTGTGTAAACTTGCTAAAACTCCTATGGATTTGGCAATGATGATAACAAAAGCCCAGTGTTTGATAAGAATATTTATCAAATATTATCCCTAATATTATATTTATATTTATCCCTAATTGGTAGTTTATCTTATCTAAGCAATTGGTCTAGACCAGATATTTCATATAGCGTTAATCAATTGGCAAGGTTTAATGCCGAACCCACTGAACAACATTGGCAAGCAGCAAAACGTGTATTAAGGTATCTGAAACAGACAATACACAATACATTATACTTAGAGCCTAAGGATGAGCTGATATTAACTGCATACGCTGATGCAAGTTTTGCAACTGAAGTTTCCACGCGTAAAGCTACATCAGGTATCGCGATATTCTTGGGAAAAGCATTGGTTGGATGGCGGTTTATCAGTCAAAAGCATATAGGTTTGTCTACAATGGAGGCCAAATTTTCATGTTTATCTTTGTTATGTACTGATTTAATTTGTTACAAGCAACTACTGATAGATATGGGAATGAATGTTCGTGAGCCTATTGTTGTATACAAGGACAACCAAGCAGCGATCCAGATGGCAACAAATATTGCTGTAAAGACAAGGACAAAGCATACTGACTTAAGATATATGTATGGCAAAGTGTTAGTTGTAAAATGATTAAACTGGAATATTGTATGTCTGAAGAGAACGTTGCTGATCATTTTACGAAAGCACAAGGTACGGTCAAACATAAACAATGTTGTGATGTTTATGGATTAAGAATGTGAAGTTGTGTGTAAATACATTGAAAACCAAAGAGGGGAGAATGTTAGGATGTAACCCTAGGCTTGGCTTGGCAATGTATATAAGCTATGATTACTTTACTGTTACTTTAAATGCTTAACAGATGTAATTGGCTTGTTACCTCAAGCAGCCATAAGAGGGAGCCAGAATGATTGTTAGATCTCTCTCTCTGTTTTGTTAGAAGCTGGTTGGTGTATACTGAGGTATTGTGGTTTGCTACTGTTAGCTATATTTTGTGTGTTAGACTGACTTTTTGATAACTGAATTACTGAATCGTCTTGACTTGGACTGTTAACCGGACTCTGAATACCTCTATTTTTCTACATAGTAAACTACTATATTTTTATACTATTCAGTGTCTCTGTATGCTGGTTTGTGCGTGTTATTCCATATCACTCTCATTACGCTTCTCTGCATACTCGCTCTTCTAACTGGGGGCTTAATTACTTAACATACACATTGCCAGATTTTATCTTTATTCACTTTTTCCTCTATCTGACCACGTAATGCTTTTTCCTTGCCAGCATTCTGTTTGTTATGATTGTATTATTTCCATATTCACTTTTTATTTTCTGTACATTTAGTAAGTTCCAATTTAAAGAAAATTCTTATTACTGCCATGGGAAGGCGTTGTCTTTGATGTAGTTTCAGTAAATATTGAGATACTGTTTATAGATAGAGTCTTTCGGGAACACAGCATACTTTTCATTTCATATTCATTTGTTTACTACTTTTTTATGGTGGCTTCTCTTCCCTTTGAGATACTCAAGATTGTGTTCATAAGGATCTCCCTGCCTTTTATATTAAGCAGGAGGTAGACTTTGAGATAATCTTCATATTATGTATGTCTTATGAGTGTAATACCACCCTCTTGAAATAGAAATCTTGCACATATAAGATTGCTTGAAGCACTTTTGTGCCTCAATTTAATGGCTTCCAGCAGTGCTCTTCATATAAGTAAATGAATAAAAAGGCAAACAAATTCTTCTATTGAAACTTATGGATAGAAAAAGACCAAGGGAAAAAGAGAAAGAAATACATAACCTAATAATTTGGCATCCGTCTTCAAACAAAATCCAGTAGTAGGCAGACATAAACGGAGAGGATCATTGTCATTGGTGTTGTGAGCACAAAAGAAATCACATAATGAAGGATTTTTATGAAGTAAAGGCAGTCTGCTAAGCGCTCATATCTCATATAACAAAACACTCTTATGGACTTAACTGCACAACCATTTTCGTCATTTCATATTTGCATAATGAACTATTATGGGATATCATTTAGCCATAAAAAATAACAATTATGAAGAATATTACCTACTTTTCATGCAAGGATGCTTGTCGCCTAAACAATTTGCTAAATGATTTTTTAAAATATATGATGTTTCCCGATTTTGTAAGGTTGTTTTTTTTAAAGCAGGCCTGTGCAGCAATAATTAGGAAGAGAAAGAAATATATTGAGATGTGCACTTTGCTTCAAATGTGTTGGAAAGAGATTTGTAAGCATATAGGCTATGTCCCATGATGTCTCAGATACATTCTTCCTTTTCTCTTTCCTTCCATCTTTCTCAGCATTTAAAGCCTTTTCCAGAAATCTGGATCTTCATGTAATATTTCCGAAGTAAGTTGTGCCTTGAGCAAGAACTCTGCAATGGTTTGTTTGATAATCCATTGGTGTTTTTTTCCTGGATGTTCATATTATTCTCAGGCATATACTCCAACACCAAAGTTCAAAGTTATTCCAGAAATTTGCAGTAGTCATGATAACTTGAGGCATGATCATTTGTGCCTCAGGTATAGATAAATATTACAGCATGACAGCCAATCAGTTCTCGTCTCTTTGGCTTCAAACTGCTGGACCCTTCGAATGTCCAGAAATCCATTATTTAACAAGCATCAATTTTACCTTTTTTCAACTAGAAAGAGGAGGAGGAACAAAAATATTTCTAGTATATCCCACCTAGCATATTCCATTTCCAGCATACACACATGCATACCTAATCTATACCCATTATGTTCCAATGCGTTTCTGTACATTTGGGTCACAAATTGTATATGCCTGGTTATTTGCAAAATATTCTCCAGATAGATGGAAATATTTATTTTTAAGACAATTAACAAATGCAGAGAAGCCCCAAAGCTTTGTTTTAATTGTGATGGCATATTAATAAGTACTGTAAATTCAGTCATTGCAACAAACAATGTAGCAGAGGCTACATATTTTTATGTTAAATGCCAGCATTTTTGCATTTTCAGCTGGACTGAAAACCAACTTATAAACAAAGGGTATGGGAATCTTGTTTCTTAAACAAGAAAGGAAATGTCCAAATTTTCAGAAGCACATACACAGATCCTCAGACACCCAAACACACTTATCCAGACACACACACATCTAATCTACCAAAACATTTAAAACAATTTTGAATGTTTAAAATGATTCACAGATGGCACTCTTTCTTCTCATTCTTTTTTGCAAAGGCTTGGAAACAGGTGCTGATCAAGATATGCGTGCTGAAAACTCCATAGAAATGGACCTTTAATAAAACTTTTGTTATCTATGGCTGTCCGTTTTCACAAAACCATTTGAAAGTTGTACATCACTGGGTAATTTTAATTTCTTTTTTCATTCCTTTTAGCCATCAGGTTAAGAAGTTGTAGGGCAAGGGCATTGTTATATATTTTAATGCTATCTTTTAATACCTACAAGGCTGAACTAATTTGTTATTTGAGAAACAAAGACAATATTACATTGCTGATAACCCAGGAGAGGGCAGTAGCATGACAGTAGCTTCATTTGTTTCACCTTGCTGATAACTTTGAGCTTAGCTCTGCAAGGCCCAGCTCTACTCTTCATTGTCCATATGTTTGGTGTTTCTGCATCAGCATAGAAAATCTGGTTTCTACGGGACATGAATATCTTATGTCCTAGTCTTCGTATAATAATCATCAGTAATTTATTGGTTTCTGGCATACATAATATTTCTGAAGGAATACTTTTTATTCACGTTCCCTACCTCTATTTTCATCATTCATAAAACTATACAATATTTCTTTTCCTTAAGAGTATGGGTGCTTGTCATTATCCTTAAATTGTTCCATGCTTTTAGTGTTGAATCTAATTTTTTGAGTTGTAAATGACTCTGTTGTCATTGGATATAGATTTAGGACATACCCTGATGCCATTTGAAAATTATCTATTTCTCCAAGGCACAATTTTTAAAATATGGTGTAGGCAATATCATGTTTATATTCTGTAAAGCCTGTAACTTGTATGATGAGCCTGGAATCAGATAATCTCAGGCATTAAAACAAATAGAGATAAAACATTAAGCACAATACACATGTGTAAATCTGACTATATTTCAATCAAATGTACAAGTGTGTGTATACTTTAACACAGCTCTCTCCAATGTTGTATTTTTCAGATATATTGGATCAGCTATCAGAATACCCAACCACTGCTTATGCCAGATGAAAATTTTAAATTCAGCATTTATGGAAAGCAGCAGGTTGTGGAAGACTGAATAAAAAACCTTAGTGTCCTTAAACAGATACATGAAGACATCATTTTAAATATTTACCTCTATTTGGTTCAATTTTGTTTGTAAATCAAAGAATGTCAGATAACCAAAAGCCTCCTATATCCTGATTTTAGGTAACAATAAGCCAACCAAGACTGGGCATCTTCTTTTATGTTTCCCTCTATTGTACTGTGTTCACACTGAGAAAATTACCAAATTTTATGTTCCTCTTTCTCTCATTTTCACCTACTCTGTTGCAACAAATTTCCTCCCAAGTATTTCTATTCCAAATCTATTTTCTCTCATTGTCTTAATGTCTTATGCTTTTTAGTCAATATTTATTCATCTATTTATTCATCATTCAGTCTGATCAATATCCTAACCATTTTCAGAACATCTTGTAGTCTACCTAAATCTTAAAGCCGCCTAAATCTCTTCATAAAACTAGAGAAAACTGCAGAATGGCAACATAAATAATTAATCCACACTCTAAATATATACTTTTTTTTATTCACCTGAAAATTGTGAATAAATTTCTTCCATTTAATTTTCTTTTGTCCTCTTAAACTGTCTTCAACAATATACAGATAGACAGACCAAAAGTACTCAGTGATATATTCATGCCCTGCTTTACAACCCATTTGCAATAATACATCATATAGTACTGAATTATTGAATTGGGATGATCTCACCTTCTGATTTCTACTGAATGCCAGCAAAATTCAGGTTTCTGTACTTCAAAAGTCCAAATACCATATAGTTCAAGATTACACACACAGATTTGGAAATGACTAAGGCATTTGGTAAAAGTCTTCCTTTGTCCTTTAAAAAATTACAGATGATATGAGCAATGGGAGTTACCCTTTTTTAATCTGTCACAGCAAGCAACAAATACTTACAACCAAAAGCAAGGGGAAATACCTCCCCCTTTAATATTTTTTTTCTTTTCAGACATCATTTATCTCTTTATAACTAAAGTAAAGGGATCTGAATCTCTTACCAGCAATATTAACTAACCTCTTTACTTAGGGGATTTGAAATTAGGCTGAGAATGTCAGCAGTACATAACCTCTCTTTTTTTTTTTGCTTAACTAAATTGTTCCTTTTCCTACAAATTATTAAAAGAAAGGATTCTTGATCCTAACATATGTTTTTTCCCATTTTCTATGCTTGAACATTGCCAGCAGTTTGAATCTGGACCTTCCTATTTACAGTAGTTTCTACTTAATCTGGCATAGTTCTAGAAAAATTATTTACAGGTTTGCTGTTGCTTTTACCATTACACTTCCTCTCCTCTCTTCCCCTCCCCTCCCTCCCCTTCCTCTCCCCTCCCCTTATTAGCTGCCATATTTTTACATCTCAAGAGAAATATCCTTTGCGTGTATCTCTGCATTAAATGTCTGAAGGACAGAAGTACAGTAACATCTATGTTTTTACCTTCAGGTTGGAAAACAAAACAATGCTTATCAATTAGTTAAAAAGCTTGCCTCACTAGCTAATTTCAGAGAGGATGATGGCAGAGAGCCCCTCATTGTTTACATTACAAGTCATGTATTTTATGATAAGCTCTGACATTTCATTCACAGCTGCATGGAAACAGATTTTGTGTACACGCTAGTTGGGAATCTTAAAAAATACATGAGGCAGACAAAGCACGTGGTTTCCTTAAGTCAAATAAAAAATACACATGCCTTAAATATTAAACTGGTCAAGAGTTAAAATTTGTATCAATTATTTCAATGTAATATTTCAAGCTTTTCATCCTGGAAACAAGTATGGTTTATATTTCTCCTTATCCTTATTTTGTTGAACACATAAGGTATCTTAAAAGTATTCCCTTGGATGCATTATAGTAAAGTACAATTTCTTCTGCTCCAGTTATTAGGAAAAAAAAATTCAGAGCAAGCATTGGAAATAACAGAACGTAGAAATTCTGTGAAAAATACAGCTCATTCAATTCCAGTAATCTAGACGGCTTTTTCAACTCATCACGCTGAGATGTCCAAACTGGAATAAATAAATAAAAAGTAACCAATGAAAATAATTTATTAATCAGACACAAGTCCACAAATTTGCATATAAATATATTTAGGAATAAATATAAGTATAAATGCCCCTCTGTGTTTGCTTTAATTTACAAATAATGAAAGAAGAAATGTCCGTTTACATGCCAGGCAAACAGGTGAGTCCAGGAGGGAAGTGAGTGTGGTAGAGGGGGGGAGGGTAAAGGATACTTCAACAGAGGGTTGCTTTATCACAACGGTCGCGGGGAGGGGAGGATGCGAGGACCGGAAAAGATCACAAGGTCGGTTGGGAGACCGTGGCTGTTGGATACGCCTGGTCGTTTATACCAACCCCCGCAGTCTAGGTGGTCAGGAACTACAGAGCCAGGGCCTGAGGCTGATGCTTTGCAATGCAAGGTCCGTGACCAACAAGGCCCCCCTCATTAATGAGTTGATCTCAGAGGGGGAGCTGGACCTTGCAGGGATAACGGAGACATGGTTGGGCCACGAGGGTGGTTTACCCCTCGTGGAAATGTGCCCACCAGGTTTCCATGCATTCCATCAGCCCCGGGCCCTGGGTAAGGGTGGTGGGGTGGCGGTAGTTATACGGGAATGCTTAGAGCCGAGGGAGTTCACTGCACCTCAGATACCCGGGTGTGAGTCCCTTGGTGTGAAATGGGGCCCAGGGAGGCAGTGGGGTCTGCTGATTGTATACTTGGCTCCTCGCTATGCATCAGCAGCCCTACCCGAGCTCCTCGAGCTGATCTCAGAAACGGCAGTTGAGATCCCCAAACTTGTGGTTATGGGGGATTTCAACTTGCCGTCGACGGGGGAAGCATCCGAGGTAGCTCGGGAGTTCATGGCTTCCATGACAGCCATGGACCTGACCCAATTAATTCAGGGCCCCACACAAGAAGGTGGCCACACTCTGGACCTTGTTTTTGTATCTGAGCAGTGGACGAGTGATCTGGGAATAGGGGATCTAGTTATCACTCCCCTGTCATGGTCAGATCACTCATCTCTCCGGCTGGAGTTCCCTGGCGCTACCCCCCACCGCGAGGAGGAGGAACCAGACTGTCCAAGTTGGTACCGCCCCAAGCGCCTGATGGAACCGGATAGGTTCCAGACGGAGCTTGGGCCATTCCCTGTAGCCCTGACCCGCTCTTGGTCGGAGAACCTAGTGGCCGCCTGGAATAGGGCAGCCGCTGGGGCCTTGGACCAGGTTGCGCCTTTGCGGCCTCTCCTGCGGCGACGACCCACCCAGGCTCCTTGGTTTACCGAGAACCTGAGGGTGATGAAGCGCCAGAGGAGACGCCTAGAGAGCAGGTGGAGGTCCTCACGCTCTGAATCTGATCGAACACAGGTAAGAGCCTATTCTAGGACCTACCTTGTGGCATTAAGAGTGGCCAAACGTAGACATTGTGCCGCTCTTATTGCGTCCGCCGATAACCGCCCTGCCGCCCTGTTTCGGGTAACCCGCTCCTTCTTGTCACAGAGGACGCGGGAAGCCCCCTTGCAGGGCAGAGCAGAGGAGTTTGGGGAATATCTGCAGGACAAAGTCGCTCAGATCCGGAGCGGATGGGCCCCCCTCAGTGGTCCAGGAGAGCCGTCAACAGTGAATCTTGTGAGACCATTCTGGGAGGAGTTTGATTCTGTTGCCCCCGAGGATTTGGACAGGTTGCGTGGACTACTGCGACCCACCACATGTTTAATGGACCCGTGTCCTTCCTGGCTGGTACTGGCATCCTGGGAAGTGACACGAGGCTGGCTCCTGGGCCTGGTGAATGCCTCGTTGGGTGAGGGGTCCTTACCTGCCGACTTGAAAGAGGCGGTGGTGAGGCCCTTACTCAAGAGGCCTTCCCTCGACCCGTTGGAGCTAGCTAATTATCGTCCAGTCTCCAACCTTCCCTTTTTAGCGAAGGTTGTAGAGAATGTGGTGGCACAGCAGTTTCCGCGACACCTTGAGGAATCCGAATATCTAGACCCACGCCAGTCCGGCTTCCGACCCGGGCACAGCACGGAGATGGCCTTGGTCGTGTTGGTGGATGATCTCTGGACGGCCAGAGATAGGGGTTGTTCCTCTATCCTGGTCCTATTAGATCTGTCAGCGGCTTTTGAAACCATCGACCATGGTATCCTATTGCGCCGGCTGGAGGGGATGGGAGTTGGAGGCACCGTTTTGCGGTGGTTCGGCTCCTACCTCTCCGACCGGACGCAATGTGTGTTGGCAGGGGGGCAGAGGTCGACCCTGAGGCCACTCACTTGTGGGGTGCCACAGGGGTCGGTCCTCTCGCCCCTTCTGTTCAACGCATATGTGAAGCCGCTGGGGGAGATCATCCGCGGTTTTGGGGTGGAGTATCATCTGTACGCTGATGATACTCAGCTGTACATTTCCACCCCAAACCACCCCAACGAGGCTGTCGAAATGATGTCCCGGTGTTTGGAAGCCGTCGGGGTCTGGATGGGGGACAACAGACTCAAGCTCAACCCCTCCAAGACTGAGTGGCTGTGGCTACCGGCACCTCGGTTCAGCCAGTTGACACCATCACTGGCCATAGGGGGCAAGCAATTGCCCCCTGTGGAACGGGCGGGCAATTTGGGCGTCCTCCTAGATGCCCGGCTGTCGATGGATGACCATGTGGCAGCCGTGGCAAGGGGGGCGTTCCACCAGGTTCGCCTGGTGCGCCAATTGCTCCCCTTACTGGACCGGGATGCCCTACGCACGGTCACTCATGCACTGGTGACGTCTCGGCTGGACTACTGCAATGCCCTCTACATGGGGCTCCCCTTGGGACGCGCCCGAAGACTACAGCTAGTCCAGAATGCGGCCGCGCAGGCCATCATGGGGAGTACTAGGTACTCCCACATAACACCTCTCCTGCGCGAGCTGCATTGGCTGCCTGTGGTTTTTCGGGTGCGTTTCAAGGTGTTGATTACCGTCTTTAAAGCACTCCATGGCATAGGACCTAGCTACTTGCGGGATCTCATCCTACCGCACACATCCCTGCGACCAATTCGCTCTCACAGGGAGGGACTCCTCCTGGTGCCATCCACCAAGCAATGCCAACGGGCGGCGCCTAGGAGTAGAGCCTTCTCTGTGATGGGCCCAACCCTCTGGAATGACCTCCCTCCCGACATTAGAACCACCACCGACTTCCGCTCCTTCCGTCAAAAACTAAAGACTCACCTGTTTCGACTAACCGGCTTGGCCCATCCATAGTTTTATCTCACCTCCTGCCAGATATTTTAGTTGGGTTAATTTTAACTTTCTGGGGTATTTTTAGGGGTTATTTTTAATATGGTTTTAATAGCTTTACTTTAAGATACAGTCTTTTAACCTCCTCATCTAATTTAAGGATTTGTGTATATTTATTCCTATGTATTTGTGTTTTAATTTGACTGCACACCGCCCCGAGTCCCTTTCGGGAGAGGGGGCGGTCTAGAAATCTAAATAAAAGTAAAAAGTAAAGTGATTGTGGAATCCTCCTGCCTGCAAAGGTTAGGTGTGAAAGACATATTATTTTTCAACAGTCCCATTCCTTTCCTATGTATTTGGTTCTAGTCAATGTGTGTAAGGAAAGAGGAGTTGGGCGCTCACACATTCCAATATGGTGCTCCAGATTTGATCGTCTCTTCTATTTTATTTAATAACTTCATGAAGATGTTTGGATATGCCGTCCAGTACAGTAAGTAGGACAAAACTCTATATATCCATCATAGATAAAACAGGAGATATAGTGTAAGTCATGCCCAGTTTCTGGACCCTGTGAGGAATTAGATAGGGGAAAAAAGAGGCTGAAGTTTAACCCAGGCAAGACAGACTAACTATTGATCCAGAAGTTGACTAAGTCCAGGATAGTTCCTAGTTAATTCTACATTTCAATACAATACAATAGCAGAGTTGGAAGGGACCTTGGAGGTCTTCTAATCCAACTTCCTATCTGGCAGGAAACCCTATACCGTTTCAGATAAATGGCTATCCAACATCTTTTTAAAGACTTCCAGTGTTGGGGCATTTACAACTTCTGGAGGCAAGCTGTTCCACTGATTAATTGTTCTAACTGTCAGGAAATTTCTCCTCGGTTCTAAGTTGCTTCTCTCCTTGATTAGTTTCATCCCATTGCTTCTTGTTCTACCCTCAGATGCTTTGGAGAATAGTTTGATTCCCCCTTCTTTGTGGCAACCCCTGAGATATTGGAACATTGCTATCACGTCTCCTCTAGTCCTTCTTTTCATTAAGCTAGACATAGCCAGTTCTTGCAACCGTTCTTCATATGTTTTAGTCTCCAGTCCCCTAATCATCTTTGTTGCTCTTCTCTGCACTCTTTCTAGAGTCTCTACATCTTTTCTACATCGTGGCGACCAAAACTGAATGCAGTATTCCAAGTGTGGCCTTACCAAGGCATTATAAAGTGGTATTAACACTTCACGTGATCTTGAGTCTATCCCTCTGTTTATGTAGCCTAGAACTGTGTTGGCTTTTCTGGCAGCTGCTGCACACTTGGTTGTCCACTAGGACTCCAAGATCCCTCTCACAGTTACTACTATTGAGCACGGTACCACCTATACTTTACCTGTGCATTTCATTTTTGTTGCCTAAATGTAGAACCTTATTCTTTTCACCATTGATTTTCATTTTATTAGATAGTGCCCAATATTCAAGTCTGTCAAGATCCTTCGGTGTTGTGACCCAGCAGGATCTGTCGGAGCTGCTGAGGGACTCAGATAGTGACGAACCTGATGAGTCGGCTATGGAAGATATGAATGGAGGACCCTGGGCAGGGTTCAGACCCAGAGCAGGGACCAGAGAAGCTGGTTGGCCACCAGGAGGCACCTGAGGCATGGAGCAGTGGGGAGGATCAGAGGAAGTTTGTCCCTGACGCAAGATTAAGAAGGGCAGAGAAACGAAGGCAACAGCTGCTCTGGAGACACACTCCTAAAAGATAATCAAGCTCAGGTGGTTGTGGCGTGGCGCCTCCCAAGAGCGTACATAAGAAGGGACTTTGGGAGGAGGCTTTTTGCAGGACACAACTGTTCATAGTAATCTGGAGAACTCTTTGTCTGATCTGCCTAGTGTTTCTGTTTGTAACAAGCTGGAGAAGCTCTTGTCTGTATCTGTTGGAGTCTGGGTTGCTGCCAACATCTTGTCTGTGAGTCGTGTTTGGGCTTTCAGCCAACAAGATTATAGTATTGTCAATAAAGTGTGGCAAACAGTAAGCCTGTATCGGCATTCATTACCGGACCAGGGAGGTCAGAACACTTCTGTATTTTAAGCCTGTCTTCTGGAGTCTTGGCTATTCCTGCCAGCTTGATGTCATCTGCAAATTTGATGAGTTCTCCATTTATTCCCTCATCCAAATCATTGATGAAGATGTTGAGGAGTACTGGGCCTAAAACAGAGCCTTGGGGTACTCCACTGCATACTTCCCTCCATGTAGATGCAGTTCCATTAAGGACTACACGTTGAGTGCGGTTGGTCAGCCAGTTATGAATCCATCTGGTGGTGATGCTGTCCAACCCACATTCTTCTACTTTTTCTAGTAGTAGGTTATGGTCTACCTTATCAAATGCCTTACTGAAGTCCAAGCAAACTATATCGACGGCCTTCCTCTGGTTCAGTATAATTTTGTCACTTTGTCAAAGAATGCAATAAGATTAGTCTAGCATGATCTGTTTTTGACAAAGACATGATGGCTTTTGGCTATTACTTTGTTTACTTCTAGGTGTTTGCTAATGTGTTGCTTGATTATCTTTTCCAGACTCTTTCCTGGTATTGAGGTCAGACTGATAGGTCTGTAGTTTCCTGGATCTATTTATTTCCTTTTTTAAAAATGGGAACCACATCGGCTCTTTTCCAGTTCTCTGGCAGTTCCCCGGTGCTCCAGGATCTCTGAAAGATATAGTTCAATGGTTCTGAGATCTCATTTGCCAGTTCCTTCAGAACCCTGGGTGTAATCCGTCTGGTCCTGATGATTTGAACTCATCTAGGGTAGACAGGTGCTCACTTACCATTTTCTTCCCTATTTCAACTTGTGTTCCTAGTCTGATTTTTGTGGTGCTGCTTTTGATAGGTTGGACTGTTTTATCCTTTTGTAAAAAGACAAATGCAAAAAATCAGTTTAATAGTTCTGCTTTTCCCCTTTTGGTTGTCACCTTCTTGCCACTTTCTCCCAGCAATGGACCAATTGTTTCCTTTACCTTTTTCTTGTTTTTAACATGTTGGAAGAAGCTTTTTTTTGTTATTTTTTTACTTTTGTGGCAAACCTTTCTTCATTGTGAGCCTTAGCTTTCCTTACTTCATCTTTACAAACTCGGGCTATTTGCTGATATTCTGCCTTAGCTATGTCCCCCTCTTTCACTTTTTATGCTTAACTTTTTTGTCTTTCAATTTGTCAGTGAGTTCTTTATGCAGCCATGCTGGTTTCTTTTGGGAGCTATTATTTTTCTCCATGGTCTAGTGCAGTGATGGCTAACCTTTTTGTCATCACGTGCCAAAAGCATTGGCAGTGTGGGTAGGGGCTTGTGCGTGCGCATGCCCTCCCCCCACGCACACACTCGCTTTTGCCATGTAATGGCCTGGTGGACCCATTTTTCGCCTTCCACAGGCTCCAGAGGCTTTCTAGGAGCCTGGGGAGGGCAAAAACAGCCTCCCTTCCACCATAGGCCCTCTGGAGGCCAGAAACGACCCATTTTCTGACTTCCAGGTTGCCCATAGGGCCGTTTTTCACTAAAATCTCTGGAGGGTGAAAAATGGCCTAATGCCATTCCTGAACTTCCGGTTCACGCATTCCTTGAAGCCTCCAGAGGGCAAAAAACCCAGCAGAAAATGAAGGCCAAAATCATCTGGCCAGTGCGTGCATATGCACTGGAGCTGAAAGGGCAATGCCTCGTGTGCCCTAAGAAATTGCTCTGCGTGGCACCTGTGGCATGCGTGCCATAGGTTCACTATCACAGTTCTAGTGCAAGAGCAGGTCTGCAGTCTAAAGTGACTAATGAAGCAGGTAGAACCTAGTGGGCAGGAAAATCTTTGCCTTTATTTAATTATATTTCAAAATCTAACCAGTATGTTGTTCCACAATGCGTGGTTGACAATACGGATATTATGGTAGTGATATTTTATTTTTTTATGAGTTTGGGAAGTTGTAAAATTTATAGTTATTTTTACTTATTGTTATGTATCATAAGTTTTCCCTCTGGTCCATTGCACTAGGGGGCGCTGTGCTAAATGCTGATTGGCTGACTGCTTGACAGCCGGCATATATAAAGGCTGTCAAAGCAGAGCCCAGCTGTTGCCTGTTAGCTGAACACGCGAAATGCGAAGTTCTGCGTTGGCAACCTGTTAGCAATAAACTGTTAGCATTTTGTTAAGTCCTGGCTCACCTCAGTTTGTCCACCCATGTTCTCCACAAGGTAGAACATTGGCGACGAAGGTGGGATGCTCAGGAGGAGCCCAGGCAGAGCTGTGAAAGTCACTAAGCACGAGCTGAGTCACTAAGAGCTGAATTCCCTCAGGGGATCACTCGACGAGAGGTCGAGTAAGTCACTTGCCTACGAAGACTGCCTCCAGTTAATCGTCGAAGGAAGAAATTACCTCAGAGATGGCCTCAATGAATACCTTAGCCGCTGCTAAAGGCATGTTTTTTAAATTTATGTAGTACGGAGATGTTTAATTTGGCAGAGACCCTAGCTGCCCCACACTCGGTCCATGATGTACCCTGGGACATATTAATGACCAAATTAAAAAATCATTACGCCCCAGCGTTCTCCCACACTATGTGTAGATTTGCTTTTTACCGAAGGGTTCAGCTTGAGGGAGAGTCAATAAACGACTATGTGGCTGCCTTACGAGCCGCAGATGTTCATTGTAGATTTAAAGATTTAGATGAAGCTGTGACAGACCAGATTGTGGGAGGTGTTAGAGACCTCCGCATACAGCGCAGCCTGCTGGCCAAACCTGAACTTGACTTACAGACAGCCCTTGACGAAACCAGGGCTGTAGAGCTGTCAACAAAATCCACAGAAGAAATCCAGAAATTCTCAAAGCCCCTGCCCACAGACAGGACTACTGAGGTTCACCATGACGACGTTATCGATGACACCGGGGCCATCGGAAATGATGAAGTACATCGCCTATGTGGTGAGCAGTCCAAGGGGCGACAGGGTAAGGCTATGTCCAGAGCAAATTGCCCTGGGTGTGGGGGTAGGCACGATAGGGCAGAATGCCATTTCAAAAACGCTTCCTGCCTTCGTTGTGGGAAAAGGGGCCACTTGGCAAGGGTTTGTAGGGCACCTGCGCCTTGCGCAAGTGCCTTAGAAGGGAACTCTCCCAGCACCAGCCAGGGTTTCAGGAAACCCTTCAACATGGGTAAAAATGCAGGTTCCAGGAAACAGGATTCCTGTTTTACGGTCAATGAGGACAGGGATGAGTCTGAAGTAGATCAGATCATCCATGCCCCAAGGGGAAAAATATTCCTCACCGTTAGGCTAGAGGGCAAACCCTGTCAGATGGAGGTAGATACTGGCTCAGCCATGTCTATCATATCATGGGCAAGTATTAAGAGACTTGTGCCAGACATCTCCCAAGCGAGATTATCACCGTGCCCATTGAAGTTGAGGGATTTTCAGGGAAATCCCATTCCAGTACTGGGGAAATTTTCCTGTAAGGTGTCATTTAAACAATATCACAAGAGGCTCCCTCTTATTGTAGTCAGGGGTCCCTGGCCAAGCTTGTTAGGATTGGAATGGTTTGAAGCTCTGGGTCTAGCCATAACCGGCATAGATCAAATTCAGACCACTCCACACCTTGACATACTAATTAAGGAATTTCCCGAGGTTTTTGGGGACGGATTAGGGAAATACACTGGCACACCCATCTCATTCAATTTAGACCCCCAGGTACCACCACGGCGCCTTAAGCCGCGCAGGGTACCGTTTGCTTTAAAATCTGAAGTAGACGCAGAATTAGACAAGTTATTGGCCCAGGGGATGTTAGAACCTATTGACCATGCCCGTTGGGAAACTCCCATTGTCACACCAGTGAAGCATGATGGCTCTATGCGCATATGCGGGGACTTTAAATGCACTCTGAACTGTGCATTGCAGCAGAGCTCATACCCCGTGCCAGTGGTGCAGCATGCTGCACTCTCTGGGTCAGGGAACCATATTTGTGAAGCTCGACCTGGCTCAGGCATATCAGCAGTTGCCTGTGGATGAGGCAACTGCTGAAGCCCAGACTATAGTTACACATAGGGGTGCCTTTAAGTGCACCCGTTTACAGTTCGGGGTCAGCGTAGCGCCTGGGCTATTTCAAAATTTGATGGAAAGGCTTCTGAAAGGGATACCAGGCATCGTGCCTTATTTTGACGACGTCCTGGTCTCAGCCCATTCCCTGTCACACCTTATGGCCCGTTTGCGAACCGTACTTCGCTGTTTCCGTGGTGCTGGCTTAAAACTGAAGACAACCAAGTGCCAAATTGCAGTTCCCCAAGTTGAGTTTTTGGGTTTTTGAGTAGATAAGAAAGGGATCCATCTGACCCCTGAAAAGGTGCGGGCGATTAGTCAGGCTCCCCCACCTACAGCCAAAGCCGAGCTTCAAGCCTTCCTAGGTTTGCTCAATTTTTACAATATTTTCCTGCCTCACAAAGCGTCTGTTGTGGAGCCACTCCACAGATTGTTAGACCGCTCAGGAAAGTGGGTTTGGGGCAAGAAGGAAACCACAGCTTTTGAGAATGTCAAAAAGTTTTTAACCTCTGAAAGTGTTTTGCACCAATACGACGAATCCCTCCTGGTGATTCTAACTTGTGACGCGTCCCCCTATGGGGTCGGAGCAGTTTTAAGCCACCGTCTGCAGTCCGGGCTAGAAGCACCGGTGGCATTTTTCTCCTGCACCCTGTCTTCACCAGAAAGGAACTATAGCCAGCTCGATCGGGAAGCGTTGGTTATAGTGGCTGGGGTGAAGCGGTTTCATTCGTATCTTTACAGCTGTCATTTCCACATAGTGACTGATCACAAGCCCCTGCTGGGCATCATCGCTGGGGACAAACAAACGCCCCAGATTCTGTCCCCCAGATCACAAGATGGACAGTGTTCCTGGCTGCCTACAACTACACCCTGCACCACAGGCCTAGGAAGCACATTTGCCATGCTGACGCCTTGAGCAGATGCCCGTTGCCCATCGCTGTTCAGGATCCTGCGCCTGCCTCTGAGGTTCTACTGATCGACGAGATGCAGTTACCCATCACAGCAGCGGACGTGGCCTCACACACACGGCGGGACAAACTCCTCTCCAGGGTGTTGGCTTGGACTGAACGTGGATGGCCAGCCAAATCACTAGGCACCGAGTGGCAACCCTTTTCGACCAGGCAACACGAACTCTCAATCCAGCAAGGCTGCCTCCTGTGGGGTAGCCATGTGGTTGTTCCTGCCTCCCTGCGAGAAGCGGTGCTGACAACTCTCCATGAAGGCCACCCAGGCATCGTCAGAATGAAGTCACTGGGCCGCAGCTACGCTTGGTGGCCGGGCATGGACCAGGACATTGCACGGTGGGTCTCTGGCTGTTTGAAGTGCCAGGAGTCCCGACCTGCCTGTCCCAGAGCTCCCATCCAAAATTGGGAGCAGCCAAGAGCTCCATGGTCCAGGATTCATATGGACTTGGCAGGCCCAGTAAAGGGCCAGACTTTTATTGTTATTGTTGATGCTTATTCTAAGTGGGTTGAAATTGCATTGTTGAAATTGCCCCTGCCATTATTAAGGTATTAAGGAGGGTGTTTTCCACCCATGGGTTACCTGATCTAGTTGTGTCAGATAATGGGCCCCAATTTACTGCTGCCTTACTAGACAAGTTCTTTACCAAACTGGGGATCCGACATGCGTTTGTAGCCCCCTTCAACCCAGTGGCCAATGGCCTAGCGGAACACGCTGTCAGATCAGCAAAAGAAGCGCTGGCTAAGTTTGGGCCACTCAACTGGCAGGAAGACATAGACACATATCTCTTTTGGCAGCATGCCACCCCATGCGCCACAACAAATAAAAGCCCTGCTGAGTTATTAATGGGTCGACGAATTAAAACAAGGCTAGACAGGCTTCATCCAGAGTATGCCCCATGAAAGCCTCTGGACTCACACTGTCAGATTAAGGGTTTTCCATTAAACGCCACAGTTTATGCCCGAAATTACGCCGGCCACCCACTTTGGGTCCAGGGAATTGTTAGGAAAGTTACAGGCCCCTGCTCTTACCTAATAGAGTTAGAGGATGGCCGAGTATGGAGGTGCCATATCAATCAGCTACGAAACCATCAAGGGGAGTCAAACACGGTAGGGGAGCAACAGGGCCTAGCCTACGAAAATGCGAAAACGCCTCGTTCCCGGTCTACCTCCCCAGAGCAATCTCGCAATAGATTAGAAAAACCTAGAGACTTACCTGATCTTCCCCGTGAACTTCCAGCGGTGATAGAGTCTGATAGGGAAATGCCTGAGTCCTTGGGAACCACGGCCACTAACTCTGAGGCAGAAGTCACTCTGTGGAGATCAGGGCGGGTCTGCTGCCGCACAGGGTATTTGCAAGACTATGCATGCGCGCTCTAAGTGTGAAGGAGTGTTGTGTATCATAAGTTTTCCCTCTGGTCCGTTGCACTAGGGGGCGCTGTGCTAAACGCTGATTGGCTGACTGCTTGACAGCCGGCATATATAAAGGCTGTCAAAGCAGAGCCCAGCTGTTGCTGTTATCTGAACACGCGAAATGCGAAGTGCCGCGTTGGCAACCTGTTAGTAATAAACTGTTAGCATTTTGTTAAGTCCTGGCTCGCCTCCGTTTGTCCACCCATGTTCTCAGCAAGCTAGAACACTTATCATTTGGGTTTGGTAAGCAACTTGCATTTGCTTGAGTAAAGCAGCATAGAAATTGTAGTATGCAAATATAAACCAAGGGTTCCTAAAATGTAAACGCATTCTCCTTTAGTGTAATGTACACATGTCTCTTAAAAATTCAAACGCTGAAATGAACACTGTATACTATGCAATTAAACTTTGTGAAGGTGGATTAATAGCAATAATGTAACTAAAAGTTTCTTAATACCTCCCCTGGATTCTCTCTGCATCTCCCTAAAAATGGTATACCTCAAAGTTTGGGAGACCCTGCTATAAATGAATAAATGCAATCTATTTTATTTTAATGAAGACTATTCTGATTATGCAATCTGCTGTCCACGTTCTAACCATAATTGGCATTTTGGAGGCCTCTGTTCTTCCTTCTCATTTTTATATTAACACCAAGCAATTCTTCAAACTGAGGATGGTTTTCTGACAGCTATTTAAACACAAGATTTTGCAAAGTTGGATATTGGGTCATTCTAGTGAATGTCACCTACCTGCCAACTTCATATTATAATGGATTAGCTTTCTTCAGTATTGTTTATTATTCAGTTGGAAAGATGAAGATGAGAGCACTATAATATTTCAGATTATAAAAGAATGTTAACTCTTCGTTGAAATGTAATCATTGGTGAAATTTCTGAAAATGCTGATCTATTGTAATAAAAATTAGAAACATTATAACATTTGATATTTAGCTTTTATGCTAAAAAAATGGAAGGACAGATCTACAGTGTTCTGAAACAGGAACAAAATAGGATCAAGCCAAGAATGAGCTACCTTCTAAGTGCGCCCATAGCAGGTAGGCCTAGTTTCCAAGCTGATGATCTGGTCATGAAGGGGCTTGTGTTATATTTTCAAAGCTTCAATATGTAGGCTTGCATTATAGTTTTAACACTTAGAATTTGTGATACTAATCCTTTCATTGCAAGCCCCTGAGGTGTTTTTTGAAGAAATAGTAGTTGTTTTGCATTTCAAAAAAAATATCATTTCAAAGCATATTCTCTTTCAATACCAAATAAAAGTGACAAAGAAACTGCTTAGGAAATTTACCTAGACTTCATGCATTTTTCACTAAACATCCTGGGAAGTGGTCTAGCAATGACACAGAAAAACTCCTTTGAGATATAAAAGTTTTAAAACACAATGTCATTCCCAATGTCATTTCCAATGTCATTGGCTTGGGAGCTGTCAGACGCAAATTGTTCTTTAGGGGCTCTCGGGAGGTTTACCACCTGTTCACATTCTTCTCCATAGACCAAATAGCATATAGAGTATATATAAAAGCATCAGTCAGTTCAAATGGCTGCCTGCAGCTAAATAGTTGAGCTGCAAGTTCATTGGTTCTGATAAACGAAGAGGTTGAGGCTAGGTTAGAGCATAATAAAGAAGCAGCTATGGTTACTTTCAATACTGCAGTATCGGCTGAAGAAAAGCAGGTGGATTCAGAAAAAAAAAACACAGTGATCCACAGTAATATTGTGAGAAAGAATGCCACTGAGATCTTGATTAGAGGCTCTGAAGTATGTCAGATGGTCTAAGAATTGCTAGAACAAAGTATTTGCTCTGAATCTAGAAGATGTTGAAAGCCCAACCAAAATGAAGCTCAGTTACATTATAGGAAGTCAGTTATAGGAAGTCAAAGAGAAGAGAACAGTTCTCTTCATGAGTGTCTGGATGAAGCAAACTGTATATGCTTTCCCTATCCTCACCATGGTACTTCTCATTTGGACATTTATATGGAGAGAACATTTTCTGCTGTTCACATTAGCGTTCTGTTTGAAATTGAAATATTGTGGGCAAAATCTATAAGCAGAAAAAGGGGTCCCTTGGACCAGCGAAGATTCTTGTTACCCTTTCTTGTGGCATGGCACAACACTTCTATTAATCACAAGGCAGATATCTTAAGGAAAAGGTTGTCACGCTTTCAAGGCCCACTTGAGAGGTGTAAAATTACCCAGGTCAGCCATTTATACAATGGTATGAAATATTTGAAATATATATATGAAATATTTCAATTATCACTGAAAGAAATATAATCCAATTTTATTACAAGAACATTTATTTTAACTAGAACATTTATTCATTCTTCTCCCTGTTTTATTTTATGTACATAAAATGCTCATGCATGCATATGCTACGGCAAAAAACTCTGTGTGGGTATGTGAGAGAGAGAGAGACAGGGTCTCTTCCAACTCTACTATTGTATTGAGATGCCCAACAACAGCTTTTTATTAAGTACAACAAGTGAGAACAATCCAGCGAAGGTTGAGTCTGACAGCAGCCCTTTTATAGGGAGCTGTCAGACCCTTCAACCAATAGGATTAAACCTCTGTTCCCACCAGAACAAAGGACCTTGGTGGAAACCACTGTAGTTAGAACAAGTATCCAACAGTAATGAATAGATAATGTGCGCTAAACAGATTAAGGGGAAATGATGAGAAGAAATTGTTAATTACGTATAACCCCAGCACAGTTTTATAGCAAACTTTATATAAGCCATATATTTTATATTTTCCATACCAATACAAATTCTTTACTTTTGCAAGATGAACAATGGGTCTTGGAGTCCAATTGAGAGCTACCTGTGAAATCCATTTTGCCAGTTAGATTTTAAACAGTTCTAAATAATTATAGAGCATCTGGGAAGTTTTTAGCTCTTCTTCCTTTAATTACAGGTGATCAGGAAATTTAAGAAAAACTGACACCAATTGTCAGTATATTATCAGTTCCAGATAATCATGTTTTTATCACTTCTTGGAATTAATGAAAAAATACTTTCTTATGTGTGCATTTGAAGTGCACATCAAAGAATTTGAACTCCAGAAAAAATGGTTTTGAGAAAGAAATGATGGATTTTTTTTAATGCATATTGCTTTGGAGCGGTGCAGAGAACCTCTGCAGAATTTTGCTTTGGATGTCAGCATGATCATAGTCAATCTTTCCTTTTGAAGCTTTGAGCCCTGACCCAAATGAAATCAAACATATCTTTGGAAAACTTATAATTTCTCTTCCTGAAACACTCTTTTTTTCCCTTTAACTTTTCATTTATTATAGCATGCAGGTGACCTCAAAATGAAATAATCAAATCTGAACTGATTGACTGTTTACTATGTTATATGTAATGGTAGTCCCTAGATGTTTTTTGGACTGTAGCCATTCCAGCAACATACATTGCTGGAAATTGTAGTGAAATTATGAGATCATTGGTACTCCCCTGACTTCAATATAAATTGGAGTCTAGAAGCGATAAGAGGAACAAAATGCAGACTTTCCAGCTAAAATCCAAGTGGACTCGAAAAGATCTTTAGAAAGTTCTACTTCTTTAAAATTCACAGTACTTACAGTGTTTTTGATAAACAATATATAGATTATCTACTAATTCAGAAAGTTTCAGAGGTGCTTTTTCAGGAGGCAAGTGAACTTTTTTCTTTTTCTTTTCTTTGAAGACTTTTTTCTTCTTATCCAAGAAGCTTCTTCAGCTCTGACAAGGATGGTGGGGAATGGAAGGATTTATATTCCTTGCAGACAGCTGGTCATTTGCATCCTTTTAGCGGGTCATTGAAACAAGTGGAGGTTTATCTGTGTCCTCAGGGCACCGTGAGTGGTGCTCCTAGTTTTCTGCAGTTTTTTCCTCTGGAAATCCATTCTTACTCCCACATCATTCAAAGGATGTTCATCCCAAATTCTATAGCTAAAAGTCTGTAGAGATTCTCAGTCTTCCAGGTCATGATTGTCCCAAAGATGCTTTCTCAGGAGGCAACTAGGCTTTCTTGTTTGTTTTTTTCTTTTCTTTGAAAACATTCACTCCAAGAAGCTTCTTCAGCTCTGACTGTATAGTGGGAATGGAAGGATTCCACTGTCCTGTCAGAGCTGAAGAAGCTTCTTGGATGAGAATTTTGAAATTCTTCTTTGATTTTTTAAATATGATTTATGCAAAACAATACATATGGAAATGCTTTTTTATTCGCCCCCAACTTCCTTCTCTAGTTTTTTAGTTGCACTATAATTAGCACTTGGAGGATGAAGAAAAGCGATTTGGCTTAATATAAACATAAATAGACACAATGGAGAAACAGCCATGACTAAAACTCAAATAAAGAGTTTTATTAAAGAGATTTTGACAGAAGCAAATTATTACTTATTTGATTGCATGGATCATTGGGTTTTGATATTAAAATACATGTAAGCTTTTACAAAATTACCTTTGTTTATTTCAATATGAAAATTGAAAGCCAAGAAAGATATTTAGATAGAAAATGCAGCTATCAAATTTTTTTATAACAATTAGTTGAAGCAATGTCATTTAACAAATACTTTACAAAGACTCTGGGTTGTTTTGTACTACTTGAATTAGAAATCATCAGACTGGGCAATCTTGCAAGTTATCTCAGAAAATGCAAATTTTCCTCTCTCTTCCAACCTTTAAGTATTTTAGCACTAGTAACTTTAGGTTGATGATCTATTTGTTACTTGCAACATTATACATTACATTTCATGCAACGGAAGTTTTTAAGATTATACTACTATATGCAACTAAGGATGGGAAATAAGAGATAAACATATTTACATTTCTTAAAAAATTACATATTATTCTTTGTTGATTTGTTTTTCCTAGAAGAATCCTTCCCAGTTTAGCACCTTCTCAGAAAGGTGAGTTAAAATTGCAATTATCAACTATCCTCTAGTCAAAGAGGCATTAGAATAATAGTTTTAGGATTAAGAAAACAATTATCTTCTTTAAAATATGATTTATATTGAAACTTTAAAGAAGAAGATAAAAACTAATCCAAACTAATCTAAGGGTAAGGTGTGGGGGGAGAGAAATCAAAGAGATTTTGATTTAGACTGATTTGCACATTTCTAATTTTAGCTTAACTTAATCAGAGTCACAGCAGGGCTGTAGAGAACACATATCAACTAAATTTAGTAGGGAAAAATAACGTCCTGCTTTTGAGAAACTGAACCATTTTCCCTAGGTATAAATGAAATCATAATCAAGTTGAAAATATTTCTTCCTTTTCTCCCATCTGCTTAGTTACTCATGAAATGTTAGTGCTCTATAGCAGTATCTCGAAGTCCCTGTTAGGAACTTGGCCACACAACTGGAGGTGATTGGTGGGCAAGCAAGAAAGCAAAACTGAAACTATCTGCCCTCCAGTCCATGGAGAAGTTGTCTTCCATGACACTGGTCCATGGACCAAAAAAGTTGGAGACTATAACAATCCACTGTAAAGCAATATGAAGTAGTGTTTAACCCAGCAGCACATAACTTTGAGACTACACTTGGTCCTTGAGTAACATGTTGTAGCTATATTCCATACTGTAAGTTGAGTGATACAACCAGGACTAAAACTGAATTTAATTTTTCAATTTACATTTTATTTTAATTACATATACATATAGTTAATATGATTATATTATCATTGTTTAAAATAATTTCTGATTTCTGACACATTAAACTTTCCAAACTAGATGCGAACTTTTTGGGGCCTCCAGTTTATGCACTTTGTACAATATCAAATAGCATCAAACAGGGAAAAGGTGTATTGCAATCAGTAGCAACGTTTTATTAATTTCAATGTAGTTTGAGTGCATTCTCACTGCTCAGAATTTAAAGAACCTTTTTAAAATAAAACCTACTATAAATACTCAATTTAAACTAAATTATTACTATGCCAATATTAACTTCTGAAATACTTGTAGTTAATAAATACGCACACATAAAACTAATATATGTGCACATATTATCTACAATGAATATTCTTCATTCATATCGGAGTAATTCAGAAGCTGAAAGTATTGTATTATTTGCAATAAATACTATTAATTATAAATGTCCTGTCACTTGGCTACTGGCACAAACATAAATTGGAACAAAATATAGGATAATTAAGGGTTGCTTGGTAATTATCTGATACAAAGCCTTAATATTTTAAAACTTGCAGGTTAACGACATGTTATTTATAATCCTTGCTGACAAAAAAAATAAGCTTTTAAGCACTCATATTGTTTTACCTAACAAAAAAGTTATACTTATAGAAACTGTTTTGTTGTTAAAGCAAACCTTTGAATACCCAAGCGGACTGCTCAGTCACCTTGCTGCCACAGTCTGCCCTAGTTTCAGTTTGTGGATTACTTAATATTACAATAATCTAGATTTAAGAAACCATAGTTAGGGTCTCCCTGCCCAGGAAAATGCATCATTGGTAGGATTATTTATCTAAATATGAAGCTGACTAGATGATGTTAAACATGCTGACATTGATGTAACAACTGTCAGCAGCTCTTTAAAGATGTTGAATCTTTCTCTGTGAGCCACAAATAGATATGTGTTATTTAGGGAGGTGTCAACATATGATTTAGGGAGATGTCTTTTTGGACATGGCTGTAATAACGTTTTTGACTTCTATACACCCAATAGTATAAAAATTGGCAAGATGGTAGATGGAACGTCATAATGCAAGCCCAACATCTTTTGGAAAAAGTGCAGAAAGTTGCAACCAAGATGATTAAAGGGCTCGAAACATATGAAGAAGAGTTGCAGGAATAGGGTTTGTCTAGACTAGTAAAAACAGGATTAGGGGTTAACACCCCTAATAGGGGTGGATACGAGTGTTTCAATATTTGTGGGGACAACCACAAAGAAGAGGGGGACAATATCTTTTCCAAAGCACCAGAAGACAAGAAACAATGGATGGAAACTAATCAAGGAGAGAAGCAACCTGGAACTAAGGAGAAACAGTGAGAACAATGAATCAATGGAACATTGTGGGTGCAAAGGGATTTGAGACTGATGATGCATTTGACTCCTCCTTCATGCTCAATCTGGTCATCTCCTATATCTGCATGCTTAATGTCTATCACTTTGGTTATTTTCTCTTCAATAAAATTGTTCACATACACCCTTTACTTTAAGGTTAAGAGAGTTTCATGGAATTGATAGGAAAGTTTGTATAAGCGCATGAGTCAATATTCTAAGATATCCCAACAGTTCAGATAAACTTAAGTCTCCTGAATGACGATGGGAATCTTTTATTGTATTATTTCATTTAAAATGGTGTTTTGGAAAACAAAGAATAGGTTCTAACAAACTGACAACAGATTTCACTAGGACAGAATATAGTTAAACCAGATAAACAGTTACAGTTGTATAAATGTATATTGAAGTGGGATTCTATGAGCATTGTTGTTAATGTTTCTACTGGCAACAGCTACTTAGCTTTAGAACAACAGCCTGTGAGCCCAAGATATGGAACAAAAAATAAATTAATTACAGCTGCTTGTTTGAGGTGAGATGAGATGAGGAACAACTGGGAATGTTAACACCATTGGGAAGGTAGGGGGTTTCAATATTTTTTTTTTACAAAGCAAATCTTTCTTATAATGGAGACTTTTTAAGCCGCTTTGAGAAAATCCATCAGTTGGACAAAAAAATGGAGATAAGATTTTAAATCTGACAAGTCTACAGTATATGAATGAAGTGAGGAAAGCTAAGGCTCACAATGAAGAAAGGCTTACCACAAAAGTAAAAAATAACAAACAAAGCTTCTTCCAACATGTTAAAAACAAGAAAAAGGTTAAGGAAACAATTGGTCCATTGCTGGGAGAAAATGGCAAGAAGGTGACAAGCAACAGGGAGAAAGCAGAGCTATTTAACTCATTTTTTGCATCTGTCTTTACACAAAGGGAAAAAACAGCCCAACCTACCAAAAACAGCACCACAAAAATCAGACTAGGAACACAAGTTGAAATAGGGAAGAAAATGGTAAGTGAGCAGCTGTCTACCTTAGACAAGTTGAAATCACCAGGACCAGACGGATTACACCCCAGGGTTCTGAATGACCTGGCAGATGAAATCTCAGAACCACTGAACTATATCTTTCAGAGATTCTGGAGCACCGGGTAACTGCCAGAGGACTGGAAAAGAGCTGATGTGGTTCCCATCTTCAAAAAAAAAAATACATCCAGGAAACTACAGACCTATCAGCCTGACCTCAATATTAGGTGACTGTAGGCTAAAACATATGAGGAAAGGTTGCAGCAACTGGGTATGTCTAGTTTAATGAAAAGAAGGAAATGGGGAGGCATGATAACAGTGTTCCAATATTTCAGGGGTTGCCACAAAGAAGAAGGAGTCAAACTATTCTCCAAAGCACCTGAGGGTAGAACAAAAAGCAATGGGTGGAAACTAATCATGGAGACAAGCAACTTAGAACTGAGGAGAAATGTCCTGACAGTTAGAACAATTAATAAGTGGAACAGCTTGCCTCCAGAAGTTGTGAAGGCCCCAACACTGGAAGTCTTTAAGAAGACATTGGATAGCCATTTGCCTAAAATGGTATAGGGTTTCCTGCCTAGGCAGGACGTTGGACTAGAAGACCTCCAACTGTACTATTGTATTGATTGTATTGTATATATTGATAGGAATTCCAAAAAGATAGGAAGATAACTGAAATTCAGAAGGGCATAACCCTGAAAAGAACAGCAAGAATGTTATGTGTGTTTACAGTTTACAAAATAAACATTGGTTTTTAGTAGTCAGTATCAACCATGAATTGATGCAGCATTAGGAAAACAATAATCCACTCTTGAGAGACTGTTTGGTGCAGTGGTTATGGCATCAAGCTTGAAACCAGGAGACCATCTAGTACCTTAGGCATAAAACCAGGATAAAAACAAACCAAGGAAAGAGGCAATGGCAAACTATTTCTGAAAAACATGCCAAGAAAACTTTAGGGACCTGTCCAGGTAGGCTCTAAGACACAATTGAATGTAAGGGGGAAAAAACCTACTCCTTTTGTGTAGAAGGTGTGTATTATACACCTTCTCATTCAAATATTCAATCATTATTTTTGTTGCCAAATACAAGGTTTCAGAAAAAGTAATTATTACCTTTGTCCAAAGTCAAATTTTAGGCAAACTTTAGAAGAGACCTACATCCACAAGTTTCTATAATTATTGGGAAGACATAAATGTTTGGTGAAATTGAATAGTAAGGATCTCTTTAAGAATTTACATTGTTGGCTCATAAAAACTGATTTAAAACTTTTTTGTCCACCAGGTTTTCATTGAATGGGTGAAATTTGGTAGACCTACACATTGTGCAAATAGTGTGTAGATTGACTCATTCCATTCTGAATGGATCAAATCATAGTGGCTACGCCAAACTTGTATTCTGGTTAAAATGATTAGATTCTGATCAGCTCAAGGTTCATTCAGCTGCCATGCTTCTGAAGTCAGTAAAATGAGAACCCAGATTGTTGGAGGCAATATGCTAATACATATAATAATAAAGCTACCTACAGAATGCTGTAAAGTACTATAGTATGGTATATACAGTAAGTCTAAATACTATTGTTATTGCTATTGCTATATTTGCAAAATATCTTTTTTTTAATACTTCATACAGATGAGCAGTTCACTTTAATGGTCTCCTTTCATCCATCCTTTCATATTTCAAAATATTTCAGTTTCACAACTGGAATAAGTTGTGAAGTCCAGTTGCTAAGCCTACACAAATCGGGCATCATTGAATCCATGGAATATTTTGGGGATTGTGTCTTTAATTTTGATTTAATAGCAATAGTGCTTAGAATCATATACTTCTCCATAGTTCTTTATAACACTATTCGAGCAGTTGACAAATGTCAGCATATTGCCCCCAACCATCTGGTTCTCATTATCCTGGCTTCAGAAAGATGGAAGCTGAATCGACCTTGAGCAAGTCAGGATCTAACTCCTGGCTGTGGGCAAAGTTAGCCTGCAATACTGCACTCTAACCACTGCGTCACCACAGCTCATGTGACAACTAATCCAGACATCTTTTTAAAAAAAACACCTATTCCAGGTCTTAATGTAAATTTGTATAAGGCAGATAGAAATCTCAAAGCCATTCACTCCACAGAAAATGTTTTTCTGCTTAATGACATGGATACGTACTGTGATAGAATGAGACTGTCTAGTCTACAGAAATAAACTTGCTTACGTATGAGAATTTGTTGAATGCTTTTTTATCTGTTAGGCTTTATTTATTTTTATTTATTCTATTGGACTTTGGTCAATGACCTTAATTGTGTTTTTATTTGATCTGTGTCAAAGAATTATGAAGGATCACAAAGGACAAGTAGAAGCTGTTATTTTTATGTATTTATATTCTCCCTTGGTTTCATGACAGAATGGAATAGGTTAGAAACAGGTCTGGAAAGGATCCCATGCCCATCTGGGGTTAATTGTGTTTCTTGACTGAAACCTGTCATCTGCATTTCAATAATTTGCCATACAGAGGCATGCATGCACAGATTTCATTTGAGAGGGAGATGCACATTTTTCTTTCTTCTCATCCTGTGTAAGTCCTGCGGGTGACTTCATTCTGTTATGGGTCAAATAACAATGGTGATGACATCACCAGATAAAATTACAGCTAAGTTAATATGACCTGGTAGTACCATCAATTGAGGGTAACCAAGTATGGAAACTGAAGGAAATAAAATTTAATTTCATTGCAAGGTATGCAGCAAACTGTCAAAAGATAGAAACATTTTTCAACATTGTTAAAACGTATTATAAAACACAGCTATTAGTTTTGCCCAAGCTCTATTCTCTCCTGCTTGTGTCATTTCAAGATGAATACAAATTTTATGCTGTTCTCTCTTTCAATCTTTCTTTCTCTATGGTTCTTACAAGTTGGATTACTGCCAAGAGGTTGCTGAATCTTGCTGACTGTTGCTAGAAAGTCCAGGGCTCTTTAAGTACTCTATGGTGTCAGTTGCCATTAAGACAAGGAAATGTAATTGGAGCGTCCCTGTTTAAAATGTGCATCTTAGCATGGCTGTTAGCCACATTTCTGGTTGTTCAAATGCTGTAAGGCTTTAGAAAATAAAAATCACCATTAGGTTAATGAGTAACTTGGAATTTTCAGTGAGTGTTTCTATAGACAGTGCTTGTCTTGTCCAATAATTCTGAATTCATAATAACTCTGTAACTTAATTCAACCAGTATTTAATTTGGCCTTTTCTGCTCCCCCCCCATTCCTAGGACCATTCAGCTGATTAAAAGTCATAGTTCAAATCCTATTGAAACTGCAGATAAGGTCATTTTATTGGGATCACATTACATTTGTCTTGCATGCCTGTGTGTGTAGATACATACATAACTGCATACAAATAAAACCAATGACTGAAATATAATCATTCTAGATTATGTATAATTAGCATATTTAACATATTCTTTTAATCTAAGGAATTTATGAATATCTCCTTTTGGTAGACAGCCATATTGGTGCGGAACTGTAGTCTCCACTTAGGTTGGTTGCAATCTCACTTACTACATGTTTGTCCTTATCTATGGGTCTGCCAAATACGTGTAAAATATATTTGCAGACAATTCTCACAAAGCATTAAGGGAGAGGAAGAATAATCTATTGTTGGTGTATATGATCATAAAATATTCACCCTTGTCTTTGGTCGCATATATTGGTAAGATGTTAAAACCTAATGTTTAATGACTTGTTCTAGATGCAGAGGATGTTAAAGCATTAACAGGATGAAAAAAAATCACAAAGGTTGTGACCATAGCCATGAAATAACAGTATATCCTGGGAAAAATATTATGAGACCAATCACAATATTATGGTGGCAGAAATTGCACACTAACAACAAAGGTAAGTTAATGCTGTGATAGCCATTGTAAAACATGGCTTTGAAAACTGGACCATCAGAAAAGCTGATTGAAGAAAAGATGATGCTTTTGAATTGTGGTGCTAGAGGAAATAGTTGAAAGTATATTCAATACCAGATAAAATAAAAGCTGATCATTAATAATGAAGATAATACTTTGCATATATAATATAAAAGCAAGACATTGTGGGGGAGAGGGATGAATCCTGACACTTCCTTTTTTAAGAAAGTAGAATAAGATGCCAAAAGAAGATGGCTTGACACTAATGACACACACATGAGTTTATAAGTACTGAAGAAGCAGCTGCTGACAAATGAACCAAGCAAATGATGTTCTATTCACAAAGAATTAGAAACAAGTAAATGTTTGAACAACAAGCAATAATATTCATTACACTCCCAAAAATGCTGTGGTAGGGTACAAACCAGTTTTTGCACGATTTATTTCCAGCAGAGATTTAGCTACACATGAATTGTTAGACTTGGCAGATTTTTCATGATATCATTGATTTCCTTACACTATTGAAAAAAAATCTGCAAAATCTCTTGAGATTTCTCATGAGATTTTCATATTCTACCTGAGGTTTCAGCATATATGGTAAACTAATGAAATACCTATTCAGGTATATATACAGTATATGTGTGTGCATGGATATACAGACACACACACCAACAGACATGTATCTGAACACAATCTGGATTTAATGCAGCTTACAGTATATGACATTGTGGTATGCGAATGCAATGTTTCCAATCCCAGTTCTACTCCTTCATTTTAATGTTTTTCCTTTTCTTTCTTGTTTGCAGCTATTCTTCATTTTTATACATGAACTCTATCAGATATAAGGGAAATGCATCAGCATTTTCAGCAGGGAACTAGAAACAGAGGTAGAAACTACTGCAGACATTTCAGATATATTTTTAAATGTCACCTTCAATGGAAAACTAAGTCTTAAAAATAAGATTTAGAATAGAACTGAAATGATATTGAAGAAAATATGTGGCAAAAATTGGATAACATAAAACAGTGAAGGTATTTATTTATTATTTATTTTTGTAAGTATAGAATAAGACAGAATTTTGTAAATGTACTTATTTGCTTCAAAGGAAATTGAAAACTATGTTTTTTCTTCTTTTTTTAAGTCTTTGTTTCTGCACTTCTGCTTTGCTTGCTTGCTTGCTTGCTTGCTTGTGGCAACCATTCAGAAAACAGCTGGAAAAAAACAAGAAAGTGTATGAAAGATTTTGAGAGATGAATAGAGAAGCAGAAATGATGTCATATTTCCAGATTTTCTTATTATAATTTACTTGCTGTTTATATGTACACTAAGAGCTTATGCACCGGGGACAAATTCCTTGTGTGTCCGGTCACACTCCTGTTTTGTTCTAAATAAATTTATTACATTATAGCATGTATCAGTAAAATTTTAGTAAATCTTGGTTTTTTTTTTACTGACCTGGTCTACCACAAAGAGAAGTTATCAAAATTTCTTTATTGTTGCAGAGTAATAAAAAATTGTGAATGTTTGTGTTTTTGACCATTACATTCTAAAGCCCTCCAGATATATTGGATCAACCATCAAACTGAAATTTTGGGACTTTCAATCCAAACACATATGGAAAGTTGGTTGGGTCTGGGTAAAATAGTTTTTACATTACAATTCTAGTTAGTATCCTGGTTATCACATTCTGTTCTCACCGTTCTACTGTATATCTTCCAAAAAAAATTCCTAGGCAGAGCATACTGTAATGTATACAAATAATCTGGTTATCTATTTTGGTGGCTAGAATAATTTAGGTTCATTTCTGAGAAGAATAGAATGTGATGCTTTGAAGCCATATCATTTTGACTTCATGAAGAAATATCTTTAGCTGAGGTCCCTCCTGAATTGATCTACTGAGGGGGAAAAGTCATTTTGGTTTCTCTTTGAGTGAGCTATTTTCTCCCTATATGCCTGAGTGATTCCTTTCTTCTTGGCCATCTCCTCTTTTCAGCCTTCTGTTCTTGGGCTTCACCCAAGGGTTTTTCTTTGTTATTTTATTAAGTGCACATTTAGTATATTAGCATCTTGACATTCCTTCTAACCATCTGTGATTGGGAAACAATATTTAGAGCAATTGTCAAAGCTTAGCTTAGATAAATCTAGTGGAAATATTTGTATGTAATAAAGGTTGTCTAATATTAGCAATCATTACATTAATGTAAGTAATTAAATGGAGGTATCAGAATAGTGCTACTTGATAAGATTTTATTGCTTTGTTATTACTATTTATTCATGCATGGATTTTTTTCACAGGCACCGTGGGAGTCTTAAAAAGTTTGGAAGAGATTTAATAAAACTGTATGAAATTTAGAATAAACTGGGCAGAAAAGGTGTGATCAAATACTCTTGTTAAACAATAAAATAATTGTATATTATCCCTAATGCATATTCATTGTGATCCAGTAATCCTTTTCTTAGAGTCCTGGAATGATGATCCATTAGAAACCCTTGGTGACTACTAGTATACTGTTGTAGGCTTGAAAATACTTGTTTTGGACTCTGTATAGATAGAATATATCTCTCATCAAAATATAAAACATATTCTTATAATAAATTAATTACTAGAAACTAATAATGGTTCAGAATCTACCACTTCTCGAGTGTTTTTGTTAAGTATTTGTATGTGCTAATCACATCTCTGCTTCAAAATGAGATAAAACTCTTTGCCAAAAGTGTTTGGTTATGCTGCCAGTATTCTAACGCCATGCAGATATTTGTAGCTTAATGAAAACAGAATATCTTGGCACTAAAGTGGCATGAGATAGATGAATAATGAGAAGCTAGAGATAAAGAAGGAAGTAATAATGTTGCTACCATTCTGGAGCCCTGAATGTTAGCAGAAAATGCTTGTCCCTTTTCCGGTTTCATATCCTGTGTCTGATCCATTCAGTGAAATATTTTGGACTGGCATTATCAGTTAATTTAAAATATACACTTCTCATGGTGGTTTGTACACCTAATTCAAGCAGAATCCAATGCAAACAAAACAAAGAGTAAAGAACATTCAGCAGCAGAATCTAAGAAAGAAACAGATGCTAGAGTTTATATGCTATTTATGATTTTTCCATTACTATTTAGTTTGTTTTTAATTGTGCTAAAAAATATTTATTGAAAAGTAATATATTTTAATGGGATGCAGTGGCTTAGGGGCTAAGACTCTGAGCTTGTCGATCAGAAAGGTCAGCAGTTCAGTGGTTCAAATTCCTAGCACCGCATAACTAAGTGAACTCTGTTACTTGTCTCAGCTCCTGCCAACCTAGCAGTTCGAAAGCATGTAAAAATGCAAGTAGAAAAATATGAACCACCTTTCACGGGAAGGTAACAGCGTTCCGTGCACCTTTGGCATTTAGTTATGCCAGCCACATGACCATGGAGAAGGTCTTCGGACTCTTCGGCTTTGAAACAGAGATGAGCACAGTCCCCTAGAGTCAGGAATAACTAGCACATATATGCGGGGAAAACCTTTAACTTTTAATATATTTTAACATTAATAATTAATTAAATGCCATTAATTTGATAGCTCCTAGAAATGACAGATACATTTTCTTCAAGACAATTTGTCCTGAACCTGGACCTTCAGGTTGATACTCCTTCACCATCCTCATTGTAATAAAGTCCATTTACCTTGTTGACTGTCCCCTTTTTTTCTGTTTATTCCTAATTTCCTACCATTATAAACCTTTACAAAGCCAATTCTTTACATACTGTATCCAAAGTGTAATAATTTGAGCTTCATCATCTGTGCCTCAAGTGAGAACTCTTAATTGATTTGTTTGAGGATGGTATTTTTAGGAGTGTTCTACTAAGTGCAGGATTGATGAGTACTGTTTAAATGCTAGATCTTCACTGTCCTTCTGAGCTGGATATCTTTGAGAAGATTTTCATTGTTTTTCCATATTCCCATTTTCAGTGTCTTTACAGATGTTGTTGTAATATTGCTTTTTGTTTCCTTTAACAGACCCTCTGAAATTTTTTGTTCAATTCCTTCCTAAGATTACAATGATTGCTCTGGTAACCAGTTTTCTTTTGTGTGTTTCTTGATGTTTCAAGTTTCTTTTTAACAACTTCCTTAAATTCATTTCACAGTTCCTTTGGTTCCCTTTCTACCAAGCCAAGACTTTGAAGAAATTCCAGATGTTCTCCTAAAAATGATGGGTATGTGCTGAAGTCATATTATAGAAACTGGTTGGATTACTTATTCCCATCTTAACTGGGAACTTGAACATGAGCAATTTGTGATTTACTCCATAGTCAACCCATGGCCATTCTAACTGAGCTTTCTATGTCTTTGTATGAATTATATAGTCAATATGATCTGTGTGCTGTATATGGTTATTATAGGAGACCTTGCAGTTGTTGAAAGCCTATGTAATCAATTAAGGAATAATTAGTTGACAACATTTATACGTCATATTTATAAGAACTGCTTTATTTTGTTCCATAAGCCATATAACCCAACTACATTTTTTTCTCTTTAATGTTTCCATCTTTGACATTCCAGTCAAATCAGCATGTATTGCTTCCATGTTCTATTGATTTCAAATTGAATTTGGCCATAAAAGTCATCAATCTCCTCTTCATCTACATCATCACTTGACTAATTGTCATATTAAAGACTTATTCAAAAGAGTAATTGATATTATTTAGTCATTGTATTCTTGTTATACCCTTCTGGACACTGAAAAATACAATTTCTTCTTTTTATTTCTCCAGTGTCCAGAAAGTGTCCAGTTCCAGTCCATTTCAATTTTCTGATACCTAAAACATCAATGTGTAGTTAATGCATTTCATTGTTCATTCTATTGGGCTTTATAATGGTCATCCTTCTTATAT
Source organism: Natrix helvetica (assembly GCF_964273705.1). NCBI lineage: Eukaryota > Metazoa > Chordata > Lepidosauria > Squamata > Natricidae > Natrix > Natrix helvetica. The sequence continues at coordinate 35,827,480 of NC_138551.1, read as the reverse complement.
TCCTTGTGCAAAAGAATTGGCAAAAAAAAAACATTATTATATAACACTGAAAGGAGAGTTCTATATCTAATTTGAGCCATGAATTGTTACATGCTATTTGTTGAAAATATTTTGTTTCCAACAAATATGTATTTTTTTTATCAAATGGACAACGGGAAAGACTTTTGAGCAATATATTTTGTGATATTAATATAAATGAGATGAAATTTAGAAGCTTTTTTATATTATTATTTGTCTCATCTGTATATATGCATACCTATGACATCACCAATTTAATTTATAATAGAAAACATTCATACATAGATGAGATATATGTACACATAGCTGTACAAATCAAAGGGAAAATGTTATACTTGTATTGCAACACAAAACTGATACCATCACAGAAACAATCAACCAACCTTAAATTATATAATCTTATATGACCACAGGGAAGTCCCTTTTAAGAATTCCACCTGTTCAGCCCAATATGTGACCTAAGTTGTAACACCATGATTATCATGTGGCTTACCAGAATTACCATGAAAAAACTAATTGGTACCCTGGACTTAAAAAGTGTCCTGGGGTCAGAGCTATAATTCTACAAGGGTGTATCAGTCCGATCTGGAAATTCAAAATTTCTTCCAGAAAACACTGCAGGTAAGCAAATAACTAATTTAGTGGTAGATAAGGAAGTTGGCTTTTTAAATCCAGGCCTATATCAGTTGCTTGCTGTGCAAGGAAATTAAACTTGCATCTTGAATGTATATTAGTTTTGGTCATATGGTAGACTTTTATCTTTGACATGATAAAAAAATATTAAAGGAAAAAAAAACTCATTCTGAAAGGAGAAAAAAAACAACTATAACGAACAGATATTCATTTAACAGTTATTGCCAATTAATAAACTCCATTAGTTTTCAGTAGCTTCACATAGCTACTTAAGTCCCAGTGAATTTAAATAGCAACTAAACCATGAGGATAGATAACAATCTAAGTTAAAGCTGACTTGAATGCGTTTTCATGTTTTATGCATATTTTCTTTATCTGACGATACTTTAAATGCAGTTGTGGAGCGAGCTTGAATCTGCCATACATTGTGACCAAGATTCAGATTCAACAGATAAGACCAGACATAAAATAGCTACATTAAGCTGCATAATAAAGTTTATGTAGCAAACAGAAATTAAGAATAGCCGATTTGTGTTTCCACATTTAATGGCAACTTGATCAAAAACAAGTATCCCTGGAAAATCTGCTGCTTACTTACAATTTAATTCTTGGCTTCACAGCTACATATTTTCAGTTCAGTTCTATGACCTGCTAATGGTAAGCTGATTGGAGAGCTTTCATTTTAAAGGTAGAATATAGAGGCAAAACAAACAAATGTTTATGGTTTTCTTTCTTTCTGTTTTGCCATAATAGAGTAGCTCTTAGATAGAATCTTCTTTATATCTATAATTTTTTTCTCTCAATGCCCACAATGGCATTATGCTCATTGCATAATGATATCAAAGGAGAACATGGGGGACTAAAAAAAATGTTAGCTATTTGGATGGGGCTACTAAGAGCATTTCGAACACTTATGACAGTTGGAGAACTAGGTCTTCTTTGTCAATATTCAGAAGCTCACTTTTTTAACCTTAAAGCCTAAATTAAAACATAACGAACTCTAGAACAATGCTTTTAAAGTGTTTGGTTTTTTTTGCCATTTTGTAAAATGGCAATACTACTCATGAAATATTACTCAAGAGAGTAATATTTGAATTGGCTACTGTTGTTCAGATGGAACAAGAAACACCATCTGATGTATTGGCAAAAAAGGGCAAATGCAGTTTTGGGATGTATTAGTGGAAGAGAAATTTGTAGATGTCATGAAGTAAATAGTTCATCCTATTCTGCATTGATTTGATGCCATCTTGAGTACTGTGTAATTTCAGGCTACTAGAAGGGTTCAGATAAAATGAAACAGAAGACAAGAAGAATGATTAGAAAGCTGAATGTATAAAAGAGCTTCAAATATCTGAAAGTATAGGCATAGAAAAATGTCAGGATTGGAGAACATAGAATAATGGGTCACCCTAAAATACCTACAAGTTAAATCAGTCTTCAGAACTCATTAGTTATTTCTTCAGTGCTAATCAAAATTGTTTGTAAAAAACCATCAAATCAGCCTATAATGGGCTCCAATAAAAATATGCTCTCACCTGAATAGGTGTTGAAAAAATTGATAAATTTGGTTATTCATATTATAAACATTAGAAGTCCTAATTGTCCTAAACAAATTATGGGTCCTGCCCTCCCCATCATAAAATTGGCTTAAAGCTGATGTACTAATATCTAATGATAATAATCAATAAAATATGTCTTAAATAAAAGTGGACTTTAATTTAAGAAAAATATTCCCTAAGATATAGATCCAGGGTGAACAATTGACCCGGGCAACTGCATGGTTTGTGTTAAATATGAGTTAAAATCTCAGCTTCAAAAGTGCTGCTGTATAATATGAAATTCTGGGCAACAGGAACAATACAATTTAAGAGTTTATAAAAGTGCACCCATATGCACTTCTGATGATAATATCTAAGGAAACTGGCTGATGGTTTACATCCAGTTAAACAGATCAAAATACATTCTTGGTACTTAAATGGAATAATCTAGGCTAATGAGACTTCATTTTCTCCAGGCTAAAATAAGTAATACAAATCAAAAGTACCAAAATAGAAATAACAAAATTGGTAGTAGAGAGAAGTGAACATGATGGAGCTCAGTCGCATTCCAAATTGGACCAGTTACATTTTGATTTACATTATATCAAACTATCCAAATGAATTCTCTTGGGCATGTCAAAGGATTTCCTGCTTCTCAGCAAATAATATGAATGAGGAAAAAAACAGTTACCAAGCAATAAGCACATATTTCTGTTTTAAACTAGGAACACAGCCTTTCTTTTGCTTTTAAAAGGCACTTTACAATTTGCATGGTTAAGATTTAGTCAATCAAAATTTTAGTCTGTGTTTAAGTTTAGTTACAAGATTTCAGAGCTAATAGGAGAGGTGGGCAATTCATTGTCTCAAGGGACCAAATGAAAAAAAAATAGGCTATTGTGGAGTGCTGCTGCTACCCCATTCCTCTCTGCCATTGCCCTGCTGCCCTGCCATCCACCACCATCCTGACCTCTCCACTGCTGTCACCCTGCTATTACCACTGCTTTGGCCCCACTCCACCTCCGCCCCATCCCCACCACTAGAACCCCATTTCCTCCATTGCCCCGCTGCCCCACCAACACCATCATCACTGCCAACACCAGGGGCCAGACTCAGCTTAGTAATTTTGTGCTGAATTTGAACATGCTAAAGATATGGAGGGTGTGGTTATTATTAATATGTTTGGGGGCTGCATATTATTAACCAGACCTGTGCATTTTATAGTTCAGGACTACGTTTGGCCTGTGGGCAATCCCAGTCTGGTCCTTGGTGGTGGCAGTGGGAGGTGAGGTGGGGTGGCACAGAATGATGATGGTGGTGGGTGAGACAGTAGGGCAATGTAGACATGGGATTCTAGTGTGGGGATGGGATGGTGATGGAGAGGTGATGGTGGACAGAAGGGCAGGGGAATAGTGGCAGAGGAGGGTGAGGCAGCAGCAGCTCTCCACAACAGCCCAGGTTTCTCCTTTGACCCCTTGGGAAGATGAATTGCCCGCCCCTGCTATTAGCTCTGAAATCCTGTCGTTTCCTTCATATCAGGGCATTTTAGCCCCAAATAATAACTACCATCTTCTAATTACATATTTTATAAACTATGTTTTCTTTCTTTATTCATTTTTTGCTTGGGAAAATACAACTGAGCTTTCAAAAGTATCTTGCATCAAAAAGCAATTTAGTGCATAGTGAATTGGACATAGGCTACAATCTTAATTACCCTTACTCTGGAGTAGATCCAGTGACCTGAACAAGATTTATTCTTACATAAGTGTACAGAGGATGGTAATGTATAGCTAGGGAGGGCTAATCATCCAGGAAAATCAGTGGATGATTGGATACATCGCATGTTGCAGCCTGATTTGTTTGTTTGCTGCAGCTAGGAAGTGGTGATGGACTCTTTTGTTATTACTGCAGTAAATAAATAAACAATGCATAGATTATTTTAATTTAAGGTAGACATTTAAATGGTCTGTTCTAATGTGGAGAAAAGCAAGAGATAAATTCAACCAGCAAATTGCTCAGCAAATTTCTGAATTCATTACTTGAAAAATATGTAGGCAATGAATTGTAATTATGTGCCTCCACATTCAGCTTTTTGAAAGCCTGTATGAGGTGTCTTGTAAAGCCACAGGGATGTTTTTTCCAGGCTGATTAGTGGAAATTTTTTAAACAGGAGGGAGAATAAAGGAGTGGGGAGAAAAGATCTAATAGAAATGTTGACAGACTATTAACTAGAATATCACTAATGGGTGCATGAGTAGATAGAGATGTTTTTAATTGTAAGGAGGTTAATTGGTTTGCAAAATTTGCATTCTGTTTTTTTTTCACTTTAGTGGTGGCAGTTTCAGCATATTCATTGATATAGTTGGCTATTATCTTAAGAGGATTCAAAGATTCATAACATTCTCCTAAACAAAACAAGTGGAACATTAGCTTGTTAATAGGGCTGCCTCAAGAAAAGGAGCTGGCTGAGAGTTTATTTAAATAGAAACAGGCAAGTGGAACAGGTTCTATTTTATTCTGCTTTCCCTTATGATTATCAGTAAACTCTGTCTTGGTTTTTTAATAAAGTCCAGATAATGTTTTAATCCACAAAATATATGTTTTTACAAAAGACAAGAGGTAGAAAATGTGTTTCATTTCTCACATGATTTTGTTTTTGTAGAAATATTTATTTTAGTGTTTTCTATTCAGGTAATTCGCAATTTACAACCATTCCTTTAGTAACCGTTCAAAGTTACAACAGCACTGAAAAAAGTGACATGACCTATTTCACTCTTATGACTGTTGCAGCATCCTCTTGGTCATGTGATCAAAATGTGGCCATTTGGCATCTCCCCCCAGCACGGCTTTCCAAAATGTTCAAAAATCTGGCCCCAAATTGTTGGAAGTGTAAAAAAACACCAGGCACTTTCTACCATATGTGGTGGATGTGCAATGAGGCAAAAAATATTGGAAAATGATTCAATTGTGGTTAGAACAAATGGTGGGAGAACAAATTATGTTTAAACCAGAAACTTGTCTCCTAGGCATAATACCGGAGGGGTTTAAGAAAGATACACTTTATCTAATTATACACATACTAACTGCAGCGCGCATAACCTATGCACTGTATTGGAAAAAAGAAAATACACCATCAGAGCTAGATATAATCAGAAAAGTGTTGGCCTGTGCAGAAGCATATAGGCTCACTTTGGAACTTAAAAATAAAGGGAAATCAGAATATTTTGAAGTATGGAATAGATTTTATGACTGGTATAAGACAAGATGACAAGACTGGAACAAATGTATATATTGTGATTGGACAGAAGGATAGACAATGTATCACGTAGTATAACTGTTAATGGTTGAAATTAGCTGTACATAATGTGAATGTATGGTCACTCCGACTCCGCGGTATTGCATTGTTTTTAAATGTAAAAATAATAAAAATATATTTTAAAAAAAATTGGCCATTTGGCAACTGACTTATATTTATAACGGTTGTAGTGTCTTGGGGTTGTGTGATCATGCTTTGTGACCTTCTGACAAGCAAAGTCAATGGGGAAGCCAGATTCACTTTACAACCATGTTACTAACTGAACAACTGCAGTGATTCACTTAACATCTGTAGTAGGAAAGGTTGTAAAATGGGATAAAACTCACTTAACAACTATCTCATTTAGCAACAACAATTTTGGGCTCAATTGTAGTCATGGGTTGATTACCTTTATATTTAGTCTTAACACTCAGTCCAATGAAAATCAGAATATTCCAAAATCAATTATCTTATTTCAATCTCTCTGTCTAAAAGCTTGTCTTGAAAAAAGGAGTGGTATTAAGAGGGTCAAGTAAGAACGGTGGGAAGCAGGAGGTTTTATATGTAATAAATTTAAATTTACATTTAATAGTTTTGCATGCAATAAATTTATTTATAAAGAAATTAAGATACTAAACTTAGGTATATACATCCTATTTTCCTACAAGACTTCCCATAGGTGACAAATAGACTGCATTGGTAGCTGATATCTTGCCTTCTAAAATTTTAAGCAGTAGTATAATAAGTGTACACAATTTTGAATTGCCAAGAACTCATTTGTTATGTCAGCCGTCGAGGACAGACAAAACCAAAAACAAATGAGACCAAAAACAAACATATAAGTCTGAACTGAGAAGTGATAGAGTCTGAAACCATTTTTTAATTAAAACAATAAGCAATTGCCAAGAATGAGAAACACTGAGTTACAGTAAAAAGAATCTTGCAAATCTAAATGTGTTCCCTTTCTTCCTCGTGTTATCTTCATGAGGATTAGGGATGGTCTGTGGCGTTTTCTTATGTTTGTTACTTGGACCAGGCTTGGGCTGCACTTGTCAGATTGTTGTCTTTGGAAATGGATCAGCCCACTGTCCTTCAGTACCAGTATCTATGTCCTCTGCATCAGTGGTGGGATTCAATTTTTTTTACTACAGGTTCTGTGGGCGTTGCTTTATGGGCCTGGCGTGGCTTTGTGGGCATGACTTCGTGGGCATGGCAGGGGAGGGATACTGTAAAATCCCCATTTCCTCCCCACTTCACTAATCTGCTTTCCAGCTCCGTTCTCTTCTTCAGGGCAACAAAAGAAGATCAGCTGGGAGTCTGTGAGGCAGCAGGGGTGGAGCCAGTCTATTTGCTGGTTCTCCAAACTACTCAAAATTTCAGCTACTGGTTCTCCAGAATCTGTCAGAACTGGCTGAATTCCACCCCTGCTCTGCATTCTATTAAGGGCTTCATGTTAGCTAAATTGATTGACTAACCCAGAATGTATGCACAGGAAATACAGCAATAAGAAATAACTTGGTGAACAAGCAGAGGCAACCAAAAACCAAACCAATGCTTTGCTTACTACAAACCCAAAATTGCTCATTGACATTTCCAGTTTTGAAAGATCAGCTAGAAGATGAGGAAATACTACAGTTGTTCAACACAACAGAATTTGCTTAACAATACCAAAAAACCACAGAGATGTGTTGGATAAGAAGCCTATGAGATCACCCCCCAAAGCCCACTTATCTTGGATCCAAACTTACCCATTAACTGTCAACTCTACCAGGCATGTCAGGTCAGAAAACAGATTCCTTGATAAATACTGAAACTTTGTTGTTATAATAATAATAATAATAATAATAATAATAATAATAATAATAATAATAATAATAATAATAATAATAATAAAAATTTTGGATTTATTAGCCGCTCCCTTTCCGGGCAGGACTCGGGGCGGCGTACACCAAGACATATATAAACAAACATATATACAAAGACATACATGCACGGAGGAGGTAATAGATTAAAACATTAAGACAAATTAAAACCATTAACAAATAAAAAATCCAATATACAATAAAAATTTAAAATTTAAAATTTAAAAAAGACAGTCAGGAGGAATATGAAAAGATTACGGTTGAGCCAGGCCGGATGATTGAAAGAGGTGGGTCTTCAACTGTACATGGAAGGAGCGGAGATCGGAAATAATCCTGATGTCACGGGGGAGGTCATTCCACAGGGCTGGGCCCATCACAGAGAAGGCTCTGCTCCTGGATGTCGCCCCCCGACACTGTTTGGCGGACGGCACCCGGAGAAGTCCCTCTCTGTGTGAGCGAATTGGTCGTAGGGATGTGTGGGGCAGGATGCGATCCTGCATGTAACTAGGTCCTATGCCATGAAGCGCTTTAAAGATCATAATCAAAACCTTGAAACGCACTCGGTAGACCACAGGAAGCCAGTGCAGCTCGCGCAGGAGAGGTGTTACAGGGGAGTATCTAGACCTCCCCATAATCACCCGCGCGGCCGCGTTCTGGACCAACTGTAGTCTCCGAGTGCATCTCAAGGGAAGCCCCATGTAGAGAGCATTGCAGTAGTCCAGGCGAGACGTCACTAGCGCATGGGTGACTGTGCATAGGGCATCCCGGTCCAATAAGGGGCGCAATTGGCGCATCAGGCGGACCTGATGGAACGCCCCCCTAGCCACGGCTGTTACATGGTCATCCATGGACAGCCGGGCATCTAGGAGGACGCCCAAATTGCGCACCTGTTCCATGGGGGCTAGTTGCACGCCCCCAATGGCCAGAGATGGAAGCACCTGGTTGAACCGGGGGGCCAGAAGCCACAGCCACTCCGTCTTAGAAGGGTTGAGTATTAGTCGGTTGCCATCCATCCAGACCCGTACGGCCTCCAAACACCGGGACATCATTTCGACCGCCTCATTGGGGTGGTTCAGGGTGGAAATGTATAGCTGAGTATCATCAGCATACAGATGATATCCCACCCAAAAGCCACGGATGATCTCGCCCAGCGGTTTCATGTATGTGTTGAACAGGAGAGGCGAGAGCACCGATCCCTGTGGCACTCCACATGTGAGTGACCTCCGGGTCGAACTCTGCTCCCCTGCCAACACACGTTGAGTCCGGTCAGAGAGGTAGGAGCTAAACCACCGTAAAACGGTGCCCCTGACTCCCAGCCCCTCTAGCCGGTGCAACAGGATACCATGGTCGATGGTATCGAACGCCGCCGAGAGATCTAATAGGACCAGGATAGAGGAACAACCCCTATCTCTGGCCCTCCAGAGATCATCAACCAATGCGACCAAGGCCGTCTCCGTGCTGTGCCCGGGTCGGAAGCCGGACTGGCGCGGGTCTAGATAATCATTTTCCTCCAGGTGACGTGGGAACTGCTGTACCACCACATTCTCTACAACCTTTGCTAAGAAAGGCAGGTTGGAGACAGGACGATAATTGGCTAGGTCCGTTGGGTCCAGGGAAGGCTTCTTGAGCAGGGGCCTCACCACCGCCTCTTTCAAGGTGGCCGGTAGAGATCCCTCACCCAACGAGGCGTTCACTAGGCCCAGGAGCCAGTCGCGCGTAACCTCCCAGGATGCCAGTACAAGCCAGGAGGGACACGGGTCCAATAAACATGTGGTGGGTCGCAGACGTCCAGGCAACCTGTCCAAATCCTCGATGGCAACCGAGTCAAACTCCTCCCAAAGCGGTCCCTCAAGACTCGCCACGGGCGTCTCTACTGGACCACTGAAAGGGGCCCATCCCATCCGGATTTGAGCGACTTTGTCCTGTAGATATTTCCCAAACTCCTCTGCTCTGCCCTGTAAAGGGGCTTCCCGCGGTCTCTCAAACAAGAGGGAGCGAGTCACCCGAAACAGGGCGGCAGGGCGGTTATCTGCGGACGCAATAAGAGCGGCACAATATTGACGTTTGGCCGCTCTTAGTGCCACAAGGTACGTCCTCAAATAGGCTCGTGCCTGTGCTCGGTCAAATTCGGAACGGGAGGATCTCCAACGACTCTCTAGGCGTCTCTTGTGGCGTTTCATCACCCTTAGCTCCTCAGTAAACCAAGGGGCCAGGGTGGTTCATCACCGCAGGAGAGGCCGCAAAGGCGCCACCCGGTCTAAGGCCCCGGTAGTCGCACTGTTCCATGCGTCTACCAGGTCCTCTACTCGAGGGCGGGTCAGATCCACAGGAGGTGGCCCAAGCTCCGTCTGGAACCTATCTGGTTCCATCAGGCGCTTGGGGCGGAACCATCTAATGCCTTCCGGTTCCGCCTCCTCGCGGTGGGGGGTAGCACCAGGGAAGTCAAGCCGGAGAAGTGAGTGATCCGACCATGACAGGGGAATAATAGCTAGATCCCCTATTCCCAGATCACTCGTCCATTGGCCAGAGACAAAGACAAGGTCCAGCGTGTGGCCTCCCTCGTGAGTAGGGCCCTGAATTAACTGGGTCAGGTCCATGGCTGTCATGGAAGCCATGAACTCCCGAACCCCCTCAGACGCTTCTCCCATCGACGGCAGATTAAAATCCCCCATCACTAACAGTTTGGGGGTCTCAACCGCCACCGATGAGATCAGCTCGAGGAGTTCAGGCAGGGCCGCTGACGTATAGCGAGGAGCCAGGTATACTATCAGCAGGCCCAACTGCCTCCCTGGGCCCCATCTCACGACAAGGGACTCACACCCGGATGTCTGTGGCACAGTGAACTCTCTCGGCTCTAAGTCTTCCCGGATAATCACTGCTACCCCACCGCCCCTTCCCTGGGCCCGAGGCTGGTGAAATGCTCGATAACCTGGCGGGCACATTTCCACGAGGGGTAAACCACCCTCGTGGCCCAACCAGGTCTCGGTTATTCCTGCGAGGTCCGGCACCCCCTCCAAAATTAGATCGTGGATGAGGGGGGCCTTATTGACAACGGACCTCGCATTGCATAACATCAGTCTCAGGCCTTGGGTCTGTAGAACCTGACCACCTAGTCTGCAGGGGTTGGTACGAACGACCGGGAATGACCAAAAACCCCGGTCTCCCAACCGACTACGCGCTCTTGATCTGTCCTCGCACCTGCCCCTCCCCACGACCGTTGGTATCAAGGAGCCCTGCACAGGAATGCTATCTTCCCTCTCCTCCCCCACTCCGCTCCCTCCCCCCTCGACCACACCTAGGTGCCTGGCTCTCCCATCCCTCCTGACTTCCCCCCCCCACCCCTGGAACCCCTTACAACTTTTAAAAAACAATTAATTAAAAAACCCCTCAGTGTGCGCTTCCTCCACCTCTCTGGGTTAATGAACCCGTCCTCGAGGTGGGCCCTTGAGAGGGCAGGAGGCCATAGCTGCGAGAGGGGGGACTCCCGCATCAAAATAAGGTCAGACCTCGTATACATAATAAATGGTAAATAATAGATACATAAATACATCGGGCTAAAGATGGTTACTGGGTGTTATAGTTTATAGTAACAGAATCTTGACAGCCTGACAGTTTTCTGTCCCTCTCTCTTATACTAGAAAGTGATATGCCATAGTCTGTTTAAGTTTCTTGTTAATATTCTATTCTTTTGGGGCTTAAGTCATGTTTTCCTTCCTCAAAGACCATTTCTCTGTCTGCAGTAGCCTACCAAATACATTCAGGAGGTTTGTAGGTATGAACTGGAAAGCAATAACTCTATTTACTTATTACTCTCTAGTGAAAGGTGTGTCTGGTGCAGTTCTGCTGCTTGTGATTCAACATTATGTATACAGTAAAAGAGACCAATAGTTATTGTTAGTCTGCCCTTCCATGAATTTGTTCTATCTACTTTGAAAACGATATGAATTAGTCGGTTTCATCATATCTAGTGATAGAAAGTCTTACAGGTGGATATATGCAGGTAATCCTCCAGTTCATTTAGTGACCATTCAAAGTTACACCATCACTGAAAAAGGTGACTTATGATTGTTTTTCACGCTTACGATCATTGCAGCATTGATCATGTGATCACAATTCAGATACTTGACAACTGACTCACATTTATGATGATTGCAATGCCCCAGGTTATGTGATCCCCTTTTTGTGATCTTCTTACGAGCAAAGTCAATGGAGAAGCTAGATTCACTCAACATCTAACTTAACAACTGCAGTGATTCATTTAACAACTGAGGCAAGAAAGGTTGCAAAGTGGGGCAAAATTCACTTTACAAATATTTCTCTGAGCAATAGGAATTTTGGGCTCTTGTGGTCGTAAGTCAAGGACTACCTATAATGTGTTTTCCAAATGCACATAGATAGCCATGTGTGGGAAGGTATGGCATTTATTGTCACTAGATAAAATAGGTATATAATGATGGTTGTTCTGATCCAGAAAGTTTCTTAGTATAGTATAGCCTTTATTGTCATTGTACATCATGTATACAACAAAATTGGTTAAAAGTTTGCAAGCATTATCTCAAAGAAGGCCATGTTACTGGATTATTCAACAATGATACTGCAATGGTGATCAAACAAACTCTAGGAAAAAGCATAGTTGGCTATCCAACAGATGTCTCATTTTGTTTCATGATCTCATTCAGATTACCTTTGGAAGCATCCAGTATTAATAATTTTGCATGATGGCCTTCTTCAGCTAAGCCTTCCAGGTGTTGTTTAAAAACAACCTTTTTCTGGAGTGAGGTTGTACTTCATGCAATCTCACAAAATATTATTTTAATGTGCTGTTTCTTTGGAAAGGTTTTCTTAAAACTATTGTTTGCATAAACAATATTTCTTGTTTACATTATTGAAATTTTAATCCTTTGGAGGATTAAATTGCTTAGGATTTACTGGTAATATTAGAAATATATTACAATAAAAATAAAGAATGTAAATTCTAGCAAATTGCCCTTTGTTTGGATGCAAAATAAACCCAAAATAAGCACCTGGAAAACAGATATGTGACCAGCAGCAATTGTTTCATTTTTATATTGTTTCTTAAACATCTTTGTGCAATATGGAACATAGTGATAAGTTAAAAGCTTCTTCTAGTTGTTACATTTCCTGCTGTATTTTAGTATGAATTGTTTTTACATATAATCTATCACTTCTTGACCAGGCAATTCACTTGTTAAGGTGTTCACCACCATATTTTGATCAAATTTGTAAAGAATCTCTTCTTAAAGAAATAAAAAATTGTATAGGCTTGTGATGTATGCATATTGTGTTACAGTTTATATAATTTAAAGCACTTTGCATAAATGTTTGTTTCAACAGTACTGTCCTTAGATATGAGGTACTGCTACATTAATTTTCTCTCAGAATAATCTATTGCCGCATTTTCAACTGTATCATTACTTAGGCATATTTTAACTTATCCTTCTGCTTAATATGAACCTTAATAAAATATAAAATTGACATAATTGGCAATAAAGAAATCCATGGACATAAGTTCCAATAATGAAACTGAATTCCATAATTTTAAATTTTTTAAGAGTTAAGATTGGTTCAAAGAAGATATGGTTTATATTCCTGCACTGTTTTAAATAGCCTTGTTGTTTTGCTTCTTTGTGTTTTGCATTTGTAGACCACTTCCAAAACAGGAGGGCTGAAAATCCAACCAAGCATTGGAAGGAAAGCTACAAACCCATGTAGAGTTATGATACAAGAACTATCTTATACAGAATTATAGTATAGAATTGCAACTTTAAACATAAATATATGAAAGCAGTTTCCATTGAAATAAGTGGGGTTTGTTTCCAAATAAATAACATCAAAAACATTTAGGAATGTCTCTTTGGCTAGTATAGCAGTATAGCCCTTATTGTCATTGTACATCATGCATACAATGAAATTGGTTAAAAATTAACTTTATAAAACAGTACTATTATTATGTTAGGTTTGTACTTTACCATTTGATGGTGAACCGCTGCTTCTACAAAATTTGAGTAGATTAAAAATGTGCTTAATTAAATCAGAACATTTTCATTTAGAATATTCCATTCAATAATTATAGAACTTGGGAAGCTGCCAAAATTCTGTAATCTAATCTACTTTAAATAAACAACCAAATGACATTTCTTGAAGATATAAAATGGTAAATATGGGTAAAATATTTTTTGCATTATCTAGTAGAATCTGCTAGCATCATGTGTAATTTAGTAGAAAATAATAAGAAACACTGTTAGAATAAAAATACTTGTATAGTATTTTCAATCAAACATTATTCTGCACATACAATGGCTATTTTAAAAGCTATGTATAAAACATAATGGAAGTTAATATTTAAACAAATAGGTTTGACCAGTAGTAATGTTTGACCAGTAGTAATGTTTGACCAGTAGTAATGTTTGACCAGTAGGTTTGACCAGTAGTAAGGTTTGACCAGTAGTAATGTTAGCAATTGCTTTATAGGGTATCACCTATAAAGTTGAATTTTCTGAGTATTGGTTACCAAGCAATTTTTGTTTAGTTTGATTTTGAAGATGAACTTGTATTTAGAAATAATACATAGATTAAAAACTCAACTGTATTTTGAAACCTATGCTTTTCTGAATTTTTGTGCATGCAATCCACCATTCAAAAATATTTTTATATATTACACAAAATGTATATTTCCACACAAAAGTATCCCTAAATGTAAATTGTAAAAGGTACAACTTAAACATAAAATCTAAATTGCACTGTATCAAATTGTAATTTAAAATTTTAATTTCTTGTTTATGGCTATAAAAGGAGGCATGGCATAAGGGGAAAATGAGAGCATGTTCAGTAAAATTTTGGGTCTCCTCTTGAGGTTGAGAAAAAAATGCTTATGGATGGAGAAGGAAGAGACCTTGGTAACTGAAGATACACTATAAACATTTATTTATGTTTATAATGAGCATGTATGGTTATAACTTATTAAAAGAATAGGAGTAGGAATAGAATAGAATCAAAACTTGATATTTTTAGGACCATTCAAGATATATTTCCATTTATTATTGATGGTTGCTTGTTCAACAAAGTTGAGATCAGAGCTATCCATTGTATCCAACATTCTCCAACTGCTACAATAAAATCTTGGCCCAAGATTATTCTTTTCAAATAATCCCATAGATATACCTAACAATGGTTAAATGTCTTATGCTCAAGTGTCATGATCTAGACCAGAGGTAGCTGAGAGTATTTAGAATACCCCATTAATTTCAATGGTAGAACTAATGCATCTATGATCATTTAGAAAGTTTAGGAAGTTTCTTTCAATATAGACTTTTTGCATTTATAAATATTATTTCAATTGTGTCATAAGCTTTTAGTTTTTAGACATGGAACCAATTTCAAGTGATTCATACTTTGTTACAGCTAAAGAAATATATAACAATGCTATTTTTAAAGACAATTTTATATAGCAGTTAAATGTAACTGTTATTTAATTTGACATTTTGAACACTGTTCCACTGATAGGTAATTTTTAGCTTTATGGAAAAGGCAAGATTATGAAATGCAAATGATGGAAAAAGGGTCTTGTATTTGCTAACATTGTTAGGGCAAATATACCAAAAATATTAGTTTTTTAAAAGAACATTAAGCCTCTTGTTTGTGGTTTCCCAGAACAATTTTGAAATTGGATAGTATACACATTGTCCACATTTGTGTGACTATATATATGTGCATGTGTGTGTATTCATGTACAAAGTGGGAAACTATGCCACCAATTTCAAATAATAATTGGGTACTAGTGATGGCTAAGATTCCAGATAAATAAGCTTAGGATCCATCTGTGGTCAAGATTCAAGTTGTTTGCTCCTTTTTTGAGAAAAATGTGGGAAACTAAGAAATCTGGAGTATACATGTGGAGGAAAAATCTAGATATTGACTAACCCACAGGCATCTCAAAACTGTTGCTGAGCGGATCCTTTCTTATTATATAATATATAATTTAGATTGGATGAACATATTAGTTTAACAAGAAATCAGGATGATTTAGTCAGATTTACTATATTGTATACATTCATAATTCAACCTCATATTAGCTAACAGTGGCCATTTGAATTAGAGATTGAAGAATTATACCCTTCTGAAAGCTTTGGCTCTATCCTAATTGTATTTAGTGAAATGCAGTTAAACTTGGCCAATAAAATCTATCATAATACAGTTTGTGCTTTGATACCATTATATCTGTATCAACTTATCAAAGCAAATACTAGAAACTGAAAGGTATAGGAAGAAATTCAATATATATATGCTGTGCTTACAGACCAAAATTGTGGTAGTACCATTTTCATGTGGTACCACACATGTGAACATGCACACATATTGATAATCTTTTTATGAATCAATGAATACTAAGATCATATATTTGTAATAAAAAGGAGTTGTTGCTTACCATTTTCATGTGGTAACAGAACTTTTCCTTTTCCCATAATGATTCATTCAGACCATCTCCATTGTTATAGATCTTCTGTATTTCTCATCCAAGTGTCTTCTTTGTTTTTACTGAAGTGTATATTTTGGTCAGTATGCGAGCTATGAATAGGCGAAAAGAATCCAAAGGCAAAGAAAAATAATGAACATAACATATTTTAATGGGATGTGGTGGCTCAGTGGCTAAGATGCTGATCTTGTCGATCAGAAAGGTTGGCAGTTTGGCAGTTCGAAACCCTAGCACTGCATAATGGAGTGAGCTACCATGACTTGTCCCAGCTTCTGCCAACCTAGCAGTTTGAAAGCATGTAAAATGCAAGTAGAAAAATAGGAACCACCTCTGGTGGGAAGGTAACAGCGCTCCGTGAGCCCTCGGCATTTAGTCATGCCAGCCATATGACCTTCGGACAGCACCTGGTCTTCGGCTTTGAAGCAGAGATGAGCACCATCCCCTAGAGTCGGGAATGACTAGCACATATGTGCGTGGGGAACCTTTACCTTTATGTCTAGCACAGTTGGTCCTGAATTAGAGATTGAAGAATTATACCCTTCTGAAAGCTTTGGCTCTATCCTAATTGTATTTAGTGAAATGCAGTTAAACTTGGCCAATAAAATCTATCATAATACAGTTTGTGCCTTGGTACCATTATATCTGTATCAACTTATCAAAGCAAATACTAGAAACTGAAAGGTATAGGAAGAAATTCAATACATATATGCTGTGCTTACCGACTAAAATTGTGGTAGTACCATTTTCATGTGGTACCACACATGTGAACATGCACACATATTGATAATCTTTTTATGAATGAATGAATACTAAGATCATATATTTGTAATAAAAAGGAGTTGTTGCTTAATATAGAATACATGCTTTGCAATAATCTGGTCCCTCAGCTAAGAAAGAGTCCTGAGTGAAAGCATAGAAGCCAAAGCCAGTCACTATCAAATAGGACAATGCATATCTTCAGAGTTGTTTCACTTTGATGAAGATTCATGGACATTATATTTTGAAGAAATTTCATAAAGCAGCATGACATCCCACTACACACACACACACACACACACACACACACACACACACACACAGTTTTAATTGTATCATATGTATTACAGGGTTTGTTTAATTTGTTGGCGGAAATGGTTCCTAGGTAGGCGTAGCACATGAACAAAAGGCAGTTTCCAGCTAAGAAATGTCTACAAACATTTCTTACCTGTTTACTTGTTTTATTTATATGGTCAGACATGTCACTGTAGTGACTTTTGGTGGTTAACATTAGATTTTTTTAAAAATACAAAAAGGAATATCAAAGTTGTTGAGCTAAGCCCATATCAAACAGAATCCAGTGCTCAAGAAAACAGAGTGTGCTGCTTCTGCAGCATGAAGCTCCTCATTGACATGAATCCTATCTTCCCCAAAGACTTCTCTTTTCCAACCTGATGCTCCCCACAGCATGTATGGGAATCACAACTTCCAGAACCACCTGTCACCAAGCCTCCAACCATGATGACTGAGAATTCTGGAAGCTACATTTAGGTATCCATCTAGAAGATGACAAAAGTTGGGTAAAAGCTAGTAAGACACCATAGATTTTAATTGATTAGTGGATTCATGTTCATTATGAAATAACTAAATAAATGACTAAAATAAATGGTTGATTAAGGGTATTTGAACATTTTGCCTGCCTATCTACCTATCTGTGTGTGTGTGCGCGTACGCATGCACGCATATCTTCTGAGACTGATCTAAAACGATTTCCGCTTTTAATACTTAAAGTAAAGTGGTGTTATAAAATACTGTGGTACATCATGTAAATCACAGCTTCATTTGTTTCATATCCACTAACCCACAGGAAGTCTTGCACTAGACTCAAATGCCTTACAAATCATATGATTACATGGTTACTCATTCCAAGTAGGGGAGATATGTTTTCATGCATTGGGAGCAGGTGGTGGGAAGTTGTTTTGATGAGGTTAAAAAGCTCCTCCTACCATTCCCCAAGCAGCAGCCTAATCTGCGTCAGCAGTAATTGTGAGCTTTGCATGGCTTTTACAACGAGGGTGAGTGCAAACGATACATCAATATGTGAATCTCAAGCCGAGACTTAAATGTTCTCTCTAAGTGGCTGTGCTTTCCAGGACTAAAGGTTAACTTCTCCATTCTCCGTGGAGAGATGTTTTGGGAGGAGTGGGGGATAAGAATGGAACAGTCTTGTTTCATATTTTGTCCTACCTAAAGAGGGTGGATTTGTTCAGATTCTACACACCCACACCCACACCCACACCGGATTATTTTGCTGGTCAGACTTCTGTGTAGCCAAGAGAAAAGAGAGAGAATCTGTCGTCTGTATAGGAGGTTTTAATGAGCAGCTGCGCCCCTGGGGACTGCAAGCTGGAGTCGAAGGCTGCTGCTTTCCGGTCTCTTGCCATTTCTTCACTTGTTCCCCTGCCTCAATTTTTTTTCCCAACGGGCCTGAGGAAAGCAAAAAAGGGAACTGTCCAAGGTGCTAGAATGCTGGCTGCTTGGCTACTGAATGCAAACGGATTGCAGGAAAAGTGAAGCCTCAGATTACTGCTCAAAGCCGAAGGTAGGCTTGCTCTTTGTTTGAGAATCCCTGATTAATCAACAACAGCATCAACAGAAAGGGAGAGAGCGAGCGAGCGAGAGAGACACAGCGAGAAGGCGGGGGGGGGGGGGCGGAGGGGAAGAGTGCAAGAAAGACTGTTTTACAACCTTCCGTGTTTAGATGGCAACAAGGACTGCTTTTCCAACTGCACGAAGCCATTTGGATACAATGCTTTCTATCCATTCTTTTTCTTTCTCTTGGTCTCCACAGCATCCACTCCAATGAGGCACCTTAACCCCCTCTCTATCATCACATATGCTGGTGCTGTAATCTTCTGTGTGGTGAAGTGGGCAAAAAACCCTCCCATTTCATTTCTTTTGGACTTCAAAGCAGGGTACCACTGGTGCCCCCTGATACCTAAACTGTCCTTTCTTTCAAGGTGGATTTAAGATGACAGATCCTCTCTCTTCCCAATACTGTATTTTTAAAAGTCAAACTTTAAAAGCCTTTTTTTAATCCTGTATGGAGAAGACCTGTATTTTGAATTGAACATACGGACTTCTGGAGATGCAGAATGCTACAATTTGGATATCTTTGCCAAGGAGATCTCAAGCACTTTAACTGAAGAAAAACTGAGCCAGTCTGCAAAATCTGTTGTTGTTGTTGTTTTTTAAATGGTGCTGAAATATCCCTTCAGACTGCACTGAGCTAAATCATAAGAAAGGGCTTTTACAGATAAAAGTCACCTTTAATTATTGCACTTAGCAGTCCCCCAAGGACTTTAATCTTGGTATGTATATAAATATATATATATATATATGTATGCATGTATGCATGCACATACATTATTCATCCATCCATCTATCCATCCATCCATTTATTTAAAACAACCTCGAAGCATGCTAATGAAATGAAATGCTGTAAAAGATGTATATCAGCAAAAATGATTTATTTACAGTCTAGAAGTATCTAATGAAAAACTTTCTGTGTTTTAAAAATATTAATTAAACAGCAGCTAAACTAAAATGTAATGTATTGGGATTTTTCCCCTTCTTTTTCTGTGCATTAGGCTGTTTTATAAGAAAATTTGGTGGGTGGAGTGTTTGTTTGTAAAAGCCATGCTAAATTATTAAAATGTTTTTCCCTATTTTCATGAAACACACTGCAAATATCTTTCATAGCTGTATTAATTATTTCTTATATAACGCATACGCTTAATATTTCACATTTACATTTCTTTCTCTTACACAAAATATCTTTACCTTGTTCTCTTCTCTACATGCCCCTCTAAGAACATGACATATACTTAAACAAATATGATATATCTTTCTTCGAACCTAACCATGCAGCTCTAGTTATCTATAGATAAGCTTAATTTATCAATTGTGGCTGCTTCTGGCTGTCAAGACTCTAGTTATATGTTATTTCTTATTAGAAAATTGCATTTGGGATTAAGACACATATGAAAAGGCATCATGGCATAAATGTCTTACCATTGACACATAAACCACCATAATAACAGTATAAGTGATCCACACTCTTCAAGCCTTGTGGACTATGGCCTGCAGGAAAGAGAATCTATTTTGCAAATTGTACCCATCCTTAATATATGCAGTTTGTAAAGTTCTTTATTGCTAATACTTTCACACAAGTGGCTTCTTTTAGCTGTAAAGGGGGCTTTTCTTCATTTACTCTGAAATCCTGTTGGGAAAAATACACATATATGTAAATGCACATATGCAAACACAACCACATAAACATGCCCATACATATACCAGTGCATATGCTCTTACATGTACAGACACACCAATATAATAAATTAATGCAACTGTGCATAGAAAGTTTCTAGGTAGGATGAACTTACCAAGACTTTGCAGAAAAGTTTAGACTTTGCCCTATCTTTGTCATTATCAGTAATTTTAGCACTACATAAAAAACCTAGATAATATTTCTCAGCACGGCTACCCTGTGGAATCAGAAGTAGTTTCCTTTAAAAAAAAAAGTAAGTCCACTTAAAAATTAACAAGGAAAGATCCAGACATAATATGAGAGTTTCATTGACAATATGTCTATCCATGAAATTATATGTCTTCTAAAAGCCATTGCATAAAAGGCAGGAACTGAAAGAGAGGAGAATCTAGAGTGTGATACACCTATAGTGGTGCTGCAGTCAGCATTTTGGTATAAACAGAATGTGGTTTGTCTGTATAGCACTTAAATGTCTTGTAAGCATTTAAATCATTCAGACAGAACCCAAATACTACAACTGGAATGGAATGCATCTGCTATTTGATGATGTCATTGTTCCATTAGAATTTACATGTGCTGAGAAATGAACATATCAAAGAGAAGATAAAGGGGAATCTGCAAGCCGACTTGTGTAAGCTTGAAAACCTATTCCTTTTTACATTCTTCCATTTATCTGAGGGAAAAATGCAATTGTGATTCAAGACAGGGGTGTAAGTGATAGGAAATTAATTTCTTACTTCCGGAATAGGTTATTTTTTAACAACCTGTCCTATCCCTTTGTCCACATGTTGTTTTCTTTCCAGCACAGCACAGTTCAAACCAGATATACAAATTGTATCATGGTACCACTTGAAACTCTACACAAGGAACTTCATGTGGCTAACCATATGGGTCAAGAAGCTACTTAGGCTGACTAGGGAATTTTCCATGCAAATCTGAAGAAACTCCAAATGAGGATTTTCTTAAGTATGCTGAAAATGGCTAGGGGTCATGCAGAGAACCGTTTTGAAAAATGAGCATCATTCTGCAAAATTTGCATGAGAGACAATTGGATGTAGAGATTATAATGCTGAATTAATATTGGGGAAGGTTCAGGTTCAGTTCCCAACTGATCCATGAAACTTATTAGATGACTCTGACTTGTATATCAGATGTAACCTGAACTACCTTCGAGAGGTATAATAAGAGAAAATAGAAGATGTACAGTATATATTTTTCCTGTAGTATCTTGAAGATGCCTCTTCCTCCACAATACTGTTAGTAGAGAGGACAAGCGTAAGTGTACTTCCTTTTGTTTACAATGCATTTCCTTCAACAGTGAAATTCTTGGGGAAAGACTACACAAAGAAGTTGAGATGGGTCACACACTAGCTCTCTCATCTGTTTTTATGTGCTATCTATCACAATATTTTCAGATAATTTCACTCTACCCCTTGTCACTTCCCCATTCTATAAATTATCAAAAGATTTTATGATTTAGCCTTAGTATTTCCAACCCATCACTCTGTAAATTGGGATTGTAATTCACAGAATTACCAAGAAACATATTCTTGGAATTTAATTAGCAATTCATCCAGAAACTACTAAATTGTGGAAAGCTGACTTAACCAGAGCAGCTAAATGAGATAAGGTATAATACACACACACACACACACACACACACACACACACACACACACACACACACACACATACATATATATATATATATATATATATATATATATATAATGTTTTTCACTATCATGTTATAGCCTTAAATGAACTGGAACATTATTGTTTAATTAGTCTGACATAAGTCACGGGTTTCCCCTTTGTGCTTTTAATGAGTGATTTAAGCATCTGAATTCTTCAGGGTTTTTTTTTTATTATTATTATATTAAGTCATCACTTTTCAGGAAATCAGATATATATGATTGAAAAACCCAATCCATTATTTATTTTCATTTACTGAAATTGTATATGCATTGTTATCATCCAATTGCAATTAGTCATGGGAGCATTCACAGGCTCCCCCAAAAATGTATCATGCAGTGACCTTGCTGTGTAAGCTGAATAAACTAACAGGAAAAATAAAAAGTAAAAAGACACTTTCTGAGAACTTCATTTTTTCTCCATAGAAAACCTTTTGTCCAGAATGATTCTAAGGCATTCCTTCCTAACACAGCATTTCCATCATGACCGTAAGCAAGCGATAAAGGGAAAGTAGTAAAAAATTTAAACCATGCTGTGCTTTAAAGAAAACTGTGACCTCCATACATAAACTTCTGACTTGTAGCAGAGTTAGATGGCTGGATGTTTTCTCTATCATCAAATGACAAGCTTGCATAAGCTGCATGACATTCACTCTTAAATTGTTGATATTCAGTGTTGAATCAATAACTGATTCACCATTCATCTGTCTAATGAAGTAGTGGTGAGTGCAATTTGTTTTGTAGGAAAAGTGGATTAATCAAGAAACTAGAATGGACAGGGCAATCCTAAATTCTGCCATAATGAAGAGAAAAAGTATCCTGCAATTCCAAAATGCAGACATTTTCTTTAAAAAAAAAACCTCCACAATTGAACATATTTGACAGACATGAAATGCAGTTCAGGAAATAAGAAATTTTGTCAGGAAAAGTGAGAAATGCCCTGCTTGTAGATAAAGATTGGTTGGAACCTTACAAGACATATTTTCAGAGAAATTATGATTTCTCTGTATATTTTGTATTGTATAAATATTGTATATTTTACTTGCATACAATAGGTTTAAAACAGTGTAAAAACCAAGTACAATAATAATAGATAGTTGAAAAACACGTAACCTACTTTAAATGTTAATAAAGTCAAATGTTATTAATACAATCAGCTCAGTGACAAATCTGCTATGTACAGGCAATGAAATCTTGAAATCAAATTACTAAAGACTAAATACAGTAATATTTCCTAGAATATAAAGGATTATAAGATATCAAAGTGTTTACATGATTAGCTTGGGGGTCCTCATTCACTTCAAATACTGGTTGATGAAGGTATTTAAAGGTCAGATTAGTGTTTTTAATATAAAGGTGTTCATAATACTGATTTACCTTAAAGAATGTAAGAATGACTGTGACAATATGAAAACTCTGGAAAACTGAGTCTGCTTTAACATTATGTATTATTTAGTGCTACACTATGTTAGCTTCATTGGCGTTGAAGAAAATATGGCCTTCCTTAACGTGTATTGCAAGTTACATTTGGATTTAGACTGCTTAGTGCAACATTTGTACGGTACAAACTACACCAGTTTGGTGCAGTGATTAAGGCATCAGGCTAGAAACCAGGAGACCATGAATTTTAGTCTCATATTAGGCATAGAATCAGCTGGTGACTTTGAGACAATCCACTTTCAGTTAGTCCTAAGAAGGAGGCAATGGAAACCACTTCTGAAAAGCCTTGCCAAGAAAACTGCAGGGACCTATACAGGAAATGTCTGAGAACCATGTGTGATTGAATGGAACAACAACAACAACAACAACAACAACAACAACAGCATTATTGTAAATTGCTGCTGTCTTTTTAGGATTCAAGCCCATCCTCCAATATTCTCTACCTCTAGTTTTTCCCCATTCTTCCTTTCATCTTTTTTCTCTCATCATCAAACAAAAATTAATAGAGGGGCCAAGGAAATTTAAAGTATAATGTTTTTAGTAAAAGTATAAATTACAGTTTGTTTCAATAATTCAAAAGAGATGATTTGAAGCTGTAGCATGTATAAAGCACATTTTCCCAAGTTGTGAAAGCAGCAATTCTTTTTCCAGCCTAGTTTAGCTCTCTTCATATATGTAACTGTTCAGGCACCTCACTTTCACGAAAACATTCATTAGGGAAAGTGGCTAGTATACAATAGAAATATTAGGCTTTATATTTAATGGCAAAAAATGTGCTTTGGAATGTATGGGAAAAGATCCTTCTGCATGAGGTTTCAGATACACCTCAAGTACCCCACAGCAAATTTTGCTTTGAAACTATTGCATATCCATATGAATGATAATATGGATCTTCAATTTTAAGTATATGAAATCCGGAACAATTAAAGCAAAAAGTCACATCATTAATGCAGAAATTAAAAACAAACAAGGTTGCTGATGTACATGCTTTCTTAGGACTAGGTTAAATGACCCTTCCTAATGTATAGTTTATATTGTTGCCATTGGTTAAAATTCAGCATGCTTGGATTTAATTTGTTTCAAAGTTTTCTTACTTTATGGCTAGTATACCTGAACATTTCTTTGGCATTTCGTTTGTTAGCGTTTTTCAGGTTATTTTAATGTTGGAATTGGCGGACAGTGCAAATGCTGCTATTGCTTTCTGCTACTTAGGTTATCATATCTTTAAGGCTTCTTTTGCGGTCCAAACCTTTCAATCTGAATGCCAATGAAAAAAGTGTAGTTATGTCTCCCCATGGGATTTGATTGAATTCTGACAAGCCTAGCAAAGTCACAGATTGGTGATGAGATGATTTAGAATGAAATTCAGCATATTCATGCATCTTATGGTTTGTCTCATAAGAACTACGCCGTATCCCACCTGTGAGAATTTCACTGAAATTATCTTCTTCAACAGAGCAGTTCAAAAATAAATTTTTCTTTCACCAAATGATTGGGAACAGATAGAGCAAAAAACTATGGTTTTTTTTTCTTTTTCTTTTGAATGGATGGAAATATTGTAAAATTTGCCTTTTACTCCTGCAGTGTAATCTTTGATTCAGTCCTGTCTTTGCCATTGCAAATTCTGAAATGTTTTTGAATATAATTTGTTGATTTTCAGCAGCACATGGATATGGTGAAAAGGCAAACAATCCTTCTAACTTCATGTTTGCTTCACTACTAAGCAAATAGGCTTCAGTATCATTGTTTGTTGTCAAAACTAAGAAATGAACTTATACTGAGGTGTTCCCCAAGTATTTAAAATGAAATATGATTATAATGGCTGAATGTAATTAGAAGCTGTAACACTTTTTATATGAGGGTATTATCTATACATTCCCTTGAATGTATCAATACATCCCCTTAACAGTTGCTTTTAAAACTTGTTTTCTAAGTAAATATGAAATAAATAAACCCCAAACCAATCTGGTAGCACTTTAGAAATGCTTCTACTATTGCCAGAGCTTTCATGGATCACAATCAACTTCAATCAGATGCATGGAATTTATCTTAAGCAAAGGAACGTATGGATTTGGTATGAATACTTTCTTGGATGACACCCAAGTTTCATCTATTAATGCATATAGCACTTAGGTGAGATGGACAGTGTAGAAATATGATAAATACATAAATAAAAGAATAAATAAAACCATGAAATTTGTCTCTCTGTATGTGTGTTTATATGAAACAGGTCACAACATTAGAAAATGCTTGTTGTAAATTTAGACCTTATAAAAGTTCTAAATTAAATCAGTTGTGTTTGATGATAAAAAGGAGATGCAATAGTCAATGAACAAATGTCTGAAATTTCCAGTATTTTGCATCAAGGAAAGTAGGAGAGAATAGAGAGGAAAGGGAAAAAAACCAATTCGGTATATAGCAATAAAGCTTTTATTTGATGCAATTCTAACAGCAGCCCAAATTGGAGCACGCTCAAAAATAAGTTAGAAAGTTTTAAATTCTATTAGATCAGTGATACAAAGAAGCATGGAATGGATAATCCTCATTATTTAAAATACAAAATCCAACAATTACTCAAACTGTTTTCAGCCTTAAATGAAATTACAGTTGAAAAACCTGACGTATTTTGAATTGTTCACTGATTTAACAATGGACAGAAAACCAGTGGAAAAAATGTATGTGTGCATGAACATTTTTCCTTTTGTCAACCCACAGGAAGTATTTCCCACAAGATGATGAATTCTAATCAGGAGGAGGTCACTTTGGGCACTTTTCTCCAGTACATTGAAGATATGGGCCTGAAGGCCTATGATGGCTTAGTTATACAGAATGCATCTGACATTGCCCGGGAGAACGATCGCATGAGAAATGAAACCAACCTGGCTTACTTGAAAGAAAAGAATGAAAAGCGCAGGAAACAAGAAGAAGCAATAAAACGGTAAGGATTGGTCTTTTGCATAAAATGAGAAACTATGGCTTTGTTAAAGCTCTGTAGCATACAAATTGCACATGGTTTGCAAGAGCGGTTGTAGATTTAATGATTAAATGTGCAGCTGTAAAGAATTGGTTTACTTATTTCAGTGGATTTTTAGAATAGAAATCAGGAAGTAAGTTTATGAGATGGGTAGACTAAAGAGCAGCTTTCAGTGGCCAAAGATTAAATTAGATAGATCATGAAATTGGTAGCCCAATAAATCATCTTTGTTATCTTTGTTTCGAAAAGTTTTGTACTGATATATTACAAAAATGTAGGGCTGCTGTTGGCAAATGGATTAGGTCACTGATAGAAGAGCGTCTATTTATCCAACTTAAACCACACTTCTTTTTTATGCAGCTGATGATTGCTATACGGTGTGTTACTAGGATGTTTCTGGATAGAGGCACTAGAACTTGGATCTGTTAGCCATTAAGTCTCTGCTTTTTCCCTCCCTTAAGTCAGAGAAAAACAATATAGTACTGTTGTAATTTGGTGATTTGCTATTGCATTTTGACAATATAAATGTGAGGGAATGTGAGGGCAAGTAAAAAGCAGAACTGGGGGCTCTAGGTAACTAGCTGGTCATGGGTTCCCTATCTTTGTCACTGAATGGCATGAAAGAAGGAAATGCTTAGCTTTTCTGCAAGAGAATCTGAACAACTGTCTTCTCAATCCTGTCAGTTGTAATTATTATAATTGTATATGGTTCAGCTCCAATTTAGAGCCTTGAAAGTGTATAAAGAAATGCTGGCTATATCTGATTCAAGGCCACCAGCAGAAAGTCACATTTGTCTATCAGCAATAGACTGGGGAGATCTTGGCTTTCAAACACCAGCATGTTCATTGTGGATTTCAAGGGGTACTTCTGCATAGAAAACATAGCAGTTGTTCAAATGCACGAGGCCAAATTTCATAAAGCACCTCTATCTTTTCACCATTCCCCCAGCTTTAGCTGCAAGGCTGTTTAGGAGATGAGCAAGACTTTGCCTCATTACTGTATTGCCTGTCTTGGCCTGTCTTGGTGAACAGGACAGGCCTGTCTTGGAAGCATTAACCATCATTAGAATCCACCATGCAAATAAAGCCATACATGCATGTTCCCTATAACTTCATCATGTAAATCCTTTCATATGCAGAAAAGCAGCTGCATAAGGTTATATGTCAACACTATGTTCCTTTCCTTTCCTTTCCTTTCCTTTCCTTTCCTTTCCTTTCCTTTCCTTTCCTTTCCTTGTACTGCTTTAGAATATGAAGTCTGTGTGCCCAATGGCATCTGACATTTTTCATCAGTCTAAGAACATGGGCAGTAATGAATGCGTACGAAGTTCTGAAGTCTATAAATGATTGGGTTACATGAATTGCACCAGGTGTACCTTATTAGAAGCAAAAAATTCTATTTGGCTGTTTTCCTGACAGATTTATTTTCCAGCCTAGATTTCATTTGGATATATTAAATGCTGAATTTTGCAACATCTTCAGCTATAGTTATGACTATACACTCTAAGGTATAAGGTTTATTATTTCCTCTTTTTTGTGTTGTTAATTTTCTGGATTGGGGGGAGGGAATTCTCTTATCTAATAGGTATATGTCAGAGGTGGGTAGCTCCCGGTTCGGCCTGGATTGGGTGAACTGGTAGTAGCAGCGGCTGGAGGCTCTGCTCACCCGCTTGGGAGGACGGAGCCATGCAGGAGCGCATCCGAATTGGCAGCAAAAAAATTGGCAACCCACCACTGGTAGATGCGTGTCATATTTTTGATTAGCATATTGGGGTTCTCATCATAAAATATAGAAAAGGGCAATTACAACAATTACATCCATTTTAATTTTAGATGAAATAAAGTTAAAAGAAATGAATGAAATATAGCTTATTCTGCATATGTTTCAGAATGTCCCATTATTTCTCCTGATCAATATAGCCTTTATGCTCAGAATACTGTGTGTGTACATCATCATGTTTTTGAATAAGTTGAATGCTAACTTATTAATTTATTTGGAAAAACATAGAAATCAAAAAAATATTTTCTCTCCAAAAGATAAGAAAATTTCCAAAGTAGACAAAGTAGAGGAATCCCTTCAAAGATAGGCTGAGCAGCTCTTCCTAGACTGAAGTTCAGTTTTCCCATATTGTCTGAATTCAAGTTAGATTCCAGTGATTAAAAACTGAGGTGGTCAGTTCCAAAAATCTGGTTTTTTTTTCCCTGTATTCAAGTATAATATTATCAAATGTGTAATAGATATAATAGTGTCTCCAACCATGTCCACTGTATGGAATCTTCAGCTACATTCACTGTGTGGGATCTCAAAAAAAAATTTATTCCAATTTTACATGCAGGTTTACCAGAGCCTTTGTATTCTTGAAGTATTTCCAAAATAGCCAAAAACAATGTTCATGTTTATCTTTTAGAAGCTATGAATAATAGCAACCATAACTTTTATAAATATTTAAGCCCAAAATAAATCTTGAAGAGATTTTCTTGTTTTTGTTATTTACAAATACACACCCAGATACACACACCACTCATAGGGGTAGAAGGGAATATTATATGTTTAGAAAGAAAGATAAAACCTGATACAAATTAAGAAAAAGAAAGAAAAAGAAAGAAATAGAAGAGAAAATTAAAAGTGCAAAAAAACAAGGGGAGGGCAGAATAACAGAAAAATAGAAAAGAATGAGGAAATCAAATAAATAGCTTCTGATCTTTTTTATAACAGTTGTAAGTACAATGATATACTTAGTTTTTACTCTGTAGATATAACTCTCTCCTTTCTATAATCCATCTAGTCTAATCATCAAAAACATAGATATCGAGTTAATCTCCCCCCACCCGTGTTTCATGCAAAAACTCTATAAGGGGTTTCCGGTCAACAATAAACAGACATTGTCTTTTCTCTGATCAAAGAAGTCAATTTAGCAATGTCAGCAAGTTCCAAGATCTTAGAGAGGATGTCTTTTTGAGTGCTTGATGGATTAGAAACAAAACAGTGAAACAGGCTATCTCTAGACACTGCTGTCTGGTGCACCATTATCATTGTTTAGTATTCTACAGCCATGGGAGGAACAAAATTAGAAAACTGAACTTGGGCCTTAGTGGAGAAAGAGGCAACCTTAAGGCAAGAATGTACGTGAGTGTACATGAGTCTGAATGTCTGCCTTTTGATATCTCATTAAAACTGTTCTTTTCAATGTGGCAGAAGATAAACAGTTATTAGGTATATGAGGTACAGTCATATGAATAATATGTAATTCATTGTTAATAAGCAAATTGAAATTAAATATGACCAATCTTAAATTTTGCACGGTAACCATCTTTTTTCACCACTTCCACCTCTCTCATACCAGTAACATGGTTACTAGGATGCCACACAAAGGATATCCCCATGATTTCCTTGGAATTCTTTAAAGCATTTATATAGTTGCACATCTGATATCAAACTTTAGCTCCCAATGAACAATTAAAACAACATCACTAAAAGAATGTAGTAAACACCTATATACATATAATTCTGTATGTAAATCATGATGCTTATGATATTGTTATATATGAACATGGATGTTTATCACTTAAGGATTTCAATAACACTGATTAATTTTAAATATAAGCTGCTGAGTACTTGGTTGCTGGTCGTCCTGCGAGTCTCTTGGACTGCAAGGTGATCAAACCGGTCAGCCCTAGAGGAGATCAACCCTGACTGCTCTTTAGAAGGCCAGATCCTGACGATGAAACTCAAATACTTTGTTGCACCTAATGAGAAGGAAGGACTCACTGGAGAAGAGCCTAATGCTGGGAACGATTGAGGGCAAGAGAAGAAAGGGACAACAGAGAAGGAGGTGGCCGGATGGAGTCACCGGAGCAGTAGGTGTGACCTTAAATGGACTCCAGAGGATGGTAGAGGACAGGAAGGCCTGTCCATGGGGTTGCGAGGGGTCGGACCAGTGACGTGCAGTGAAGTTTATGGCTGGTGAGGCTGGTGACATCATCAAACCATGTGGTTTCTCCGATCGCACGGGCGCAGCCTGACCGGAGAAGTTTCTCTTCTCAGAAATGTCAGAAAGGGACAGGCAGGCTGCTACAGCTCCACTGAGAAGACATTTCTGAGAAGAGAAACTTCTCCTTTCTCTCCCCCCCCCCCCCACTCTAGCACTGATGATGTTACCTAGGCATTTGAATTTTGATCAGTCATCACTAAATTAAGGATTTACCTGTAATATCTCTTTCAGATAGAAAAAGAAATAACAGAGATTGCTAAGTGTGCTTGTGGAAATGCAAGAAAACAGTTACAGATTGTATCAATACTTGATACCATACTTGATAAAAAGCAAGTAAGGAAATTTAAATAATTGTCTTCATGTTCCAAACCTCAGTTTCTTGCTTTCATGTCTGTCTATTTGTAAAGACTATGATAGAATCTAGGTATAGGGACCTCTTGGTTGCTATATTGAGGTTTGGCATTGATTGATTGTTGGAATTCCATCACCTAGTAGACTCCATTGCTAATCTTTCAGATCAACCTATATCATGTTACAACTGTCTTTTTCAAATACTGTAAGTGACAAAAAGACAAAAATTAGAGAAAGAAAACTCCTCTTGAGGCTTTCTCTTTTTAGATTGTTTTAGTAATTACCGGTAGGCCTACGGGAAGAAAGCAAATGTAGTAGAATGGGAAGATATTAAAAATATAACAATAATACAACTGATGGAATGGATGTAGTTGTAACTGGTTATTTTTTTAAATGATGGAGCAAGACTTTTTACAATTTTGGGCCAAGGCTTGCAAAAGACCATTTAAATTATTTTAGCCACAAAACTGACCATCACTGATTCTCTAAAAATAAGGCCTGGGAGTTGAATGGCTGTTTTGGTATGATGTGAATGCCAGGCTTGATGTATTACCTGGTGTGAAATGGAGGAAACTGCATTCCATGGACTTTTCAATATCTAAGAGACCAGGAAGAAATGACTATTGAAAACATTATTTGCCTAACACATTGCCCCCCCCTATCAACCAACCTCCATCCCTTCCTCTCTTCTTCTCTCCCTCTTTCCCTTTCACTTAAAGTCATTTCCCTACTAAACTGAAGTGGAGAAAGATTTATTAAGATAACTATAAAGGAAGTAGTTTGAAAAAGAATGACTACATTTTGTCTAAAATGCATAGTTGGGAAAGAAAAAAAAACTGCCATAAATTAGGGAGATCATTAAGCACTGAGGTCTGCAGTAGTTCAAAGTAAACATTAACATGGATTTTGTGGACTGAATACAGATGTAATTTTTAGGCGTTGTTAGCCTTGGCTTTCCAAAACAAAAACGAAGAAAACCTGTAACTTTTATATTTAAAATGACAGTAATTTTTATTAGTGCAAAACATCTACTGTATTGTGTATCATTTACACATGAAGCAACTTAGTTGTCAAAAGCTTTACTGAATTTCTGCCTATTAATATAAAGAAAGCACCATCCATTTAGGATATTGGTAGAAAAAACTAATATTTTTCATTTATCGATCAGGTCTTATCACTACGTTTCCTTGTACATCCTTGCAATGCTGTTCCTGCTAGGTCTTGAAATAATTTCTACCTTAATATAATTTGAAATAGAAATTAGCATAACATTCTGGATCGCTAGATGATTCCTGTATGTTACATTACTATAATGGCTAACTATTGACAACCACTGTACCATTACACATGCCCACTCGAAAGGTATTGTTTTATTTGTGTTTATATCTTACAAAATGCAATGCAGTAATACATATCCAACAAATTAATTTTCTTAGCTCCATTAACCTTGCAGCCTTGTACCATTTGACCCTAACATTGGAAGTTGCAAGCATTAACACTACTTCCTAGTGAACAATTGAATGCATGTTATTCTTGTAGCTCCATAAATAAATGTGTTAGGGGCTACTAGAAAGATAAAAATGTGGGAAGGGGACTAAAATACTCTTGAAAGTCAGTTGTAGACAAGAGTGTATAAAGAGATAACATTCAAGCAGCAAAACAATCCTTATAGTGGGCCATTTGTCCTATTTAATAGAAAATATCAGTCTATTTGAAGGACATTCAGAATAGTGTTCTCTGAGCAAAGATATATTTTTTTTTGCTGGAAGAACAAGTTT
This sequence comes from Natrix helvetica, assembly GCF_964273705.1. NCBI lineage: Eukaryota > Metazoa > Chordata > Lepidosauria > Squamata > Natricidae > Natrix > Natrix helvetica. The sequence continues at coordinate 35,795,108 of NC_138551.1, read as the reverse complement.
GGTTTTAAGATAAAGAAGGAAAGTGGGATCAGAGGTTCTGAACTTGCCCATCAACCATCAATATCTTGACAGCAACCTCAATAGATGCATAAGACATCTAGAGGTTTAAAGATTCTGACTATTTTTATGAATACATTATAAACAAACCAAACTAACAACTCAAGAGTTTTGCCCGCTAAAGATTACATTCAATATGTATGTTCTTTTAATGCAGACCTGATAGGTAAATCTATTTTTTAAAACTTTCAAATGATCTGATGCTGGCCTTTCTTAAATATAATAATTAATTCACGAATTTTTATTTTTGTAGGCAATCATATAATATTGTTTCCTGCATATATCTATCTTTTATTAAATATATTATTATTATATATTATTATTATTTTTATTAAAGGTAGTAAATACAAAATTAAAAACAGGACTTTAGTTCCAGACATTCTTTTTTATTTTTTTATTTACAAACATATAAAATACACACACAGAGAATTTGGATGTACACTACATTTATACAATACATTGGAACTTCCTGTTCCTTCTAATAGTTTCAAATCAGTACAATTCTCCTTATGTTATTTCCCTTCTAATATATTTCATTTGAGTTTAACCATTTTAACCCTCTTATTTTACTCATCTATCTGATATATTGGGTGATTACCTCTAATAAATTTAAACTCTCTTGAATGTATGTATGTATATATGTATGTATGTATGTATGCATGTATGCATGTATGCATGTATGTATACATAATGTTAATTCTCCTTAACTTCTATTTTTGGGTTTTATTGGCTTCTTTCATTGATCCTTATTTCTTTCCTCCATCACCTATATCATTTCCAGACATTCTTTTGTCCATGTTCAGTGCTTATTCGCATCAATGCACTAAAATGACATTTACATAATATTTTTAATTAATTTTTATTAAACTAAGATGGGCTGTGAGGGTACTTAATTAACAGGTAGTTCTTGCTTAAAGATCAGTTAGTTAGTTACCATTTGAAGTTAAGCAAGATCCCCAAAAGCTATTTATTTATGTTGAAGTTACAACACCCACATCCCATACCTTCTGCAGCCATATGATTGCATTTTGGGTGCCAGTTCACCTCAGTCATTTGCAGTATCCAATCGTTTTCTGCCTCTGATTTTTATCATTATTTGCCAGTTTCCAGTATTTGTTTTCCAGTTAAAAAAAAGCACATAAGATTTTGTTTTTCTCATTCCTCAGAATATATAGACAGATGTTGCTAAAGAGGAGGAAAATTCTAACGTTTGTGTTCTATTAATACTTGATATACTTACAAGTAATACTTGTAATACTTGATAATCAGAAGATCTGGGCAGCAAGAAGAATACATTGTAATTAATAGTTGCCGCCACAACATCTTATGATCTATGACAAGTGAACATTGAAGACTGATAAATGTTGGAATATTTGCTCTAGCATTATTATTATTATTTACTATCTTTAAGACTGTCATATTTTTTTCATAAAATATGTGTGTGTTTGGTGTGTTTGTGTGCATGTATGTGTATGTGTATGTGTGTATATATATATATATGTATGTATGTATGTATGTATGTATGTATAATGAAAATGATAGAAAAGTGTTAAAAATTAAAGAAATTATAAAACTGATTTAAAGAGGGAGGAGAAATGGAAATACATTTTTGAGATATACATTGTGCAGGAAGAAAAACACCAAAAATATTAGAGACAATTAACACTGCAATCCTATATTGACTGTAGACTAAATTCAATGAAAATAAATAGAACATTGTCCTAAGAGGATGTGAACAAGCATGTCAGGGGAAAAAAACACCCTGTTAGAGATCGATGAACCGTGGCTGATTCCCTTCTGCATATCTTTTGAGATATTTAGAAAAAAAAAATACTCTTTAAGAAAATATTCTAATTAATAAACAAACTTTAATAATAAAATAAAACAGAAAATAACTAATTGGTTACATTTTGATAATGAAAGCTTCGTCAGCCAAAAATTGGCTGCCGAACAAAGAAGAGAGGAATTTTGGAATGTGTAACGCGTGCGCAATAAATCACTTTCAGATAAGAACCTTTTTTTGTTTTATGACCTGCGCAATAAAGCTTTCTTAGTTTAACTCTTGAGTGTCAATTCAGGCAGTTCAGGCCTAGCAAACTTTTTAACATCGTGACACCCCTTCTTTTGCTAGTCTGGGCTGACGTCATCAAATCATCAATTAAGGCACATCTTCTTTCGCAGATACTCGTGTTGATTTGCGGCAAGTGGTTTGTTAAGCATGTCTGCGATCTGATCATGTGTAGAAACATATTGCAATTTAACAAAACCTTGCTTAACTAATTGCTTTGTGTTTTGATAACGAATGTCAATGTGTCTGGACCTAGAACCTGTAAAATGTGACTCAGAAATATAGACAACAGATACATTATCTTCCATCACGGTGATTGGTCGAATCGGACGTGTCCAGATATCTGTGATCAAAGCATCAAACCACATTAGAGAATTACAAGCATCTGAAACACAAGCATATTCAGCTTCAGTAGATGAACATGAAACAAAACTCTGTTTTCTTACTTGCCAGTAAACAGGACAACCATTTAGGAACATCATGTAACCAGAAGTGCTTTTGCGTGACTTCTTGTCGCTCGCCCAGTCGGAATCGGCAAAACAAATCAGCTTTGGTTGATCAGTGTGTGTTGGTTCTAGCAATAACTTCATGTGCTTAGTGTGTTTCAGGTATTTCAACAACTTCTTAATGCATGACCAATGAAATTGTGTTGCCTTACCTACGTGTCGTGATAAAAGATTAACACTAAGTGCGATGTCAGGTCTGGTCCAACTACTAATGTATAATAGTGAACCAATGACTGAACGATAAAGTGTTTGATCCTCGAACTCAGGACTTGGTTCATGTGTTAAGTTGTGAAAATCTGTTTGCATGGGTGTCTTTGTTGTGCTAGCATCTTTCATGTTGCAATGATGTAGAATGTGGTCAATTTTCTCTTCTTGTGAAAGACTAAACCCCTTCTGTGTCTTTTCAATTTGAACACCTAAATAAGTGCTAATGTGTCCTAAAGATTTTAGTGTGAAGTATCTCTGCAAACTTTTAGCAAAAATCTCACTCATTTTCTTATTTGGACCAATATAAACAATATCATCAACATAAACAAGAATTATCTCATATGCATTGTTAGATCTTTTTGTGAACACGCATTCATCAGTTTCGGACTTAATAAAGCCCATTGAATTTAGTTTGTCAGTAAGACATAAATACCACATTAAACCTGACTGTTTCAGACCATAAAGACTTTTGTTCAGGAACCAGGTATCCCCTTCTTGCTTTCGGAATCCTGGAGGGCTTCTCACGTAGATCTCTTCATCTAGGTCTGCATGTAGATAAGCTGTGTCCACATCAAATTGGAAAACTTCTAAACCAAGAATAGTTGCAGTGGTTAAAGCAATTTTTACACTTTCAGTTCTGACTGTTGGTGAGTAAGTGTTTGTGTAGTCCTCAGGATAACGTTGAGCGAAACCCTGAGCTACCAGTCTGGCTTTGTATAAAGACTCACCATTTGGTTTCTTCTTGATTCTGTAGACCCATCGGGTGCCAATGACTTTCTTGTTTGCTGGAGGTTTTGCAGGTGTGAATACATTAAGTTTCTTTAAACTGTCCATTTCATCCTGCATTGCATCATACCATTTGTCTTGTTCTGAATCAGGAAGCTGTTTGATTTGTGTGAATGTCTCTGGAGGAAGAGTAACGTTGCAAATCAAAGGTAATGGTGATTTTGTCAGTTGCCATGAATAACGTTGTGGAGGGATTCCTTTTGTGGCCCTCTTGGAGCGTCTAGGAACAACAGACCAGTCTTCTTCTTCTTCATCATCATCATCCTCGTCCTCACGTTCGTCGCTAGCATCAGCATCCGCGGCTTGAGAAGACGGAACATCAGGTTGTGAAGAACTGGTAGAAGGAATATCTGCCTGCGAATTGTCATCAGGCTGCGTGGCATCTGGAACACCATCTCTAGGAAAATAAACTTCAGGATCATTGGAATGAATCCTGGACCAGTCAATGTCTTCCTCAAAATTAGCAGATTGTGAAATGACAATCACATGTTTAGTATCAATGAATTTGTACCATTTTGAATTATCATCAATACCCATAAATCTTAGTCTCTTTGGTCCTTGAGTTATAGGAGTGTTCACCATAGCATATGAACCAAAAATGTGGAGGTTCTTGAGATTAGGCTTGTAGCCATACAGCATGTAGAAAGGAGTTTGATTGATTACACTGCTCCAAGTACGGTTGACAATGTAATTTGCATATTTGATTGCTTCACCCCAGTATGCGTTACTGAGATTGGCATCTTCTAGAAGACAACGCATCATGGTTTGTAGAACCCCTTGTCTTCTTTCTACGACTCCGTTATGAGCCGGTGTATATGGAGCAGATGTCTGATGAAGAATTCCATTCTTACGCATCCAGTCCTGGAAACGCTGAGACATGAATTCTGCACCACGGTCACTCTGGATTCTGGCGATGCGAACTTGGTATTGTGTAGAAACAAACGCTGCAAAGTCTTTAAAGATCTGAAAGGTCTCAGATTTCTCTCTCATAGGATATACAAATCCATATCTAGAATGATTATCTACAATTGTTAAAAAATACTTTCTGCCACCAAGTGTTGGTGGGAAAGGACCCACTATGTCAGTGTGTACCAAATCAAAAATGCGTGTTGACCGGCGTGTAGCGTGTTTGGGAATTGCAGCCGCCTTGGATTTAGCCTTTTTGCAAACCGCACAATCCAAAAACACCTTACACCCCTTTAGATCCAAACCTTTTGCGAACTCCGGCATCTTTCTAAGAACACGGAAACTGGCATGCCCCAATCTTCTGTGCCACTTGTGAATACACCTGGAATGCAAAGGTTTACCAGTTAGTGAATTCTCAACATTAACAGTTTCATGAGGACCCTCAGGCTTGCTTTGAGCAATCTGTTTCTGTTTTCTTTGTTTGTTGGCTTTAGGAGCCTTTGGCACAGTAACGCTTTCTCTCTCTGGGACAACTCTCTCTGGGTTTGCGTTGTGCCTTTTTGGAGTTTGCATACTTGCCTGTGCTTGCCCTTTAGGCTTTGGCTTTAAGTAATAAACACCACCAATCAGCATGGTTTCAGCAACAATATCACCATCTTTAACTAAGTAACTTGCTTTTTCGAGGTGGTGAACCTGGAACTTTAACTCTCTAGACAAGTGACTTTGACTAAGCAAATTACTGGTTGCTGAAGGTATGTAATAAACATCAGGGATGTGTGTATCGAGCTCTTCAATGTAAACAGTTCCTTTTCCCATAACCTTGCAAGTGTGGTTGGTGAAGGAATACAGTTCTCGATACTCGGGCTCTGGTTCGCCCATCTCTGTGAAAAGTTCCCTTCTGTGGGTAACGTGCACAGCTGCTCCACTATCTAAAGTCCACAAAAGACGTCTGTCGAACTTTGGATCAGGTTGTGGAACGTTGGTTATGGCCAGTGTTGCAAGCGGAGCTTGTGAATCACGCCTTGGACCACGACGACCTTGTCTTCCGCCTCTACCTCTGCCTCTGGAATCTGTTCCTCTGGGCTGGTACGTGGCGGGAGCTGGAACTCGTTGGGGACAATCCCGGGTGTCATGTCCCACACGGTTGCAGGTGTAGCATTTTGGCATCCTTGGAGCGTAGCCTCTTCCTCGGAAGGGACGTCTGGCTGGAGCCTTTGGTGCTGGAGGCCGTTGCAGATGTGGGGTAGCTAACCTGATAGCTTCGTCTTCCACTAAAAGTCTGCAAACGTGGTTAACTGTGCGTTGAGCAATAGGCACGTAGTTAATCTTTGCAACAGCATCTTTCCATTCATAATTCAATGAGTTAATGATGATGCTAATCATTTGGATATCATCGATTACATGGCCATTTTGTCTCAATTCACTTCTCATTCTTTTCAGTTTGGTCAAATGTCCACCAATTCGTTCACCAGGTTTCAACTTCGAACCATGGAACTCAGACATGAGCAAACATGAGGATTCAATTGAAACGGGCCTGTAGCAATCTTCCAAAATAGCCCATATTTCTTGGGCAGTTGCATCAGGTGGAAAGATACCTTGGATCTCAATTTCCATTGACATGAGTAAAGTCGTGATAGCTCTGTTTTCAAGGTTTCTTATTGCAGGTGTCCAGGGTTGACGGGGAGGATCAAAAACCATGGAATATGTGCCTTCTCTTCGAAGCAAGAGCGCAATTTCACTGACCCAGGCTTTATAATTCTCTCCTGACTCCTTTAATTTGGACTCACCAGTCAAGGGGGTGACTGTGAATACCTGCTGAGGAATAATTTGTTGCTCTGGTTGCAAAGCTGGTTGTTGAACCAGGGGATGCTGGGGTTGCATCATTGGCCTTTGCGTGGCAACATCAAATTGGCTTCCTCGAATTCGCCTTTGGCTTTGCCTTTTTCCATCTAGGGAGAATTCCACACCGCCAGGGGGTATTGAAGACTTAACCTTTGGAGACAAAGTTTTGGCTTCTAAAGGACTCATAGCTAATTCTTTAAAATTCATCACCTTTTGTTGTAATAATTTTTCTCCGCCAGCAGATGGCAGTGCAGCTTCACTTTTTGGCTGCCTCTCCTTTCTATACGTATGCTGAAGTTCAATGGGCTCAAAGGGACCACGTGACCTCGGTGACGTGTACATGTCTCTTTGTTCTAATTGACCAATGAACTCTGTGGGGTGTGTCTTAGGCTGTTGTTTTGAAGAAGACAAGATGGCGTCCTCAGACATTTTGGGAGTGGGGGAGCTTCTTCTACTTCGCCTTATCTCTTCAAAACACACTCTCGCCTCCCTAACATATTTTTCTAAACGTTCTATTTGATATAGATAGCTTTGCATTTCTTGCTCACCATCTGGGGAGATGTTATAAAATCTGCTTTCTGCGTGGGAGGATTTTAACTCTGCCGGCAGTTGCCATTCATCAATCGTTTGATAATCTGCGAGGGTCTGGGAATGGAGTGGCTCTGGCAGAGTGGGAAGTTTTGGCTTGGCCCCCAAAAATTCATAATCTCCTGGAGATATTTTAGAAGGAGGAACCACTGACCTCGTTTCGTGGATGTCGCGTCCTGTAGCTCCTTCTCCCATATTTGGCTCGGCACCTGAAGGAATTTGTTGTTCCTGAAGCACGTTTTGATCTTGCTTCTCTGTGTCCGAGGGAGCCTCCTTGTCAGAGGAAGCTGATCCATCTGTGCTCGCCCCATCTTTCTTTTTCTTTTTTTTCTTTTTCTCCGACATTGCTAATTAGGCTTAGTCGGTTATCTTTAGATAGCATGAAGGGAAAATACAGCCATGAATTGTAATCATCTCAGCTGGTATCATCAAAAAGCCAAAACTCTGCTACCAAGTTGTCAACCAAACCTCTGCTACCAAGTTGTCAGGGGAAAAAAACACCCTGTTAGAGATCGATGAACCGTGGCTGATTCCCTTCTGCATATCTTTTGAGATATTTAGAAAAAAAAAATACTCTTTAAGAAAATATTCTAATTAATAAACAAACTTTAATAATAAAATAAAACAGAAAATAACTAATTGGTTACATTTTGATAATGAAAGCTTCGTCAGCCAAAAATTGGCTGCCGAACAAAGAAGAGAGGAATTTTGGAATGTGTAACGCGTGCGCAATAAATCACTTTCAGATAAGAACCTTTTTTTGTTTTATGACCTGCGCAATAAAGCTTTCTTAGTTTAACTCTTGAGTGTCAATTCAGGCAGTTCAGGCCTAGCAAACTTTTTAACATCGTGACAAAGCAATCCATGGGTTATGAATGAAATCCATTTTAAAGTCTGTCTTAAAGTTGAATTTGTAGGTTAGTCAGAACTTCCTACACCTGGTTCTTATCTAGTGTCTGTTAGTCAAATATTAGTTCAAAGCATATAATTTACCTTTATCATGAAGCAGGCATCCAAAGATTTTCTTTTTCTCATCATATATAGCCTTGCAGCATTTGAGGCCCTTGGTTACCGTATGCTAAATTTTGATGAGCCTCTCTGTATTAGCATTTCCCCTAATAACTTTGGCATTTCTGCTTCACTGAAACAAAAGGCTTCTGCTAACTCTTTCAGTTCTGAGTTTTCTATCCCGGTTTTCTTTCTCAAAAGCTATCGCCTGCTGCTCTGATGACTTTATTATTTCCACTTTATTTTCAGTTGTGATCACTTTCCTTTTCTTTCATGCATCACCAGCACTTGGGCAGGATTTATACTTCAGAGGGATAGTTACGGGGGTAAATAAGAGAAAAATGATCATTGAAATGGCAGGCTGGCTTCTTCCTTGAACCAGTGAGCCACTTTCAAGCTGCACAATAAAATAGTGTGTGGATTCGTTATTATGAACCATTATATTTAACTCATTTTTTAATATAATAGGCTTTTATGGCAATTTATTCATAAGGATGAGTTTTCTGTAAGCTGAAAGTTCTTAACCCAGGGACTGCCTATTTGAGATTGCACTTGAGCATCTTTCATATTTCATAGACTTATTTCTGGTTGTAAAGTTAGCTGGCAATATAGCTAGTGGTATAATGAGAACATTAATAGAAAAACTATTAAGCACTGGCCAGTGGCGATTTAGTCCTAAATATATTTACACAGAATTAGGTTCCGCTGTCTAATGATAGCTCACAAAACCCCAGTCAGAAAAGAGCTATCTAAAGTCCAAGATAAAATACAGAAGGAAGGTAACAGCAACATAGTATACAAAATCAATTGCAATAATTGTAACCAATTCTATGTGGAACAAACAGGAAGGCAATTGAAAACAAGGGTTCCTGAACATCAACTAACATTAAGCTGTCTACCGTGGACCTTATGCATTTCTTAAGAGGTCCCTAAGGGGGCATGTATAAACGCACCAGTGTGCCTATCATCCCCGTCCTACTGTCCCATTTATATGTACTCTTTTTATGCTTTTATGGCTATGTTTTGCTTATTTATATCCATTTATTTGTGCCATTTTTTCATGTGCTTTCGTACTTGTTTCCTTGTGCTTGTTGACAAATAAATAAATAAATAAACTAGCAGTTAAACAGCATGACGAAAAATCCCTGATCTCAAACCACACTGATAATAAACAGCACCAGTTTGACTGACAAGGGACAAAAATCATTGGCCGTGCTAACACCCACCACACCCATGAATTTATTAAAGCCTGGTATTTTACCAAAGGAGCAATTAACAAGCATATTGATCTAGATCCAACATATGAATATGTAAGAAACCAGACCATTCGAAAGAGTGATCAACAAGAGAACCAATCAGCTGCTCAGAATTTAAATATAGCTCCAAAAGAACAACCAATCACACAACCAACTGACCAAACTGGCGCATGAGACATTGATAAGCTAAGGAGAATAGGACAAGAGTGACATTCTGCTGATGATGTTACCTAGTATGGTAAAGAAATGTTGAGAAATTAAATTGAAAGCTTGGAGACCAAACCACTGCCAAAATCTAAAACCCAAGCTACAAGTATTTTCTATTATTTCTCAGTTCCAAAATACAATACAATAATACAATACAATACAATAGCAGAGTTGGAAAGGAACTTGGAGGTCTTCTAGTCCAACCCACTGTCTAGGCAGGAAACCCTATAACAGTGATGGGGAACCTATGGCACGTGTGCCACAAGTGGCACGCGGAGCCATTTGTCAGGGCACGCGAGGCGCTGCCCTGTCAGCTGGCCAGCGCGCATGCACGCGCTGGCCAGCTAAGTTCACCTTTTTAAAAACTATTTTTCGCCTTCCCCAGGCTCCAGAGGCTTTATCGGAGCCTGGGGAGGGCGCAAAGAGCCGCCCCTGTCCCCCCGGAGGCTTCAGGGACCGTCCCTGAAGCCTTCAGAACGCTTAAAACCACCCTCCGAACAAACCGGAAGTGACTTCCGGGTTGCTCGGAGGGTCGTTTTAAGCATTCTGAAGGCTTCAGGGACCGTCCGAGGCTTCCCTGATGCCTTCGGAGCCCTTAAAATGACCCTCCGAGTCACTTCCGGTTTGCTCGGAGAGTGGTTTTAAGCGCTCCGAAGGCTTCAGGGAAGCCTCTGGACGGTCCCTGAAGCCTCTGGAGGGCCTCCGGGGGAGGCTCTTTTCGCCCTCCCCAGGCTCCTATAAAGCCCCTGGAGCCTGGGGAGGGCGAAAAAAGCATGTAAAAATGGGGGGGGGGTCATGCATTGTGCGTGCATGCGCACTGGGGGGGTCACGCGTTGCATTATGGGTGTGGCACGCCCGCACTCGACCCCCCCTGCGCTCCCCCCACTTGTGGCACGCGAGCCAAAAAAGGTTCGCCATCACTGCCCTATAACGTTTCAGACAAATGGCTATCCAACATCTTCTTAAAAATTTCCAGTGTTGGAGCATTCACAACTTCTGGAGGCAAGCTGTTCCACTGATTAATTGTTCTAACTGTCAGGAAATTTCTCCTCAGTTCTAAGTTGCTTCTCTCCTTGATTAGTTTCCACCCATTGCTTCTTGTTCTACACTCAGATGCCTTGGAGAATAGTTTGACTCCCTGCTGCAAATAGCCACAATGTTCCAATCTGAGTAAATAGCCTATTTTAACATAAGTAATTTCTTCAAAGTTTTAGATTATAAGATTAAGGATGGAATGTCCTTTGAGCCAACATTACTTCCTGATGATTTCATGGACTCATCCATGCTGTTTCATTGACAACACTGTGGATATAGTCTGCCATTGCCTTTTGGGCCAATATTTAATTTCTCATTCTAATCTATAGCCTTGGTATTAATCTCACATTCAAGCATTAATCAGTCTTGACTCTATTTAGTTCCCAAGCTCAGAGGTCAGCCAGATGCTGAATCCAGTAATTAGGTGGTGATGAGGCGATAGGATGATATGACAACATAAAAATGCATAGACCACTTTTATAATTTAAAAATTGCCACCGGCTAAGATTTGTGCTGAGTGAATGTCAATGACAGCATGCTGTGAGTTAAGTCTTCCAGGAATCCGACCCTGTAATCTATCAGAGTGAAAAATGTAAGCATTTGGCCAGCTTGCAATGCTGTAGTAGCACAGCAATATGACAATAGCACAGCAGTATTTAGCCCAATACAAATGGCTTTGTGTTAGGCTAAAAATCAAACCGGGATTTGTGAGCTGGTGCTAATGCTATGATGAAGGCAAAACAGCTGTATCAGATGTAGTATTCAGCAGATTCTGACCAGTTCTTTGAGAACCGGTAAATACCACCTCTGACTGGCCTGTCCCCATCTATTCTCTGCCTCCTGAGTTCCAGCTGATCGGGAAGAAATGGGGATTTTGCAGTAACCTTCCCCTGGAGTAGAAGGGGAATGGATACTTTACAGTTATCCTTCCACTGCCACACCCACCATCCACACCCACCACACCACACCATGCCCACTATAGAACCGGTAGTAAAAAAAATTGAATCCCACTACTGAGCTGTATTACCATATAATATTAGGGGTGGGGGTGCTGGGGGGGGGGGAGGCTAGCAGGTATCTGAACTCTAATATTTGGTATAAAATATAACCATAGGATTTTATCCAACAATTATCATAATAGGATAAACCTGTTAGCATCCATTAGTTTCTCAGTTTACAGGTAGCCTAAGCTTCTATGTCATTGCAAAGAGGTAGGTGGAATCATATGTCAAAAGATATAGACAGACTAAAACACACAAATTCCTTAGTTGTCACTTTAATACTTTTATCTTCTGTGTCAATTTTCATTAATTATTTGTTTTAATCAAGTAATACATACCTATGAACAAATCATGATGAAATAGAAGGAAAGGTCAGAGTTTTTTCCATGCTCTATGGCATAGATCTCACAACCTAGAGGTTTTAGATAGTTTAACTTGGATTTGCTGCTTTTTGTAGAATGCCTTTCAATTATGAATTCACTGTGTTTATAAATAACTGACATGATCTAAATGACAAAGCCTCCTTCCAGAATGCTTGCATCCATATGTCTCTCCATATGCAACCCAAACTGAACTGTGACAGTCCTAGCAATTTCTTTATAATCATCATACTGAAGCATAGGAAAAAAATCACTAAAATTTACCAATTTGGAAGGAACATCTAACCTGATGCTCCCATAGATTTTTTAAAAAAGGAAATAACACAATACCAATTGAAATAATTAAGGCATGCCAGAGAAAGTGAGTTAGAAAGACCTAAGGTGCCAATTTGGGATGTGAGTGGATTTAATTGGAATTCTAGTTAAATGATTCCCACAATTAATCTTATGGAGTGTGACCATATTATATGCAATACTAAGACTCATGTTTTCAGCCAATGTCCAAAATATTTTATTGCTATCTATTATCAATCATTTTAGTCATAGTCTTAACTTGATGAGCTCATGCATCATTGCTTCCTACTGCCTCATTAAGTGTCCCTTATATTTAGCTATGTATGAACTACTTTCATTAACTTACTCCTGGCTTATTTCTGAGTAAGTATAAACAATTTTAGGAAGCCTAAAACAATTAGAGGCTGAATAAAACAGAACATTATTTAGTTCAGGGACAGGAAAGCCACAATTCACCATACCAGAAATCCATCGAACAATCAAATGTTTCAGTAGGAAATGAACAAAGACTGTTTAAACCATCAGATAAATGAAACATTAGCATTATGAAAAAAATATAAATGGGACTGATTTCCATTTGAAGAAAATCTAGAAAAACCTGGCAGAATTATCTGACAGTGGGCTCTAGTACTCTCTGGTTAGAATTTGACAAGTTCAAAATGTAAATGATCCATATCACCCTGATGCAATGCCACATGTATCATGAAAAATAGGGCAACGTGGAAAATTAAAATGCCTATTCAACTCAGTCAGCAAATTTTGAACTAGACATTTGACGTAAAGAAAAAACTTAGATCTTTGTGGTGATGTTAAAATCTTGGCATGAATGTCAACTGATGACATTAAAACTCTCTATGGACTGCTACAATTTTTATATTCCCTGTCCCTTCCTAGTAGAATCAGGCATACATAACATCAGTGAAAATCTAATAATATTTTTCATTAAAGTTTCTCAAAGTATTGGTTAAATGAAACATTTGCCCCTGGTGTCTGCTGTGGTATCAGTCATTAAATGGAGAGCTGTTTATGTCATTTGCATATCTCTGCCAAAGAAAATATCAATTGTAAACACAAAGATGAAGCATAAGAATGAAGCATCTTGAAAAAAAAGAACAATGGACTATATGCTTTTACTAAATATTTGAATTGTAGTGAAAACACATAAAGGATATAATATTTCACTCCTAGTTATATTCCCATGCAATATGAATAACAATATATTTGGGCTTCTTTGAATTAAAAAGCTTCACTATCAATAATCGTATCCTTCTTAAACAAACAAGTATAGTTCTTTTTGGCCATGAGATCCATTATTTACAATATATAATTATAAGCCACTAAGCCACAGGCTCTCCTCCTTATCAGCTGAACCAGGGAAATAGGTATGTATTTGTGTTACGACCCCTGGTATGCCCAAATATAAATACAAACAAATTTAAAAAGGCAACATTAAAAATAAAAATATGGTTTTCTGCCTGGATGGTTTTCTGTAATGAGCCGAAGGACGGAAAGGGGGAGTAGTGAGCCTCCCTCCCATATTTGGGCATACCAGGGGTTGTAACACAAATACATACCTATTTCCCTGGCTCAGCTGATAAGGAGGAGAGCCTGTGGCTTAGTGGCTAAGACTCCTGCCTAATATGTAAGCCAGCCCAGGTTCAAATCCCAGTAAGGGTATGGCTAGCTGATGAGAGCTAAATAGCTTGAAATAGATCTATACTAGTCTCCCTTTATTTATTTATCAGCACAAATACAACACAAATATAAAAAGGCAACATTAAAAATAAAAATATGGTTTTCTGCCTGGATGGTTTTCTGTAATGAGCCGAAGGACAGAAAGGGGGAGTAGTGAGCTCCCTCCCATATTTGGCCATACCAGGGGTTGTAACACAAACACATATACACATATACACACATACACACATACACACATACACACATACACACACACACACACACACACACACACACACATACATACATACATATATATATAAGCATATGTATATGTATATGTATATGTATATGTCAGAATATATATATTCTGACCCCTCTCTTTGTAGGCACTCCAAGGCAAGAATAGTGGTAGACGATTTATTCACAGTAAATTAACACACTGACTAGACCTTGGCAGCAATCCAGACTTCCAAGATACGAAACAGACACGAGAGCTTCTCCAGCATTGGTAATTAAGTTGAATCCTGCAACCAGCCTCCTCACAAAGTCTCTCCTTATATACTATCTTGAGAGGAGCCTAATTACAACCACCTGGGTCCAATTATCTTCTGTATCTGCGTAGTTGTTCTCTATGTTTATCAGCCCTCCATTCCCGGGCGTCCAGGACCAACTCCCTTGTCTCCTCCCCACTGCTCCAAGGCATGATGTCAGGAGCGTACTCCCTTTGGCTTTCACCCCTGCTCCATGCCTCAGGTGTCTCCTGGTGGCCAACCAGCCTCTCTGATACCTGCTCGGAGTCAGAACCCTGTCCAGGGTCCTCCACATCTTACAGAGCTGACTCATAGGGCCCCTCGCTGTCGGAGTCTGTTTGCAGCTCCAACGGCTACTGCTGGGCCACAACATATATATCTTGATTTCTATTAGACAAGTTATTACAATAATGGTCACAAGACAAATAAAATTGTTTCTATTTTATTGCCTATTGCCTTGGTTAATAGATTCCTGCATAGTACATCTCACTTAAAAAGTGGTTATTCTGTGGTTGTGTTCTATTCATATAATGTGCTTAAAAAGTCAAGTAAACACTTAGAAGATGCATTCATACTTGATAATAGGCTTGATAAATATTTGTATTTTAGTCTATTGTACATATGTAACTTATTTAATTGCTTAATGGTTCAGTGTATTATGAAAACCAGAAATTGGTTTTCAGTTTACTGTCTCTTGATGCTGAGACCCTGTCAGTCACCTGTTGTGTAATGTGAGAAGTGTTAATGTAGCAGAACCCCTTTCATGTATAAAAGCCATATAGTTGAAGAAGTTATTTATGGCATCAATCCAACTCCCATTGAGTTCAGGAATCCAAATCAATGCAGCCATTATATATCCAGCCTCTGCTGGATCAAATCCAGTGAAGGGGAGCTGATCACTTGGACACTTAAGTGGTTCTACTGTACTTACAATATGTCTAATACTGAACTGGGATTGCTGTTACCAGCATTCTACTCTGGGATGATACTGTTGTGTATGAGAGAACACAACTTGGCTTTTTGTCAATGTGAGACATTCTTTCTGGTATTTCATGAATTGCTATCACATCCTCCCACTACCATCATGACTTCTCAGTATTAAAAACTGACTCCCTCCTTGAATAGTGTATTTTCTAGTCCTTTTGTTTCTCTGCGCCTACTACAATTTGTCTAAAATGTTAAGAATGTAATGTACAAAACTGGGCACAGTACTTGAGAGGGCATCCAACTTACAAAGTAAAATGCATCTGTTATATATTGTAGTTTAGAACTGTATGTCTATTAATGTTTAATACATTATCTCTACATGTCTATTAATGTTTAATAATAACATTACTGTTGACCTATATTTCATCTGTGTCCAGGTAAAATTCTAAAAACCTCATTCATTAGTACTGTTACCAGGTCAAGTATTCTGTCTCCTATATTTGTGTGTTTGACTTCTTTTCCTAATTGAAACATCTTTCAGACTGCAATTATATGAGAGGAAGCAGTCCATCTAGTGTCCCTTACCTCAATCCCTCAATCCATGATTCTTTCATGCATAGTTGTTTCTCTGTTTTAAAGTCCTTTATAATTGAGCAACTGAGTATCAAATCAAACCACTAATCATTCTTCTAGTGGCATGTGTAATTGTGAAAAGTCCATATAATTGTCTATGGTCACATGATTGGAATACTCACATACATTCCCAAGAAGTATAGTGCCAAAATGTGTATGGTCTAGCTCCGTGATGGCGAACCTATGGCACGCATGCCACAAGTGGCACGCGGAGCCATTTGTCAGGGCACGCGAGGTGAGTTCACCTTTTTAAAAGCTATTTTTCACCTTCCACTGGTTCCAGAGCTTTCGCCTGGGGAGGGCGAAAAGAGCCTCTCCCGCCCCCCCGGAGGCTTCAGGGACCGTCCCTGAAGCCTTGGGAACGCTTAAAACGACCCTCCGAGCAACCCGGAAGTCACTTCCGGTTTGCTCGGAGGGTGGTTTTAAGCGCTCCAAAGGCTTCAGGGACCGTCCGAGGCTTCCCTGATGCCTTCGGAGCGCTTAAAACGACCCTCCGAGCAACCCGGAAGTCACTTCCGGTTTGCTTGGAGGGTGGTTTTAAGTGCTCCAAAGGCTTCAGGGAAGCCTCGGATGGTCACTGAAGCCTTCAGAGGGCCTCCGGGGGGTTGGGGGAAGGCTCTTTTTGCCCTCCCCAGGCTCCTATAAAGACCCTGGAGCCTGGGGAGGGCAAAAATGTAAAAATGGGGGGGATCGCGCGTTGCATTATGGGTGCGGCACGCCTGCACTCGACCCCCTGCGCTCTCCCCACTTGTGGCACGTGAGCCAAAAAAGGTTCGCCATCACTGGTCTAGCTGTTCTTTAAGAAGGCTTTAAAGACCTAGGAGTGTGAGCAAGGATGATGCATGAACTTTCCAGAATATTGTGTACTTTCAATCCCTCTTCCTCCAGCATGGTTGTTTTCTTTTCGGGGTTGTTTCCTTATTCCTTATTTCCTTAGCTTAATACTCCTTTAAGCCATCCCAAGTCATAAATGGAATGATTTAAAGCAATTTTTAAAATGAGTATGTGTTTTGTGGGGCCAAAATTAGCTTTGCTCACATTATGAGTATTATACATTTTACAGATGATCACATCAAAAAGTTCATCTTTTGCTGTATTAAGTGGTCAAACATAATTAAATCCTACTCAGTACAAACTGTGCAGGTAGCAATGTAACTTAAAACATATATACTATATTTATCCTGGAAATATTAGTTCATAGCACTTTTATTTTATTTGTTAGATTATTTTATCCCACCTTTATTGCTTTATAAGTATCACAGGTGACAAATATGCCTAATAATCCTTCTTCCTCTTATTTTCCCCGTAACAGCAAACATGTGAGATTGGTTGGGCTGAGAGACAGTGGTTGACTTGAAGGTGGCTTTCATGGCTAAGGCAGGACTAGAATTCAGTCTCTTGGTGCCTGGGCCTGCACCTTAACCACTACACCAAACTGTCTCTTCAGTGACAAAATATGCATTTGCACAGGCAAAGTGACCTGAGTGTCTGAAAACTTCAAACAGTTTAGAATTTCAAAACATTCAGGTTTCTAATGCAAAATATAACTTAGTTTTTAATATAATAAAGTAATGTTACATTTTTAATTAATTTTATATTTTGTTGAAAGAAAAGGAGGCTGAAAAAATGTCTTGATTGCCAACTAGCCACATGCTGAGTTCAGAAAAAAAGTGTTCTCATTAATAAAATAATCTTTCTAGCAAAATGGCACCTTTTATTTGCTATAATATTAGCAAAAAGCAGCTCTGATCAGTTTGCTTGCCAAATGTTGATCAGCTGCTTTCATAAATGCCACACTAATAGCTAAAAGACAATTTCATTACTTGTAACTTACATTGTAGAGATTGGGAAAAGAACTGTGTTACACAACTGAGTGAGTACAGAGAACTGTGAACTTGCCCTGCGGTTAATCTATTTTTTAATATATATATTTTTGTGTGTGAGTGTATATCAGTGGTGGGTTGTAGGCGGTACGCTCCAGTATGGGTGTACCGGTGCCTGCTGGGAGCACCACGTACCATTCCGGTAAGGTGCTCCAGAGGGCCCACCCACCTGCCCTCCCTTCTTACCTGTATTTGAGCTCTTCAGTGCTTCCGTCCATGCACACAGAGCATACGACTCCTGCGTGATGCTCCTCCGAGCAGCTGGAGCATCGCAGAGGCATCGTGGAGGCATTGCGGAGCATCACAGGAGGTAAGGACCCATGCTCACACTGTGTGTGCACGTGCACATGCATACTGCGCATGTTCATGTGGTGGACGCTGGGCCCCAGTGCACCGTACCGGTTGCAATGGGATCCAGAACCCACCACTATAAGAAAAGTTTAAACACCTTAACAACAACACAAAAATAAGTGATTATATATTTTGGAAGTAAGAATGCAGAAGTAATGGAGCAATACGGGAAACACTGAACTCTGTGGGGCTTTATGAACTGTTAAATACTAAATTGCATTACTTACTAGTGGAACTACCACCAGTACTGTTTCTTACATTATAGAATCATATAAAATAAGTTTGGGAGGAGAGAAAGCTTCGAATCTTGGAGATAATCTAGTTCAATTCTTTGCTCAGTATAGGAATCCACTTTTACAGCATCTCCAATAGATGACCATCAAGGCACTATTTCTCACTTTAAGGAAGGCAATTTGTCCCACTTGTGAGTAGGTCCTGCCATTATGATTTCTTAAAACTCCAAGTGACATATAATTTCTTGAAATGTTAATCCATTGTTTCTTATCCTGAAATTTCTGTCCATCCTCTTACATTGTAGATATTCTTCAGATATTCTATTACTTTGCAGTCTTCTCCAAACTAAAAACAATTAATGCTTCCAACAATTCTTCCTAAAAATGACCTTTTATAAAAAAATTTTCTGGACTTGATCCAATTTCTCAATGTTCCTTCTAAAGTTTGGTTACTGTAACTGACCTCAATATTATGAACACAGGAACAATAATTCTCTTCTGCTTGACACTAGGAAGTGATTGTGTTTTTAAAAAATTGAAAACTGACAATTCTTAATACTAAAAGCAAAATCAAATAATGCTGATATTTTCCAGTAACATACATCCCCCCAAAAAAAAGAGATTCTGAGAAAAAGATATTTATTTTCATTATAAGATATTGAAGATATTTATTCCCATTCATGCATTCATTGAGTTAAATATTGAAGAAGATCGTATGTTCAACTGCTTCCTGAATGATTAAAGAATGTCAATGGAAGAAAATAATGATGGGTAACACAAGCTATTTCAATTGTTTGGTTCATAAATGTATCCAAACCTGGGGTTGGTTTTTTTTTTAATAAATCTATTTTTTAAATAAATCACAAATACACAAAAGTTATTTTTTTAAAATATTTAAAATCTACATCCAGTTTTATACACACACTGTATCTATCCAGCATTTATCTATCTTCTGATACATGAGAAATAGATTCCCATCTGATCCACTATCCAACCTAATCATATTTAAAAATTCAGAAAACAAAAAAATCCTCAAACTTCACCTTGGAAAAAAGAGTAAGTTGGTATTTTGTTTTCATAAGGTAATTTGACCAAAGAAAATGATGTGACAGCTAAAGGAAGCAAGCTGAAGTCAACCCCAAAAGACACCCAAAGTAGAAGAGAAACAAAATACAAGGAAGATAATCAGAATTAGAAAAGGCTGAGTCAACTTCAAACACATCAGGATTGAACACTAGAGTGTGGGCAGAGTTAGCTTGCAATGCTGCATTCTAACTATGCACCACCAGGACTCTGATAAAATGTCTGATAAAAGAAAATTGAAGGAACCTGATTTGATAAAAGAGATATGGGCTAGAGGCTTATGGAACTTTCTTGGCTGGAAGAATCAACTGAACTTTCACTGAGTACTTCAGTATATCATTCTAGACGACCTGTGATTTGAGTCTTCTTATAACTAATGTCTCAGGGTTCCAGCCGATGTCCTAATGAGCCTCAAGCCAAGCTTCAAAAGAAATGCAGTTATTTATTAAGAGCTTCATGTTGGCATGATCCAAGTGAAGCCAACTCTGACGTCATGCGCCTTGCCTCTGACCCTGTTTCCCCCTCCCCGCAAAGATGTGTCATCAGCCACATTACTCAATGAAGCAATTTTGCTGATTGTAGAAGTCAGTCCCTCTGGCCACTATGGGTGCCCCTGGAGATGAACCCATTGTTGCCACTGGAATGTGCTTTATTTTGAATAAAATGCGAGTTCCTTGCGGCAGCTATGAGGCTCAGTTTTTCCATCCCCCTGCCTATGGCAACTCAAGAGCAGATCAGGAATGCTTTGTGAGTTGACATAATGGTGGACAATTAAACTAATAGGTCGCTGTTGGGAATTAGCTAATGGCATGGAAGAAATTGCTCTAATTTTACAAGTGGTTCATATATTCTTGGGAAAAACATAGAGGCTATGTTTTTATATAAATAAATTCTATAAATAAATAAATAAACTAATAACATAAATCTTTTTCTACACTGTATAGTCCCTACCCCTGACCCCCAAACAGATAACCTCCAAATGTAATGCATTAATTGTAATAATTTCCAGCCAGCATGAACAAAGACAATTAACTACTTTGTTGGAGACTACTAATTTATAAGAATGCAAAAAAGAAATATATGTTATTTAGTTTTGCTTTTCATTTTTTCATAGCTTCCTTTGTATAGTGCTTATTGTCCAAGTTATGCCGAAAACAATAGGAAAACACTATTGTGTTTTATGTGAATAGCACTGCTTGTTAAAGAGAGTCTTAGAGTATTGAAATCTGGAATCAACTGATCAACCTACTTACTTCCCTACCCAAAGAGAGAAGGGGGGGGGATATGAACAACATTGCTATTTCATACCTTCATTTTCTTCACACAAACCTCAATCACTTCTATGAAAACTCTTCCCTTCATTCACCAGAATTTTTTTTAATATGTTAACTTCAGGCTGGGAGAAGTTAGAAAAATAAATCCAGAGTTTTCTAGGGGAATAACAGGGTTTTAAATTCAGTAACTCCAAAGTTCTTTCAGTACATCCCAGGACATTTTGAGAGCTTCTAGTTAGAGAGATAACTAGTTAATTTAGGCCTATTGAATTTCCCTTAAGTATAATTAGTAGGGCTCCTTTCTAATTATCCAGAAGACACTTGGGTATTGTGTACATTACTTGCACTATGTCATCTATGGCTTTAGATTGGTAAATTAATCAATATGGATAATATTCAAGAATACGGTTATAGAGCCGGTTCCGGCGGCTACGGCGACAGGCAGATCGCTGCCTGCTCCAGCTCTCCCGGTGGGCTTCCCCCGCTTCTGGGGGGGCACAAGACGCCTTGGAGGGGCGTCTTGCCGAAGGAACGGCTCGCGGAGGGTCCTGGCGCCGGCGGCGGCTGGCGGGGGCTCCTCCGCTTCGTTCTAGGCATCGGGGAGCAGTTTTGGAGGACGTGCGTGCGCACGCGTCTCGCCCCATGCCGATCGGAGAACACACTTCCGAACGAAGCAGCGGCAGTATGGTGAGAGGCTTCCTTTCTGCATTCCTTCGCTTTTGAATTGATGAACTTTTCAGCACTTTTAAAAAGTTAAACTTTCGGATCCCTGCTAGAGGTGCGGCTAGAGGGAGGGGGATTTCCCCCCCTCCCTTGGACAAGCGGCTTGAAAAGACTTTCCTTCCATCCCCAGAGAGGAGGAGGGGGGAGAGCCAACTAATGATGCCTCACCCCTATAAAAGTGATTTTCATTCGACCTAGCTCCAGAACTAATGGATGAACTGAGAACTTTTTGAACTTTTAAAAATTTTACTATGCCTCTGAGCCCAAAGCTGGCAGGGCAAGATGGCACACTTCCGTTGTCTTCATGAACTGTGAAACCTGACTCCACCTTTAAAATTCAGGCTTCCGGTCTTTGTCTCCGAGTCACCCAGAGGAATTTCTTGTGGATTGCTACCTTCTGAACTCTTTGGAGAAAAAAACTTTCATCTACTGCTAGAGTGACTAAAGAAATCCCCATCTGTTTGGATCCTCTGCCTTCTGAATTCGCCTGCCTGCTCTACCTCTCCAGCTGCCCAGTCTCTACTTTGACTGATCTCCTTGCTTCATAAACCATGTCTCCAAAAAGACCACCTCCTGGAAAGCCTGGCTTTGCTACTTCTGCTCCAACGTCTGCAACGTCTAGTCCAGCTACACAGTCAAAGATATCAGAACTGATGCAACCCAAGACTACAGAGATAGACTTCCAACAAATGCTTCAACAAATTTTACAAGGCCAGGAGGAAATTAAGAAACAGTTAAGGGAAATGAAAGATGAAATTAAACAGAATCAAGCCCAAATCTTTAAGAACTCACAGAGACTGGACCTTGTGGAGGGTGGGGTGGCGGAGGCGAGGGGGGGGGTAGAGGCCTTACAGAAGGGGAACAAAGAACTTGACATCCAACAAATGAAAGCAGAGTTTGAAAGAATGTCCTTTTATCTTAGATTTCAAAATGTAATAGAAGCAGATGGGGAAAATATAAGGGACATTATGACTAACATTTTAGCTGAATACATACACAAAGATAAACAGCAGATGGAATGGGAGATAGATCTAGCTTATAGAGTGAATTCAGCATATGCCAGAACACATAATGTACCCAGGGAGGTTCATATTAAATTTCTTAGGAAAACCACAAGAGATGAAATTCTGGGTGTACAAAGGGGGCAAACACTGACATACCACGATAGGGAGATAACCATTCTAAAGCAGATTCCCAAAAAAATTAGGGAAAAAAGGAAAAGCTATTCGCAATTGGCGAATAAATTATACCAGAAGGGGGTGTGGTTTAGATGGTTGATGCCTGAAGGTATGCTGATATTCTGGGAGGAGACAAGAATCAGAATCAACACACCCATAGAGGCACAGGCCTTTATGGAAAAAAACAAAGCGAACCTAGAAAAAACAGATGACACTACAACGGTTATACAGGACACGGGAGGGGCCGGAGCTCTGCCAGCGGGGGGTGAAGGGGCAACACCAAGAAAGCTCAGATCACAAAAATAAATAAGAAAACCACAATGTTATAAACAGACCGAAAGTATTAATGAATTTACAACTAGACTATATATTATAATTATATAAACTGATTGAAAAGTATTTTTTCTAGAATTAATATGCTGATTTTTTTTATGACTATGTAATAAGGTTTGATATTTTGATGTAACCTAGGAGTCTGGAGGGAGGGGGCGTCTGCCATACTTGCAACTGCCAAAATTTGTAACTATTCCACTTACCCTTTTCCGCATAAATGTTTTTAAAAAAACCAATAAAACTTCTTGAAAAAAAAAAAAAAGAATACGGTTATAGAGAATATCATTATGAGTGTTTTTGTACATCCTTAGTGTGAGCAAAGATTTAAACATTTTGAGCAATCATTTGCTGAAATTGTATTTAACATAATATGATTCATTGGTTGTTAGATTTATCTCCATAAGTTCAAGGTGTCACATAAAATATTCTCTCCTCCAATTGTACATTCCTTCACATCTACCTGTGAGGTTGATTGGGTTGGAAGATATTTATTGACCATTATAGGCTTTCTGAAATAAGGTTTGGCTTTAGATACAGACAGGCAAATGGACAGACATGATAGATAGATAGACAGACAGACAGATGATAGATAGATAGATGATAGAGAATAGTGTTTTATTGCATAATTTGTTGTTGTTAATTGCAAAATTATGTCCGACCCATCAAAACACCATGGACAACATTCCTCTTGGCCTTCCTGTCCTCTATCATCCTCTAGAGTCCATTTAAGCTCACATCTACTCATTTGGTGACTCCATCCAGCCACCTCATTCTCTGTTGCCCCTTCTTCTTTCCCTCAATCTTTCCCAGCATTAGGCTCTTCTCCAATGAGTCCTTCCTTCTCATTAGGTGGCCAAGTATTTGATTTTCATATTCAGAATCTGGCCTTCTAAAGAGCAGTCAGGGTTAATTTCTAGGAGTGACCATTTTGATCACCTTCCAGTCCAAGGGACTAACAGGAGTCTTCTCCAGCATCATAGTTGAAAGGCCTCAATTCTTTGGTGCTCAGCCTTTCTTATGGTCCAAATTTCACAACCATACATTGCAACTGGGAAAACCATAGCCTTGACAATACACACTTTTATTGGCAAGGTGATGTCTCTGATTTTTAGTATGCTGTCTAGATTTGCCATGCCTTCCTCCCCAGGAGCAAGCATTTTTTTTTATTTCTTGGCTGCAGAAATTAAATCTGCGGTGATCTTGGAGCTCAGGAAAGTAAGATCTGTCACTATTGCATAATACACACATATAAAAACTCTATTTTAACATTGATTTTATCCAGATTGTCCAGAGGTCATTTATTTGTGATGGTATGCTTGTATGAGAATATTAATACATGACAGTCTAATAACTATTTCTATATAAGATTCACTTAAAGTTGATAATAGAATTATGACCAAATAAGAAAAATTTAGTTAGGAATAGAGTTTCTCTAGCCTGATATTCATTAAGGTAAGCTCTTCCAAATATGGCTTCTGATGGTTTTCTTCTCCTTATTTCTTCTTCTTCTTCCAGCTAGGAGATAACCCGGCCAATAGAACTAGATTTGAGTAAGGCTCAAAGGAAACTCTCATAATAGCTTCTTTGTCATAATTAGTGAACAAGACTGGGTTTTTGTGCAAATGTGAAAGCTGATTAAATACTCACACTGTTTTCTCTGTTTGATTCCCTGTTTCCTTAATTCTGGATATCTTTTAAATTATGAAACAAAAAGCTTCCTCTGATAACCCAAATCTGTACAAAATAGATACCCATTGAGTAGCATGGCAATGTGCTCATAATACATATTGAAGTAGACCAAGCAAAGTACCATTAGATAGCTCAAGCGCTTCAAGATTCTACATATTTGAAAATTTCCTTGTTTACAAATCGTATGAGCAGCAATGAAATTGTGTGAGCTCTCCTTTTAAAAATATTAAAAGTTAAATGTTATGCAACAAATTATGACTTTGACTTGAATATCAGGATATATGCAATATTTCACATCTTGGTTAATTCCACACTATGGCTTCATTTCTGAAACATTAGTCAAATCTTTCCAGGCAATGGCAATATTAAGGGATGTGTATCAAGTAATTAGAAGCTTTGTGTATTTATTTGTTTTAAACAGTGCTTCAAGGCAGCATCCACATCACACTAAGCAAATGTTACTTTAATTAAACTTTATTTAGCTTATTGGCATCAAAGCCAATAGAACCAGAAGATAAATATTAACATCTATTCCTAATTGTTGTTGCTTTTGAAAAAGAGGAAATTGAAATGAAAAACGTGGACATTTCTAAATCTGATTCTGCTTGGTATACCATAATAACTTAGATGCAGAAATAGGTTGAGAAGACAGAGATAGCTAGTTAGTTACTTGGTTAGTTAGTTTGACTTACATAGTGGCTCAACTCTCATGCATGCCTCTGTTTTACATGCTATATATCATTACAGCAATCAACGTAAACTAGGTCGTAGCACTTATTACAATTTGCTGTTGAAATGTTCAGATGCAGTTTTGGGGTATGTCTTTGGAAATCCAGTTAAGCCTTTTGATTTTTAGCCTTCCTTTTTTTCAGTATGCCAATCCTTAAAATTCTTTCTTCTTACTTTTTTCCCAAACAAAAAGTAATCTCTTAATTTATAAATGTTCAAATAATCTTCTCACGTAGTCCAAAGGCTTATTAATTTGCTCATTGTGATTTTCTTAAAACTGGGAATAGATTTGAAACTGAAAATAGAAATTTTCCCAGCACAGAAACCAAAATTATATCTATAAAACAGGTTGCAAAAAGAGATAAACTTATTCAAATAAAGAAGCTGTTAATTCTATCAGCAAAATAAATGAGAAAACACTTATTTGATATAAATAATTTGATATAAATAATTTGATATAAATAATTGTTTTCTAATTTTTCCTGTTCTTATTGTTACTGGAGAGTAGGGTTTTTTATATATAATACAACTTTACTGAATTTTTAAAGAAAGAATAAAAAAACAAGCAGAACAAAAATAATTAAAAAGAAGAAAAGCCAAGAACAATGAAAGATAAAAGTACAGAAAGTAAAGAAAATAGAAGACTTTACTGCCAGTTTGCTTACTCACGTGCTTTGCGCATGTACGCTGGGTGCACAGTTCAATTAAAATTGTTTTGCGCATGGGCAGAACTAAAAAACAAGAGGGCGGCTGATACACTGGTACACTGATATATGCCAAAGAAAGTTGTGAAATAC
The DNA here is from genome assembly GCF_964273705.1 of Natrix helvetica. Classification (NCBI taxonomy): domain Eukaryota; kingdom Metazoa; phylum Chordata; class Lepidosauria; order Squamata; family Natricidae; genus Natrix; species Natrix helvetica. The sequence continues at coordinate 35,768,927 of NC_138551.1, read as the reverse complement.
CCTAAAATCAACATTATTCCCACTATAATATAGAATTCCACATAGTTCTAATCATAAAATCCCCAAATCACAATTTCATTTCTTTCATTTCCTCACAAAAAGTCCAAAAGTGATTTCTAAGTAGAAATAATTGATCTTTTCTTTAATCAAAGTTGCCAATTTTTGTCATTTTCACCAATTCCATCAGTTTAACCATCCATTTTTCTATTGCTACTATTTGTAAGTCCTTCCACTTTTATGTATATAGGAGTCTCACTGCTGTTATTATATTTAAAAATGAAGTTACGTAAGATCTTTCAATCTGTTTGTCTATTTAATTCCAAGAGAAAAACCTTTGGTTTCAACTATAAATTTCTTTTCATTGGGTCATATTTGACCCCAATATTTTCTGACTTTCTTACTAAAGAATGTACTCTTAATTTGATTACATTTTCAAAAATTATTTGAAATCCTATCATACATTTTGACAATTTACCTGGTGTTAAATACCAATGATGAATCATTTTATAAACATTTCCTTTAAGATTATAATTCAAGAAAAATTTCAATATTTTCTTGCACATATTTCCAAATTAATCCAACTATATGTTTTTATCCAATACTTTTTGCTTACTTTATCATAGAGCCTTCAATTGTTCAACTTCTATTTCCATTTGCAATATCAGTTCATACTATTATTATTATTACATTTTTGCAATATTGTCATAACTTTTACATAATTCCCCAGCAAATTCAGTCACTATTTTCAAACTCATAGTTTTTTCAAATTTAAAATATTTTCATTAACTGAATGTAAGAAAACCAATGACATACTCTTTCAATTTAAGATTGTCTCTTGTTTTCAACTTAAATTCTCCTTGAGGAGAAAAAAACCAACACATCACCAAAAGCTAACCTTTATTTGCTTAACAATAATCTGTCTTCTAAAAAAAGCTTCTTGGGATGACAGCCAGTATGGGATTTCAGAAGACAATCTTGCCTTATATCTATACAAAATTATCACTATGACATGTCTAATAAAATGCTTTCCAAACTCTATATTAGCCTTAACTTTATCATAGGCCATGCAAACCAAATCTTAACCTCTGTCCTTCCAGTTCCAATAACCTCTTGTTTCTCAAAGTCATCCATTCTTTCATTCATACTAAACAATAACCTGAAAAATACGATTTCAAATCTGGTAGTCCTAACCCTTTTCTTCCTTTACTACCTTGCAACAGTTTGCATTTAATTCTCAGTTTCTTGCCCTGCCAGACAAATTTGGACATATCTTTTAGCCACTGCTTAAATGGTACATTTGTCATCAAGTGGACAGTAGGTTAAAATGTGCGTGATCAATGAGAGAGAAAGGCAGTGCAGAATTTTAAAAGGTAGCCAAAGATAGAGAGCAGGTGGAGGAGAAAAGATCAATATTTCACAAAGCAAATCTCGAACCAATTTGCAGTGAATCCATATTTTGTCATAGGAATTAAATTTGGCTACCTTACATAAATGATACAAAGGTACATTACAGTTATATCATTCTGTCATGTGGATAGAAGTTTTCTTTCACATGACAGCAACGTGGACACATTCCAGATTGGCCTTCCTCAAATGTGATACTGTACTATAATAAAACTGACCAAAGCAGAATACAAAGGAATTATAAAGACTTTGCCTTATTGATGGATTTTATCAAAAAATTCTAGTTGTAACACTAACACTAAGTTTCTTCTTGGGTCTCTTTGTCTTATTGTATAGGTAATTTCTGTCACTGATGATATGCAGTTCCAATTTCGAGAAGGGATGAAATAAATCACGAATCAAAAGGTTGTTAGAGGGAGACTTTTTCATGAAAGAACTGGAAAGCAAAGAAATAAAATGAGCTTATGCAGATTGGTAATTATTTAAGTTTTGAGCCATAGGCATATGTTAGTGTGGAAATACAGGAATACCAATAAATACACTTCCCCCCCCCCAAAAAAAGCAGCAAAATCTAGAAAATGTAGACTGTTTTTATACTTTTAATTCAGTTCTTGATTGAGACAGTCTTGTTGTGCTTGTAGTTGGTTTGTGGTTAAGCCAAGATGGAAATGTTGGATCCATTCTTGTGCTCCTTAATCTCTCAGTGGCTTTCAATACTGTTAAAAATGGTATCCTTCTGAGTCAACTCCAGAGGTTGTGGATAGGGAAGATGTTCTCTCAGTTTCTAGTCTCCATTAGATTTTGGTTGGTGGTTTGTTAGATAAATAGAGATTGTTCCCTAAATCCTTCCTTTGTGGGGTGCCATAGGGATTGACTTCCTCTCCCCTTTTATTCAATAACTATGTGAAACCATTGCGTGAAATCATCCCCTGCTTTGAGATTTGGTATCATCTGTAGGGCGATGATATCCAACTACACCTTTCAATCCCAGGCCAAACGAATGAGACTGTCAAGCACTGTTCCCTCTAAGGTGCGCGGCTGCACAGCCGCGCAAGTGGCAAGAAAACACCGCGCAGCAGTTTCCAACTGCTGTGCAGTGTTTTGTACTGTCACAGGCGCCGGAGGCTGGGGAGGTCCTTTGCAGGCGGCTAGAACTGGCCGCCCGCAAAGGACTTCTCCGGACTTGTTTTGATGAGCGTGGGGCGACTGAGTTCAGGAAAGCAAGCCCGGGGAGATCCTTTGTGGGCGGCCAATCCTAGCTGCTTGCGCCCGGCGCTGCGGCTAAAATAAACCCCCAAAGCCTTTTCAAAGCTCCCGCCGGCGCCCCCACCCATGGCAGTGGTGCATCCCCCTCTGTTCGGAGCACCTGAGCTGAGCCCCGCGTTACCCCTGCCCCCTCCTCCTCTGCTGTGCTTTTGAGGAGCCATGAGGCTGTGGGAGCCAGTAGGAAGGCGGCGGAGGGGGCGGGAGCAGGGGAAAAAGGCCTCATTGCTTCTCAAAAGCATGGCGGAGGAGGAGAAGGCAGCAGGGGTAACACGGTGCCCAGCTCAGGTGCTCCGAGTGGAGGGGGACGCGCCACTGCTGCTGCCACGGGCGGGGGTGCCAGCGGGAGCTTTGGCAGCTTCACTCCAAATGTGGTGGTGCTGTTTGAGGAGGAGGAGGAGGAGGAGGAGGAGGAGGAGGAGGAGACAGCTGTTATTCTGGTGGTGGCAGGGGCCCGTCGGCATCTTCAGCGGCAGCCCTGCCCCCTGGGAAAAAACCCGAAGATGGAGCAGATCCACGCAGATGACGTCGCCGCAACATGACTGGAGGAGGAATTCTGGGAGTTGAAGTCCACAAGTCTTAAAGCTGTCAAGTTTGAAGACCCCTTGGGGTTTTTTTTCCTAAAGGGTTAGGGATGCAAGGATCTTGTAACTTGACAGCTTTAAGACTTGCGTGCTTCAAATGCCAGAGTTTCTGACCCAACATTTTGGTTGCTAATCAGGAGTGTTGTTAAGTGATACTATATAACACTTTTAATTAAGCGGGTACCTTGAATAAACATAACTTTGAGTTTCAAATAATACTGATTTTGTTGTTGTCTTAGGTGACACCTGTGAAAAAAATTCAGGTGCTGCTCAGGCATAAAAATGTGCCGCTCAAACACTATACTTTTCTGCTCACACTGAAAAAAAAGTTAGAGGGAACATTGCTGTCAAGATTCCTTCCCAGTGCCTCGAGTTGTGCAAGTTTGGATGGGGGGGAACAGTCTGTAACTCAGTCCAACCAATACTAAGCAGCTATGTATGTTAGGGCCCCCAGATGGAAGATCTGGAAATATTCCATATTTAATTTTGGATGGAGTAGCACTTCCTATTCAAATGCTTCCTATTCATGTAACTTGAGATTTTTCCTGTTCTCACAATTTCAATGAGAAGATGGAAGCTCTGGGCATCTTTGACTTTTGCAAAGCTTCATTTGGTGTGCCAAATCCACCTTTCCCTAGATTGGGAGACCATTCAGCCAGTCACTCATCACCTAGTCACGTTATGCCTTGTTTACTACATAAGGCTGCCTTTGAAAGCTTCAATTAGTTCACAATGAACAGTATAGGTAGTGACAGGACTCAATAAGCTCATATAATGCCCATGCTTTACAAGTTGCAATGGTTGTCAGTTTGCTTCCAAGTACAATTCAAAATGAAGTTTATGATCTACACATGGCATAGGGCCTAGTTATTTGAAGGACCACCTATTTCCCACGGTATCAGCTCAGCACATTTGATCCAACATGGTTGACATGATCGACATTTCATAAATCAAGCAGTGCCCTCTGTTGGGAGTCTTGAAGTGTGATTTCTCTGTAGTGGTGTCTGCCCTCTCAAATGAGGCTCCTTTGAGAACTCAGTGGCTCTCATCCTGATGGCATTTCAGAGGGTGATAAAGATCTGCTCTTTTTCCAGGCTTTAGGTTAGAGTGATTGAAGCCTCTTGTAAGGTGTAAATATATTACTTGGATTCTTGATAACTGCTTTTTTTAAAATCTGAATTGTGTATATTGTTGTTTGTTTTAATCCGGTGAGTCAACCAAAGTCAGTTTGTGTCAGGCTGTATCGAAATTGATAAATAAATGTGTTATGTTTTTGTGTTTATATAGCAGCTGTTCTAGTTGACTTATAATTGCAGAACAATTGCTACATTAATGATTTTTTTTTAAGTTGGGGTAACCTGATCAGGTATGAAATTATGTTTTATGTTATAAAACATTAGTTATGTTTTATATTAATGTTATATTAATATAAATGTTTATATGAATAAAACATAACTAATTGTCTGGTCTTTGTTATTGGGTATGTTGCTATTCTCTGGCTACTCTATTTCATCAAGGAAACCCATTCTGAAAAGTGCTGCATAATGGAATTAATGGTTTCTTTGATTTGTGATGTAGCATTTGAACTTCAGAAAAGCCTCCATTCAATTTACAATTCAAATCAATTAGACCTTCATCCCTATTTGTCTAGCAGCTACATTTCCTTGCAAATGTCACTGAATATGGAGCTACCTATTTTTAGCATATTTATTTGTGCCACTTTTGGGGAATGGAGAGAAGGTTGAGATCCAAATAGAAAAAGAATCTGTTAACATTTCATTAATTAGCTTGCAAATTAGCTTCTTATCTGCAAGGTCACTCAAAGAAGCTGTATCGTCATATTAGCCATTCTGTTACAGTTTAAAAAAAAATAAAGAATGACTCTCATTTCTCAACATTATTTCGCAGGGAAAATAGTACTTTGTGTAGTGCTGCAGGGCTTGGTCCTTTCTCTCCTCCGATTTAACATTTACATGAGGCCATTGGATTAGGTCATCTCATGGTTTAGAGTGAGGTATATCACCAATATACTGATGATATTCAGCTTTATGTCTTCATCTCAAGCTACCAGAAAGCTGTCATGGACATTCTGCCCCAGTGTCTGAAGGCTGTGGGGGCCTGGATATTTCAGGCTTCAGCAGCAGCTCAACCCAAGCAAAACTAATCATTCTGGGTGTTTGGACTTTCTGGTGCTGGGAATCTTCCATTGTTGATCTTCAGTGGGGTGGTACTTGGCTCACATACACCTGGTGTACTACCTGGGAGTAATGCTTGAGGATATTTGCATACCTTCAGATTGTACACCAGGTACATCTATTCCTGGACTGGGAAGCTCTACTCATTGTCACTTGTGTCCTCTTGACCTCTGAACTGGATTACGGCCACGCACCCCTGAATAGCATTCAAAAAGTTTCAGATGGTACAGAATGCAGAAGTGCTGGTATAAATGGTGCTGCTTTTTTTTGCCTGTAACTTCACTGCTCTGTGAACTGCATTTTGCCAGTGTGCTTCCAAGTACGATTCAAGGTGCTGGTTGTCATCTTTAAACCATTCATGGGTAAGTATAGAGTTGCTTCAGGGACCATCTTTCCCCATTTGGTTCTACCTTTCTGATCCAGTCCAGCGGAATGGGCATGCTTCAGGTTCCATAAGCAAAAGAATGCCTGTTGGTGGGCTAGAAGAGATACCTCTTCTGCCATAATCCCCATCTTGTGCAATATTCTGTCTCCAGAGGTTAGGATGGCTCAAATCCTGCTGACCTTTTGTAAGATCTTAAAGACTTGGTTCTGCGGCTGGACCTGGGGTCCTGAGTGCATGCAGAGACCAACTTCTTGGTTGTGTTAGTGATTTGATGATTCTTGGCTGCCTTATAGTTTAATTTTTTAATCATTGTAATTTATTTTATTTTATTTTAATTTAATTGTGTTCACTGCCCAGATCATTTGTTGAGATGGCAGCCATATAGATAGAATGGACAGATGGACGGATGGACAGACAGACAGATAGAATGGATAGAGATATATGATAGATAGATAGATGGATAGGATAAGATAGGATAGGATACAAATTAACAATGAAAATTGGGTTTTCTGATGTTTTAACATAGGTAAGGTAAGGTAAAGGTTCTCTCACACATGCATGCTAGTTGTTTCCGGTCTAGGGGCAGTGCTCATCTCTGTTTCTAAGCCAAAGAGCCAGCGTTGTCTGAAGACATCTCCATGGTCATGTGGCTGACATGACTAAACAGGTGAATGGAGCGCTATTATCTTCGCACCAAAGTGGTCCCTATTTTCCTACATGCATTTTTTACTGCTAGGTTGGCAGAAGCTGGGACAAGTAATGGAAGCTCACTCTATTACACAGCGATATGGATTTGAACAGCTGAACTGCTCAGTGTCTTAGCCACTGAGCCACCATGTCCCTTTTAATATAGGTGAAGCACCCTTTTTGAATATGTTGTAAGTCCAAATGGTTGTTAAACAACTGATCATAATTTGAGGATTACCTGTAAACCCCAGACCAGAGGTTTTCAAACTTGGCAACTTTAAGACTTGTGGACTTCAATTCCCAGAATTCTCCAGCCAGCTCTGGCTGGAGAATTCTGGGAGTTGAAGTCCACAAGTCTTAAAGTTGCCACGTTTGAAGACATCTGGTCTAGACTGAAAAAAGTGGTTGGCAATTGCACTCAAAATTCACTGCTGTTCTGCTCTGGCTAGACATAAGCCGTATGCTGTAGATGTCTATCCTTTTTCCTTCTCAGTTTATTGGAGCTATTGAAGGATACCATTTGGCAATTGATGTGGTTTTGTTGCCATTTTGTGTTCTGCCTGCAACCAGTGTGGGCACAAACCTTAAGACTGGTGATAAGTCTGTTTTCTCCATATTGAGCAAATATCCCTCAGTTTGAGATTAGAATTAATGAAGAGTAAAGGAAAGTGGATATAAACTCATTTCCCTTCTTTACCTAAATAAATGCTTGTTATTCTTTTCTTCAGAAGGAAGTTAGCTGAAATTCTAATTAAGCTCAGCTTTTTGATGGCTTCATTACAAGCGACAAAACTGCAACCATATTGGCCCATTTTGTGTATAATCATCTTTCTAAGTTGCTCTGATAGTAGCCCCAGGATAGACTTAAACCTAAATAGCTGAAGGATTTGGTCCCAATTGGCCTATTATAGTTGATGCCCACCAAGTAACTGACTTGTAGCAAATTGTCTCCTAGACCGCAAGAGCTCAGAAGGGACTTTCTAGAAGCTGGTTAGTTTTTAATCCCTGGGACCTTGTCATTTACTATATCTCTTTATCTGCCTCAGCAGGAATATGGACAGAATTGCCTACTGTGTTTATGAAGGAGATAAAAACCAATGAAATCAAAACAAACAAACAAAAATACCTAAAAGTAATGTGAAGTTTTAGTAATGTGAATAAAGCTAATTATTGTGTTCCTACACAGAGGAGTGGGGTGGAAGAAGGAGAAAAGTATTTATTAATCATTCTATCTATCTATCTATCTATCTATCTATCTATCTATCTATCTATCTATCTATCTATCTATCCATCCATCCATCCATCCATCCATCCATCCATCTATCCATCCACACATCCACACATCCATCTACATCTATCATCTATCTATTTATCTATCATCTATCTATCTTCTACTATTTTGTCTAAATTATCTAGTATATGAATTCATTTTTTTTAAATGTTTAAGGAAATCCAGTGCATTCCAGTGCAGAAAGTATGAATGTTAAACTGGAGTGAATTATATGTACATTAGCCTTTTTTGTGTTCATGTATTTGTTGATGGTTTGGTTCATTGATTATTTATTTATTACAGTAATTTGATGTATTTATAAACTGACTTCAGCATCTTAAATCCATTTACAATTAAGACAGATAAATAATTGTATGCTACTTATTAAGGTATATAATATATGCATTGAAGGATGCTCTCCAGAGTCATTGCATGTGAGTTTGGTGACTATATAAATCTGTTTAGTAAATAAATAAAAACATATTCATTCAAAGGAGTGGGAGATAATTGCATGTCTTTCAAAGCTGGAAAAGCCTGCATAAAGAGATGAATTTTCAAAAGATATCTGAATGATTTGAGGCCCACATTCCAGGAGAAAGAGGATTTCTGAGCTGGCATCTCACCAGAAGAAGACTCATCCAGAGCAGTAGCTATCAAATAACATTCATAGGCTGTTGGACTATGCAGTAGGACCTACAATTTTTCAGCCATATGAACTTCAAGAACAGATGCAAAAGCTTTTCTGTTTCTATTAAATTAGACAGAAGAAGAAAACTTCCATTCATTACTAGACTAGAAGAGACTGAATAGTCACTTGTCCGAAATGGAATAGGGTCTCCTGCTTGAGCAGGGGGATTGACTAGAAAACCTCCAAGGTCTCTTTCAACTCTATTATTCTATATTCTGCTTTATCAAAAGCCTTAGTAGAAATCTCCAAAATGTGTCCTTCAGTTCTGATAATATTACACTACAGTACCGCCACCAGCCCCAGAGTTAGGAATCACTTTTTGGAAGTGGACCTACATTTTTTAGGCTTTTCAGTAAAGGAATATAGATAAATCTGTACTGTAAAAGCAAGAAAAAACTATTCTCCGCCACAACAGCATTCTTGATGTGGAAGCCCATAATCTGTGTTAAATTGAGCAAAGAGAATTTCTACAGCAAAATGCTGCCTATTTCTAGGTATTTTCTTGTCTCGGCAAAACTCAAAAGATAACTGGATGTCATCTAGACTAATAGCAATCTCAGATTTTTGAGTACTGGCTCTTAGTCAGAATCTTCGTATTAGCATACCACATGGATATTGCAAGCTCAATAACAAGTGCTGCAACATCGTATGCATTATTTGGCTTTTTCTAAATCTAAGGGGAAGCATCTAAACAGCAGAATTGAACCTTTCCACTTCTCAGGAACAGCAGCTACATTTTAAGAGTGGAAACATTTGAGGGGAAGAACATGGGATATGTTTGAAAGGGCAAAAAGAACTGGTTAAATGACTATTCTAAGTAAAAAGATCCCCCTTGCACATATGTACTAGTTGTTCCCGACTCTAGGGGATGGTACTCATCTCCGTTTCAAAGCCAAAGAACCAGCCCTGCCCAAAGACGTCTCCATGGTCATGTGGCTGCCATGACTAAATGCCAAAGGCACACAGAATGCTGTTACCTTCTCACCAAAGGTTGTTCCTATTTTTCTACTTGCATTTTTACATGCTTTTGAATTGCTAGGTTGGCAGAAGCTAGGACAAGTAATAGGAGCTAACTCCGTTATGCGGCGCTAGGGATTCTAAGTAGCAACACTCAATTTTGTAGTATTGTCTTGCAGGTCTATTTTCTATGTAGCTATTTTTAAATTTAGTTTCAACCACAATAACAATCTTTGGATTTTTGAAAATGATGACTTGACATGTACAGTAAGTAATCAGTGTACACAGTTTATAGTGGGGGCGGGGGGTTAATCGCATTCAGTATGCTTTTGGGATAAGTATGCGCAGGGCTGATAGGACACATTTCTTGTTCCTTTTGTCCAAAGAACCTTGTTGAAAGTGGTCCCAGTGCATACATCAGAAATATTCATTTCCTTCATTGTAAATGGACTCTTGTCTTTTTAAGAGCACAAGAAGCGAATTTCTTAAAAACCAAGCCATGAATTCTTTTGTGAATATGTATAGTACTGCGTTTCACCAAAAATAATACAGTGTCTTATTTTCTTTTGACACCCCCCCCCCCCAAATAAGTGTTTGGCCTTATTTTCGGGGAGGTCTTATTATTTTTGAGGTGCAGGAGACCGCGAGCCTGGTCACCTCATGGCTGCTGTTGTGTTGCAATATTTTTGGGGAGGGATTATTTTTGGGAAAGGGCTAATTTCAGCCATGCCCTCAAAAGCCCAATTGGGCTTATTATCCAGGGAGGTCTTATTTTCAGGGAAACAGGGTATATTTATGAATAGACATCTCATTGATTACTGTTCTTCCTTTGCATGGATCATTTTACCTAGGACAAGTACAAGAAGGAAGGCTTGTAGGAATTCCATAAACTATTAATAATTTCATCTTTCCTAGGTTAATTCTTGGGGTGCCATAGCTTCCTTTCTTTCACTGGAATATTTATCACGAAGAGATCATTCTAATCATGTACTTTCAGGCAAGATTCTTAGAAGAAAATAATTAATCAAAAGTAGTTTGTCATTTGATTTCTCATCACTTGATTACTCAGCTGGTATCTGAATATGTAAAATGACTCAATCGAAAAACAATCCGAGGTCATGCAAAATTATGAGAAAGATGTGATTTACATAGTTCATTTTCAGATGAAGATTATGACCCGATGACACATTTATCCAGAGTAAAGGACCTTGTCAGGAAAATGCATCCTTTATTTATATCTTGCTAAATTCAGAAATTATTCTAATAATTCCAAATAATTAAGGAGATGTTTGATATTGGGAGAAATACCAGATCATCTTCCTTTTTCAACAATGAATGTACCATAATGGGACAGAATATTCTGTTTCAGAAAATTGAAGGAGATTTCTGAATCTTTTGTTCCTGCATCACTTTAACAGGAAGAGTATAATGATTTATTTGTTACTGGCATACACATTGTAATCTGAAGGACCAAAGGCACTTAATGTTTTAAAAAGAGATAATTAAATTGACTATGACCCTACAACTTTGTTTCTCTAAAGTACTCATTTGTACAATTTCATGTACTCACATATATTATTATGTATCTAAAAAGTGTCAGAATCTATAAATACATAATACCCCTTGAAAAATTTGTATCATCACATTTTGAAAAAAAACATTAAATTCAAATTCACCTTTTTAGCATTGTGCAATATGAATACCATCAAATAAATGTACCTTTTAATTTAATTTAAATACAGTTTAATTCAGACTGTTTTAATAGGGTAGTTCTGCAAAGTTTCCTTACTAAACTACAGGAAATATATTCTCATGATCAATAAATTAAAAATATCAGTTCTTTTGAGTATATCAGTGCAATGAAAGTGTTATGATGTTTATATTTTTACAATGTAAAATGTAGACTAGACAACTTTATAGCATGAGAAGTACCACATTTAAAACAAAAAACAAGAAACACTACATCCTATTAACTGTGATACTGTTCCTTCCCTTCATTTTGTTTTACCATACAATTGGATTTATTGCTTTGAGGATAATTGTTTTACTTTATAGAAATGTAAAAGTCCTGGAAGGCCATAGGCATATTTTCCATACCAGGATTCCTTCCCTCTGTGAGGCCATTTATTATAATAGTGGAAAAGGGACCACTTTAGTGTACTGCAGATAATTGGACCAACCATTTTTCACTAATGTAAGATGAGATGAAGCAAGTCATTTCCCAAGACAAAATAAATGAACAAATGAAGTATAATATTTACTGCTTTTGACATATGTTACGGAAAAATGCACCAATTTCTGAACAATTCATCGCCTAACAAATAAATTGATACTTTATTATCCAGTTACAAAAGGGATGACAGGGTTACAATAACTTGTACTTTGTAAAAGCTGGGATAATCTCTGTACCTGGGACCATTTGAACCATCTTTCTCCCATTTACCATCTTTGCCTCTCTCCACCATTTGCGACATTTGAATACCTCCCATTTCCCTCCCCCTTCCTCTGAAGTTACCATCTAGACATTATTTACCATCTATTTACCATCTATTACTTACCATCTTCCTCTGAAGTTACCATCTAGACATTATTTACGATTATTTACCATCTAGACTTTAAGACTCTGGTCCTTCATTGAGACCCTAGCCCTGCCGGCTATTACCTATTAACTTTGTTTTATCAGCACCTTACCCTATTGGGACTTTTATTATTCAATCAATTTACTCGAGGTTAGACCTGCTCCACCTGCGAGAAGCCCCTCTCTCGCAGGTATGGCCCCTGGCCCTTTCAAGGGCCAGCCTTGATGACGGGTTTGTGAACCCCGAGAGGTGGAAGAAAAGGAAGCTGAGGGGCTTTTTATCAAAATGTTTTATTGTGTTTTTAGGGGGTTCTAGGATGGGGAGGGGGGATAACCAGGCCAGGAGGGAAGCCAACGCCAGACGAACAGGTGAGTCTACGAAGGAAGTGAGCGGGGTGAGGGGGGAGAGGGAACAAGTTATTCCAGTAGAGGGTTGTTTTATTACAACGGTCGCGGGGAGGGGAGGATGCGAGGACAAGAAAAGATCACAAGGTCGGTTGGGAGACCGTGGCTGCTGGCTACGCCCGGTCGTTTGTACCAACCCCCACAGCCTAGGTGGTCGGGAACTACAGAGCCAGGGCCTGAGGCTGATGCTCTGCAATGCAAGGTCCATGACCAACAAGGCCCCCCTCATTAACGAGTTGATCTCGGAAGGGGAGCTGGACCTTGCAGGGATAACGGAGACCTGGTTGGGTCACGAGGGTGGTTTACCCCTCGTGGAAATGTGCCCACCCGGTTTCCGTGCATTCCATCAGCCTCGGGCCCTGGTAAGGGTGGTGGGGTGGCGGTAGTTATACGGGATTGTCTAGAGCCGAGGGAGTTCACTGTTCCTCAGATACCCGGGTGTGAGTCGCTGGGTATGAAATGGGGCCCAGGGAGGCAGTGGGGTCTGCTGATTGTATACTTGGCTCCTTGCTATATGTCAGCGGCCCTGCCCGAGCTCCTCAAGCTGGTCTCGGAGACGGCGGTTGAGATACCCAAACTTCTGGTTATGGGGGATTTCAACCTGCCGTCGACGGGAGCAACGTCCGAGGTGGCTCGGGAGTTCATGGCTTCCATGACAGCCATGGGCCTGACCCAACTAATTCAGGGCCCCACACACGAAGGTGGCCACACACTGGACCTTATCTTTGTATCTGAGCAGTGGACGAGTGATCTGGGAATAGGGGACTTAGAGATTACGCCCCTGTCATGGTCAGATCACTCATGTCTCCGGCTGGACTTCCCTGGCGCTACCCTCCACCGTGAGGAGGCGGAGCCAGTTTGTTCAAGCTGGTACCGCCCCAAGCACTTGATGGAACCGGATAGGTTCCAGACGGAGCTTGGGCCTTTACCTGTAGCCCTGACCCGCGCTCAGTCGGAGGACCTAGTCGTCGCCTGGAATAGGGCGACGGCGGGGGCCTTGGACCGGGTTGCGCCTCTGCGACCTCTCCTACGGCAACGACCCACCCGGGCTCCCTGGTACACCGAGGAGCTTAGGGTGATGAAGCGCCATAGGAGACGTCTAGAGAGCAGGTGGAGGTCCTCACGCTCCGAATCTGACCGAACACAGGTAAAAGCCTATTTACGGACCTACCTTCTGGCATTGAGAGCGGCCAAACGTAGACATTGTGCCGCTCTCATTGCGTCTGCGGATAACCGCCCTGCCGCCCTGTTTAGGGTGACCCGCTCTCTCCTGTCGCAGGAGACGCGGGAGGCACCCTTGCAGGGAAGAGCAGAGGAGTTTGGGGAATATCTGCAAGACAAAGTCGCTCAGATCTGGAGCGGATGGGCCCCCCCAGTGGACCGGACGAGCCGCCATCAGTGAGTCTTGTGAGCCCACTCTGGGAGGAGTTTGACTCTGTTGCCCCCGAGGATTTAGACGGGTTGCGTGGACGGCTGCGACCCACCACATGTTCAATGGACCCGTGCCCTTTTTAGCGAAGGTTGTTGAGAATGTGGTGGCGCAGCAATTTCCACGTCACCTCGACGAATCCGTATATCTAGACCCACGCCAGTCTGGCTTCCGACCCGGGCACAGCACCGAGACAGCCTTGGTCGCGTTGGTGGATGATCTCTGGAGGGCCAGAGATAGAGGTTGTTCCTCTATCCTGGTCCTATTAGATCTCTCAGCAGCTTTTGATACCATCGACCATGGTATCCTACTGCGCCGGCTGGAGGGGATGGGAGTCGGAGGCACCGTTTTACGGTGGTTCGGCTCCTACCTCTCCGGCCGGATGCAATATGTGTTGACTGGGGGGCAGAGGTCGACCCTGAGGCCACTCTCTTGTGGGGTGCCGCAGGGGTCGGTCCTCTCGCCCCTTTTGTTCAACGCATATGTGAAGCCGCTGGGTGAGATCATCCGTGGTTTTGGGGTTGAGTACCATCTGTACGCTGATGATACTCAGTTGTACATCTCAACCCCAAGCCACCCCAACGAGGCTGTCGAAGTTATGTCCCGGTGTTTGGAAGCCGTCGGGGTCTGGATGGGGGACAACAGACTCAAACTCAACCCCTCCAAGACTGAGTGGCTGTGGCTACCGGCATCTCGGTTCAGCCAGCTGATTCCATCACTGGCCATAGGGGGCGAACAATTGCCCCCTGTGGAATGGGCGCGCAATTTGGGCGTCCTCCTAGACGCCCGGCTGTCAATGGATGATCATGTGGCAGCCGTGGCAAGGGGGGTGTTCCACCAGGTTCGCCTGGTGCACCAATTGCGCCCCCTTCTGGACCGTGATGCCCTACGCACAGTCACTCATGCACTGGTGACGTCTCGCCTGGACTACTGTAACGCTCTCTACATGGGGCTTCCCTTGGGACGCTCCCGAAGACTGCAGCTAGTCCAGAACGCAGCCACGCGGGTAGTCATGGGGAGTACTAGGTACTCCCACGTAACACCTCTCCTGCGCGAGCTTCACTGGCTGCCTGTGGTCTTTCGGGTGCGTTTCAAGGTTCTGATCACCATCTTTAAAGCGCTCCATGGCATAGGGCCTAGTTACCTGTGGGATCGCATCCTCCCACATATATCCCTGCGGCCAATCCGCTCTCACAGGGAGGGTCTTCTCCTGTGCCGTCCACGAGGCAATGCCAACGGGCGACACCGAGGAGTAGGGCCTTCTCTGTGATGGGCCCAACCCTCTGTTATGACCTCCCCCCCGACATTAGAACCACTATTGACCTCCACTCCTTCCAACAGAAACTGAAGACACACCTGTTCCGACTGGCTGGTTTGGCATAATTTATAACGTCTACCTCCTGGCATACACATTCTCACTGGTTTTTAGAGGGATAGTGTTTTAAATTTAACCTGATATTTTAAACTTTTGTATCGATTTATTTATTTAGCTGTACAGTTTGGCATATTTTATCCTCCTCTCACACATGTATTTATGTAGTCATTTCTATGTTTTAATCTGTTGTATTTTGATACAGACTGTACACCGCCCCGAGTCCCTTTCGGGAGAGGGGGCGGTATATAAACGCTAATAAATAATAATAATAATAATAATAATAATAATAATAATAATAATAATAATAATAATCACATAGGGAGAGAGAAAAAAATAAATGACTATTGATAATTCACTGTATTTGTATGAAAAGTTTGCATTTTCTGTTTCTTGCCAGGCAACATTGCCATTTTGACTGTTAAAAAAGGTTGGAAAGAGGTAGCTGGCAAGAAGGAGACTTGAAAATCTGACTAACTTCATGAATAGGTTATCTTACCCTTTCAGTAACCTGCAGTTGTTGTTTTTTCTTCAAAGAAACAAAACATACCACTTACATGTATGGCACAATCCCTTACATCATCATTTCTTCATAGAACAATCACCTCAAGGGATTATGCAACATTTCATAATTTAAGAAAAAAAACAAAAACAAAATGGAGGAAGAGTTTCTGCTAGCCACTAGAAAAATAAGATGGCTTCATTACTTTCTAGTCCAGTCATGGGTTCATAACCACTACTGGACTAGTTTCTCCAGTTTTTGGGTGAAGATTTTCAGAAATAATTTGTAATTGCCTTTTCGCCAGGGATGAGAGACAGTGATTGGCCCAAGGTCACACAGCAAGTGTGCCTCAGGCAAATTTGCAATCTCATAATTTCTAGCCTAGTATCTTAAATATTACACCAAATATGATTGCCAGTATTCTTAGCACTGAAAATTATATATGTTTAATTAACAACTTTTTAAACCCTCATTGTGAAATATTAAATATTTTGATAGATTAATGAAGCATATCATATCTGAGCTGGAAAAAATTCCCACAGCCATAAGATGGAAGTAAGGAAA
>NC_138551.1:35580960-35752444 GCF_964273705.1 Natrix helvetica | reverse complement strand
GCTTACATCTAGTTGTGGTCCAAATCTTTGCATTCAAGATTTGGAAGGCCTAGATCCATGATGGCGAACCTATGGCATGCGTAACTTCGGCCTTCTTTTGAGGCAATTTTTTGCCCTCCGGAGACTTCAGGACCTTCCCTGAAGCCTCCGGAGCGCGAAAAACCTGCCCTACAGGAAAATCGGAACGTACTTCCGGTTTGCTTGTAGGGGTGGTTTTAACCCTCTGGAGCCTTCAGGAGGCTTCCCTGAAGGCTCTGGAGGAAGAAAAATGGCCCTATGAACAACTTCTGATTTGTTTGTAGGGTCGTTTTTTGACCTCCAGAGCCTTCAGGGAAGCCTCCTGAAGGACCCTGAAGTCTCCGGAGGGCTAAACTGGACCTATGAGCAAACTGGAAGTTCAGGGAAGCTCTTGAAGCCTCCGGAGAGCCTCTGGGGGAGGACACCGTTTTTGCATCCAGGAGCCTGGGAGGGTGAAAAAAAGACACCAAAAATGGGGGGCAGCACTGGTCGTGTGCACATGCATGCTGGGGTCAAGCACGTAGCATTATGGATGTGGCATGACCGTGCATGACACCCCTGCGCTCCCGCTTTTGGCATGCGAGTCACAAAAGGTTTGCCATAACTGACCCAGATAGTCAATGTTGTAACAATAGTACTTTAAAGAATAGGCATCATTCTCTTTACCAATAAACTAGTAACTGTTTACCATGGAGAACTGTAACAGGCAGTGCCAATACACTGAAGAATAACAAATCCATTGGCGTTTTCAGTTTAAAAAATCTGATAGAAATATGAGTCCTCAGATGTGTCAATCAAAAAAAAGAAGCTTGCAAGATTTTTTAAAAAAGATGTGTATAAACTTTAACAGTATCATAAATTACCTATTCACGCAGGAAATTTGTTACATCACACATGCTGAAAAAGAATTTTTAGCATGGAAAATGTGTGTTTCCTTACCAATTAGGGATTTTTTTTCACTTCAGTCTAGAGTGCCACATTTCTCAAGCTGAGAAATTAAATACCACAGACAGTTCCTCTCAGAAGAGACATAGAAAAGAAGGCAATCTTAAAGGTGTCCTGGTGCCAGTTCTCACAGGGCATTATATATTGAAACCAGTGAACTTCATACTGGAGTTGAACCTAAAATCCTATTCACGACATTGAAGATACCACAGGATTATTGCCACACACAATCACCAAATACCTCACAATACGTAAGCCACTTAGATTGCCTTATCTCTGTACCCTGCTTTACTGGAGGTGATATATGTTTGTGCAACCAGGTAGGCAATGAAAACACAGTGTACGCAATTGTGTGCAAGGCACATGTTGGAGAGATGACTTGGTAGGAGATGCAATAGGAGGGAGCAAGGAAGTGCTGCAAGGAGAGGGTGAGAGCCAGTCCTGGTGCAATTGCAATGATCCTTATGGAACCTTGTGGAAGAGCTGCCACATACTGAGAGAGTGCTTGATTGGAGAAGAGGTGGCAGGGGAGTGAAGTAAAGGTAGGAGGACAGTATCTGCATAGGCAGGTGAGAGAGGAGTAGGCCGCTTGAATGATAGCAGCTCTGTGTTGGCTGAGAAAGAGAGATAAAGCTATGTTAGACAGCCCATAATCTGAAAACATACAGTGTCCTGAAAGGATCAAGGGAAAAGCCAAAGGAACATGCTGAGATTGAGAATGTAATAAGAATCAAGAGCAAGAAAGCACAAAACTTGAAGCATGAAGCCAGATGCCAAAGTTGCTTCCAGAAACAGAAGGCAATCCCTGTGTGGTTTGAAGCCTCTTCTCAATGAGCACACATGGCTGAAGCTTTTCTCACTCAGCAGTTGCCGATAATGAAGATCTTTACTTCTTTCACATCTTGCCACTTACTCATGAGGGCTGACTTTAATAGAGAGTCATCTTACAGACAGGAAGCATCTCCCATGCTTTCTAGCCCCTAAAGTGGCCAGATAGTTTTCAGTGCTTAACTGAGGATAGGCCTAAAAAGTCTTGGAGTTGGTGGACGAACAGCTGTCATCAATGAATCTTATGTTCCAAAACCCAGCAGGACCCAAAACCTGCATTTTTGCATGCAACTCTTTGACCATGATAATTGTAGTAGTACAAACCCAGTAAGTGAACTCATCATGTGGTTAGACTACTAAAATTATAAGATTCTTCTGCTTCATGGATGGTCCTAAACTTCAACAACCTCCAGGCCAGAGATGGTATTCAGCAGCTTCTGACCAGTTCTGGAGAACTGATAGCGGAAATTTTGAGTAGTTCGGAGAACTGGTAAATGCCACCTCTGACTGCCCCGCCCCATCTATTCTTTGCCTCCCAAGTCCCAGCTGATCAGGAGGGAATGGAGATTTTGCAGTAAACTTCCCCTGGAGTGGGGTGGAAATGGAGATTTTACAGTATCCCCTGCCATGCCCACCAAGCCACACCATGTCCACCAAGCCATGCCCACAGAACTGGTAGTAAAATTTTTGAATCCCACCACTGCTCCAGGCACCACCCTACTGATTCACCCCCAACTGTTTGATGACTATATGTAAATGCAAAAGAACAAGGAGGAATAAGCTCCCATAGGAACAGCCCCTGGGACAATCTCTTCTTCTGTATGAGAAGCAACTGAAAGCCTTCAAGCAACATTAGAACCACTGTAAAACTTCCAATACCTACAAGCTGTCCAAATTTCTGGAATTATCCCCCATTAAAAAGTAAACTCTCATCTATATCCTTTTAAACAAACATTAATACTTTTATGCTTCATACTATGCTTCACTATTGTGTCATTTCCACCTTATTTAATATAGATAAGAAATCAATGGTTTGGAGAAGTCAATGGGTTTGGAACTGATGTCATTAATATTCTGATAAGACTTAGCTACAGTTCTTTCAGGTTGAATATCTCTAGGACATCTAGGCACTATAAAAAATTAGACATGGGTCTGACTACACATAAGTTTGGTATCAACAACAACATTAGTTTTGTTTATGGTGCATTCATATCATTGAATAAATAGGTACTGCTATTGAAGCAACTCCCTCTTAACTGCAGCGTAGGACATAAAGCAGGGATGAAATGCTACCGGTTTGCACTGGTTCACGTGAACCAGTAGGGATGATTGTCATTGGTTCTGCGAACTGCTAGTAAAAAAATGCTTCCAAGGACGCGCAGCTCAGCACAGCAGGAAAAAAAATGCTTTAAAAAGTGGGGAAAAAAGCTTCCGATGATTGCATGGCTCACAGCTGATCCGCACGATTGTAGGAAGCTTCCCCCACCCTCGCTTTTAAACATTTGTTTCCTGCCGGTTCAGGCGAACAGGCAGGAAAAAAAATTCTTTAAAAAGTGAAAAAAAAGGTTCCATGACAATCAGCTATGCCGTGCGATCGTTTCCCCCCCCCCCACACTTTTTAAAGATTTTCTTGCTACCTATTCGTCCAAAATGGTAGTAAAAAATGCTTTAAAAAGTGGGGAAAAAATGTTCCCACGATCACATGGCACAGCTGAACCTTTTTTTCCACTTCTTAAAGCATTTTTACTACTGGTTCGGGCGAATAGGTAGTAAAAAATGCTTTAAAAATAAAAAAGTTGGCCACGCCCACCCAGCCACATGACCTCCACCAAGCCACACCCACCAAGACGCGCCCAGAGAACCAGTGGCAAAATCTTTTAAATTTCACCACTGACATAAAGCATATTTATGAATCCAGGGCTCTTAATGTTAGTGCTTTAGGTTTTTAAAAAATTAAAATATTGGCATTTATTATGCTTTTGTTTTCAAATGTATATTATTATTTTTCTTTGTAAATTGCCTGCAATATTAAAATAATAAATAAAAAAGGTTAGACCATTCTTTAATAAGCAAACAAGCTCTGTCATAAATCATGCTCATTTACTATACCTTGCAAACTTTTCCATCCAAGGTGTAGATACTTGTTTGGGCTGTTTTGGCTGATTGCTTTCTTCATTGGTGAAAATCAGAGGAGCAATTGCATAAAAGATACCTGATTCTCAGTTTACTGTATTGCTTCCTTGAATTGTACTTTGAAGTTATTCAAATTGAAAAGTGCTTCTCCACCTGCGGTCTGTGAACCCCTGGGGAGGGTGCAATGTCATCAGAGGGAGTCCACAAAGGCTTGAAAAAATGTTATGATTTAAATCTTAAGTTAAGTCTTGGTGGTCCGTGGCCATGGTCTGTATCTCCAAAAGATATTTAAAGGGGGGGCTGATGAAGAAAAGCTTGAGAACCACTGGTGTATATAATAAAATAATTTATATCCAAAATATATTTATATTTATGGGACTAAACCCTATCAACTATAGTTACTAGGTGCCAGGAAGGTTTTTTTTTTACTCTTGCTATGAACTCCTCTGAATTATATTTCATAAGATGGGTTGGCAGATAGCTCTCTTAAACAAATAAATTCTATACAAATAATCAAAGAAAAAGAAAATACATTGTTGTAAATCCTGTCATATAAGAAAACAGTTAGTTACCTTATTATATGACAATGCATTTCTGATATTTCATTGAAAAATATTAATTGATTAGTATTTAAATTACTGGTTTCATTGAAACACATCTGCATATTAAATAATGGGAAACCCCTTTTGAAATATTTGAGCAAAGATGGGAATTATGTGTTATGTAATATCTCATTGTTATAAACAAACTCATCTGCAATAGTTTTCTTTTTCAGTAATGTACCAGAACTAAAATAATCCTCCGCCAATCCTCAACTCTCAGGTTACAATTTGTCCTCAGTGATTAATTTTCCAATTAAACCTTCAAAGTTATTATATATTATGCATTCAATAAAAGGAAGCTTATGGGGTATGCTTTATGCAATTCAAATTAATAGTAATTTTTTTCGCTCTTTCTGTTTGAAATAGCATGTCCCATTTTCTCTTTGGTTTCTATTTACCTAATATCCAACAGACAGAATGTAATGCAAAATAGAAAATTTGCTATCAGCTTGTAAAGTTATGATATAATATGTGTTTTTCACTCTTCTCTTATATGTAGAAAGGCTGTCTCAAGTTAACATCTGTAGGATTAAATAGCTGCATAGCAGAGTGCCTAAACAGCATTTTATATTATCTCATATGCATGCCACATCGGGATTTAAGAACTCGGCTGATTTTAAGCCAAAATCCCTAATCCAGTCCTTAGTGCTCTTTCAACTGTTAACATTGCAGAGTGGAATTAATCCTAATATACACCCACTGCCTAGATGAATTTTGAAAGATTATATAGATTTCACAGTGCAAAAGTTCATTGACTACAATAACTATTACATTGCCTGGATTTCATTGATAGGTAGATTTTTGGCCAGTGATGTTAAACTGTCAAACAAAAATGATTGCTACATTAC
The DNA here is from genome assembly GCF_964273705.1 of Natrix helvetica. Taxonomy (NCBI): domain Eukaryota; kingdom Metazoa; phylum Chordata; class Lepidosauria; order Squamata; family Natricidae; genus Natrix; species Natrix helvetica. The sequence goes on along the minus strand of NC_138551.1, from coordinate 35,747,070 downwards.
ATTCACTCCATTCATTTCAGTGAGTTTATCTATAGAAGGATAGTTATCTTTTACAACTATTATATTCCAGCTGTGAATTGATTTGATTCAGCCTTATACAAATTTAATAAAAACATTCTTTTTTTTTTTAATTTTAAATTTTGTTAATGGAAATTTGGAATAACCTTTGAATAGCTTTTGAATAACCATTGTATGTAAGGGAAAATCAATATATAAATAAATCATCCATTTATAGATTATCTCCTGGTGTGCTGCATTTTTCAGTCTGCAGAGTTGTTCATGCATGCCTACAGGCATAGATAGAAGGGTGGGGGGATTAATACCAGTGTTGATTTCAGTCCTTTATTTCTTTATTATCAAGGGGATAGATTGCAGGGTTTGTGGACATTAAAGAGAAGGATTTGTTGACATTATTGTAACTTTTCTTTTACATCTGGACAAGAAATGTGGGGTAGGGAGGGAGGAGTGAAGTGCTCTGTGATGCTGATATGAGTAGCCAGCCCAATGAATTTTATCTTCCTCCTAAGCCTGCCTCTCAAGAATCCTTGGGGGAGCACTATTCTGCTAATTTCTTTTCTGCCAGAATGAACGTTTAGGGCATTTCACTTGGAAGACACGAAGATGAAAAGATCCAGATTTCTTCAGATGCTGTTTTGGGAATTGTGTGGGCCCCTATGTTTATTCAAATCCATACATTTTAGAGGAAGAGAGATTGTCTCTTCAAGCCAGTCCTGACTACTGCCTGCTCCAGTCCCTATGTTTTAATAGAGTATTTTTCCCCTGCCTACTTCCTAGGACTGAAACCAATGTCACTATGTCTAAGGCAAGACCAAAACTCACAGCTTCCTGTTTTCAAACCCAGTGCCTTAACCACTACACCAAAATGGTTCTCTTTTTCTATTTATTATTTCTTAACTTTCATCTGTTTGTCTGATCTGTGTGCCTACATATCCAGATTCTTTGCAGTTATCCAGCAAATTGTTTCCCACCATTTTAATGGTTTTTTGTTGTTGTGAGCTCTACCAAAATAAAAACTTACTTGAGTTGCTTTACTGTTATTTTTCTACCTTAATTTATATTGAGTCATTTTTATTGTGTGAGTGGATATAAGATAGAAAGTGTGCTGTTAGTCTATATATTTATATGCCAATGCTTATGTATAACTTAGTCAAATATGTATAGAGTAATGATAATACATTCATAATGATAGAGAGCCAGTTAGCATAGTGGTTAAGGCATCCGACTAGAAACTGGGAGACCATGAGTTCTAGTTCCATAGAACCTGGATGATCTTGGGTGAAGCATACTTTCTCAGGAAGGTGCGAATATCCCTCTCTTCTTCCCTTTCTTTGAACATTGCAATGGCAAAGCACTTCTGAAAAACCTTGTCAAGAAATGAAAGGAACTAGTCTAAGAAGTTGTCAGCAGTCAACACTTGAAGAATAAATAAATAATAAACAAATACATGATAAAATACATGATTTAAAGCGCTCCATGGCATAGGGCCTAGTTACCTGCGGGATCGCATCCTCCCACATACATCCCTGCGGCCAATTCGCTCTCACAGGGAGGGCCTTATCCTGGTGCCGTCCACGAGGCAATGCCAACGGGCGACACCGAGGAGTAGGGCCTTCTCTGTGATGGGCCCAACCCTCTGGAATGACCTCCCCCCCCGACATTAGAACCACTACTGACCTCCGCTCCTTCCGACAGAAACTGAAGACACACCTGTTCCGTCTGGCTGGTCTGGCATAATTTATAACGTCTACCTCCTGGCATACACATTCTTACTAGTTTTTAGAGGGATAGTGTTTTAAATTCAACCTGATATGACATTGGGATTTTAAACTTTTGTATCGATTTATTTATTTAGCTGTACAGTTTGGCATATTTTATCCTCCTCTCATACATGTATTTATGTAGTTATTACTATGTTTTAATTTGTTGTATTTTGATACGGACTGTACACCGCCCCGAGTCCCTTTCGGGAGAGGGGGCGGTATATAAACGCTAATAATAAATAAAAATAAATAATACAGATAGATATACCAGAGAAAGTCACACAAAGAATATTTTCCCCAGCAGAACATAAACATTATTCAAAAAAGAGGATAACCTTGACAACAAGACACACCAACAAGATTTCCAGCCTAGAATAGAAAGTAATCAGGATACATAGCCTCTTCAATATTTAGTACAATTTTACTTTTTAAACTGTGATTTTTTAAAAAATAAATTAAATTAGGCACTGTTTTGCATTAGCTCACATAATTTCAGCACAGTTATACTGTCCCTTTCTCATCTCTGTGGTTTTTGCCTTAAAAGGAGTCCGTAGACAATATTTGAAAGTGCTTCTGTGGTGAAGTCCTTGAACCAAGATTTCATTTTATTAAATGTCAAAACATTATAATTAATATTATCATATAATTATATGCTAAGTAATTATATAACAACACACTTGTAATATTACTCTAAAGTGAATATACAGCTTAAAGGATTCACATTGGTGGCTGGAGAATTCTGGGAGTTGAAGTCAACAAATCTTAACGTTGGCAAATTTGAGAAACAGTGAGTTAGGTTCTAATAATCTTGGAAACTGGATATGTTTCAGGGCCTCATTTATCAGTGAGTATTGCATGGTAAGGCACGTCTTCATATTCCCTTTGATCTTCTGTCTAACAAAGTCTTGCTTTGATGGAGAGGATGGTGATTGTTTACTTGATATCATCAACATGTATATCTGTTCGTGTTATGTAATATTTTGGAAATATTCATTTTCATTTCCAGGGTCAGAGAGTTCCATTACAAAATTTAACCTATTAAAAAAAATATCCTAAGAAAGATTTTGAGAAAGATATCCCCATTCCCTCAAAAAACAAAGCCAGGGGGAAAAATACATGAAAATTAAAAATTTCCCTGAACAACTCAACAAAACTAAACACACACAATATAGCATATCTAATTCTAAATATAAAAGAAAATCAGTTCTCCCACACAATCATATTTGAAATTATATAACTTTTTTTCATTTTGTTATAATACTACTTTGGAACAATGAATTAAACCTAGACCACATGGAGTCATATTATCTGATTTTTCCTCTCCTTGCTAATAAATCTAATTCAAGGGATTAAAATTGACAAATTTAATCAGGCCAACTTACAAATTCTGGAACAGATACATTCTTCCACAAATATACAATCACTCTTTCAATGTTTATAACAATTTTTACTGGTGCTTGAATTTATTTGTTTATTTATCAAACTTCTGCACCACTCATCTCACCTAAGTGTCTCTGGTTTTCAAATTAAATCTTGAACAAATTCTCTCCAACTCTTGCTGTCTCTGAATCTTAAATCTCAAATTCCAATAACATTTTGCCATCTTCAAGTCTCAAATTCATGCACTCTTGAAGAATACATATTCTCCTAAGTTTAAAAAAATATTTTCCAGGTTGTAATTTATTAAACATATAACAGAAACAAAGCAAAATTAATATAACATAATACTGTATAAAGAATATTTTAAACCTCTTGTATGTTCTTCTTACAACATATGAAGCTAAAATACAGGTCTTCTCTTTCTCTTAGTGTGGTGCAATTATTGATGTATTTTTCACCGTGAAGAATCAAGGTGAATTTATATCTGAAAACTATTTCTTCCTGAGTCTGATGCAAACACCAGCTGCTTTGAATTCACCTCCCACTACATGTGGTGCAATATAAAAGAACAACTGCAGGGACTGTTGTCACTGTGTGATGGCTGGCATGATTTATGTGTTGTTGAGTCAGGAAATCATGAGCATCAAATTAATCCAACATGAAAAGCTTGCTGTCTGACAGAAATTTCAGTTTATGTTAGTTCTCCCTCTCCCTCTCCCTCCCTCCCTCCCTCCCTCCCTCCCTCCCTCTCTCTCTCTCTCTCTCTCTCTCTCATACACACACACACACACACACACACACACACACACACACACTGAAAAGAGCTGTATCCTTCTTTATGCATGAGCAAATTTGGTTGACTGAGTTTTCAAATGCTTTGGATAAGCTGGAATCTTTTCAAAGTCATCTTGATGCTAAAAAAAATTGCACATTCCTCTTCAGATAGTGTTGATGATATTTCCCCATCTCACTCCAGGTTTGGTAGTAGTTTCCATCTTCTACAAGTGACCCAGTCATGATGTAGAAGAGATTTTTTGAAGTCTGGCCAAATATCCAGTCAGATTTGACTATGTTTACTTATTTGTTTGTTTTATATAGCCTCCCATCTGACCACCAAATGTGACTCTGGATGTCATTTGTTCCCCAACAAATATATTAAAAAATATAAAAACAGAGAATGCAAATATAAAAACCATAGTAACAAATAGTTAAAATACAGGTAAAGTGAAAGGAGAATTTTAAAAAATGGAGCTATCTAGCCAAGTCCATATTCCATGGGAGCCACAGGACACCAGTAACCATAAGCTGTTATCACTGATAGTAAACAATGCTAAACTGTCACATCAGGAAGAATATGTAGGATACAGTTTTTGTTTAAAATGTATTTGAAAAAAATAGCTACTATTGACAAAATGGCTATGTCAAGAGTTTATTTTTTTAGTTACTTGGTCATTCTCTTTTGGAATTAAGGAGAGTTTAGCAAGCTTTTGATTTAGCCCTTCGTGACTAAAAAAAGACTATATAGGCTATATTCTATAATCAGAGATTCTTGGAAATAAATATAATACCGGAAGCTGGGTATTTTTTGATAGGCCAACTTCCTATTATTTATTTATTTTTAATTAGACTATATATTTTAAAAACTCAAGTGAGGTTGGGCACCAAGGGAGATTATTATGAACACATCAAGGAACAGAAGTACCATATACTTCCTAATGCTGAATTAAATTAACAGTCTGACCTAGTTTAAGATATCTACCAATTTTTAATCCTAACAATACCCGGCAGCTAATATGCAGATATTTGAATGAACTAGCCAATTTTTATTATAAATGTCTATTTGTGTATGAAATCTATTATATATAGAGAGAGTTTTTCAACTTAATCTATGTCTTTGGGGCATCTAGTAAGACAAAGGCTACTGCTTGATTGCCAGCAGTTCATTCATACTGCAACTCTAAGCATCTTTACTCTGAACCAAATCTCATTCAGTTCAACAGAACTTACTTTCAGGTGCGAAGGATGGCAGTGGCTTCCCATTCCCTTGTAGAGGGTGTGGGAATTTGCAAGAAATAGTACTGATCTGCAAGAAATAGTACTGAAAACCATACAGTGTTTTCTTCTGTAGAATCAAGATTCATTCTATGTTGGAGGGATATTTTTATTTCACTGGGCTTAAACTTAAATACTATTACGCAAAAGAGAACAAGATTGTAAGAGTGTTAAAGTAATGTGAACAGTGTAATAAATCAGCAGATGACAAACTATGCAAAAAGCCTCTTTATTGTTTTTTTTATTTAAAAAAACATAAAGTGATTATCATTTTCTCTTAATTAAGTTTGCAAGTCACATAGGTGGAATAAGATACATAATTGAATAGTAGCGCTTTGGTGTAATGGTTAAGGAATCAGACTAGTACTTGGGAGACCATGAATTCTACTCCCACTTTGGGTGAACCTGAGCCAATTACTTTCACTCAGCTCTAGGAAGGAAGCAATGGCAAACCACTTGTAAAAAAGTTACTAAGAAAATTGCTAGGTCCTGTCCAGCAGTGTTCCTAGAATCAGATATGACTGAACAGAAGAAAAACAACAACTAAATAGTACATTGTGGATTTACAGACGGCTGTATAAGCTGGGTTGACAAAATGAGAACATGGGAAAGTTGCCTGGGAAAGCAAAGGGAAATAATCAAAACCATTAAAAAGCGAAAGAATCTTTTGGACATGTGATGCAACACTCGCCATATTTCACTTAATCCTGCAGGGAAAGATTGAAGGCAAATGTGGTCCAGACAGAAGAAGAACATTCTTGATGGCTTCAAAATCTAAGAGACTGGTTTGGACAAAGCTCAGCAGCACTTTTTTGTTCAGCTGTTGATAAAAATAGGATTGCCAACATGATCATCAACGTCTGATGACAGATATAGCATAAGAAGAAGAAGGAGAAATAGCACATTCTTTGATTAAAGAAACAAAACTACCCTTTAGTTTTAATGTGAAAATATATAAAGAATATTCATAAGAGAACAGAAACAGTCATAATTAGAAAGTCAAATGTATTTTGTGATAATAAAATATAATTTCTGATACAGCAGGAAGTACTGCCTTTAAATGATGCAGTAAGAAGTACCGCCTTTTTCCTCTCTGCTTTATTGATTATTAATCAACTGTGTAATTGAATTGGCATCATTGTCACTGATAAACCAGTCATTCAATATTTCTTTTTTACTTCTAAATATCTAGGGTAACTAGGTTCATACAAATTATTGCTACATTTATGGAATAATAATATGTTATCCCTGTGGAATAACTCAGGCAGTTTACAACATCAATAAATCTACTTGGGTATACTGGAACCAATGAAGTTCATGTTGTTTCCTAGAGGTTTTGTATGAAGATTGCAGTTTCCAAGGCATTGAAAACATTTTGCAAACTATTTGTAGAAACGTCTGTGGAGTCGCTAGATACAAACAAGTTTTTCTTGGGGTGCTTTCATATGTTCCAGAGAGACAATCCAGAAAGGGCTCATTGGCAGAGAAATGAATCCATCAAGGAACAATTTCTTTTGGGCATCTTCAAACCTTCAACTGACCCTATAGCTATTGCTGAAATTGTACAAAATGAATGTAAACTAATAGGTGCACTATGAGTATATATGTAGCCTCAGGGGGAATGTTATTAGAAATCTCGTTGCTTTTCATAGCCTATCCCCATTGCACATGCAAAGCTATGCTTCTTATGAACATTTTCTGACAAACATGTAAGAACAGAAAAAAATTGTTCTAAAAATACCTTAATATTCAGGTCTTTAGCTTTAAATTTTAAATAATAATTTAAATTTCAATTAAAAATAACAATTTAACTTTAAAATTTCAGTATTTGAAGACATATGCCTTCCTACCTTATGCAGAGATTTACCTACATAGGTCAAACTGAAGCTTCAATCTAGCATATTAGCTGTTTTCTCCTGGGTTCTTTTAAGTGGAATTACAAATACACACTGAACAAGATAGAACATTCTTTTACAAGACAGTAAAAGAAAGCTAACAGCCTTTCCTTAATTTGTAGTAGTTTTAAAAACATAGCAATAGGGGACAAAAACCAAAGCAAATCAGGGGGATGTAATGGTACATGTCTTGGGAGAAAAGCCAGCATTCGTTTTACACTTTTAGCAGCTGAAGGTTTAGGCACCATTTTGTAATAAAAAATTCAACACAAACCACTCTACACTCTTCACATAAAATGTTTCCTGGAAAGTTTCAGCTGTGTGTTAAATATTTAGTAGTTTTTTGAGAGACAGGACTCATTCTTGGCAGCACTTTTAATTATTAAATCAGCCATCTAGAGTGGAAATCTTCAAATGACTGCAAAATTAGCAGTAACCATGGCATTCATAATCTTGTGCTTCTTTGATAATGCTTATACTGGGAGGACTTATAGGCACCTAGATTTTATTTATCTATTGAATTCTACAAATGTTTTCTTTCCAAATGTTTCTTTGCAAACAACTATATGATATGGAGTTTAGCTGATACCCATTGTACTTAAATGCTGGAAGATCAGAATATGCATGCAAGCTCTGCACTCAAAATGCCCAGCTAACAGATTCCCTAAATACCTCTGAATTATGTTCACCAATCAATGTCACATTTTTTTTGAGGTCCTTATTCTTTCTCCATTCTAAAATTAGTCTGCTTGCCAAAGTTCCCAACCTTTTAATTAATTGGGCAGATGGCAATATAAAGAGCCTATTAAACAAATAAATCTCCTCAGCCAAAAAGTTCAGAGAGCCCTCAGAACTTACTGCTTCTAAAAAGGAACTGTTGATTAGGTATGTTTCCAACAATGGAAGTGAAAGAGATCTAGGATTCATATCTAGCAAGTTCCTGCAAGGTTTTCCTAACTGCTGGTCCAAAACCATCAACTAGAATACAACAACTAACATAATTTCAATTTATGTTTGCTACAATGTCACTAGAATTCTGTTTTGTTCATCTGAGTGAAGTCCAATTTTGGAAGCACATTTGTCATTTATGTAGATTTTGGTACCATGTTTAACTTAGGAAACAATCAAAATGGTCATATTTTTGTCAAAATAATGTTCTCTACAATTACTGAGACCTAGAAGGATAACAGTAGCAATCTCCTGCATTTTTGACCCTACAGCAACCTCAGCATCAAAGTTTGTTGGCGGAGCAAATAGTAATCTGTAGAAACATCTTGCCCTTGGCCAATGGAGTATGAGAATATGAGTCCCTGCATTTTAAATTTCACTGTAGTAACAGCTTGCAGATCTGACTAGTATATGAACAAAGGTGGTATTCTACCGGTTCAGACTGGTTCGCCCAACCCAGTAGCAGAAATCACGGTGGCCCCGCCCACTTGCCTCAGCTCTATGGCATCCCATTTAGGCCCCCTTTTCACCAAAAAAGGCATGTGCCAAAGGCTGTGCACATACACGCTCACATTTGCAAACTGGAAGGGAAGTCAATACCACCCCTGTATCAGCAGCTTTACTATCTAGTGGAATCTCTGATTTAGTTTCTGAGTGCAGTCTTGGGCTGGTATTTGAGTACCTTTGGAAGCCATATACCATAAATCAGCTGTGTTTTAGATGCAGATGCAAAGTCTTTTACATGAGTAACACTGTGTGAATCATATGGGCCCTAGCTGAAAAATTGTTGTAATAAAATTTAGACCCACATTTAAATTTTCAGGCTCATTAGTTTCCAACTTTTCAAAATGATCCAGGTTGATTTAAATTATAACTCTTCAGATTTTCATTGACATTTATTTATATCAAAGATCTAGATTTTAATGGGGTTGCATTTTCAGACAACAACCAAAAAAACTATCGGTGAATGTGCAGTGCAAATACTCAATATTATAAATCTACTGAATGAATATTGTTGCAGGGTTTTGTTTTGTTTTTGATAACACTGCATATAGTTTCCCATCCATGAAGTACTTCATAATTTTTATTCTCTGTTTTATGCTTTGCTTCCGAAGTTTTACATCCATTTATCTCTGTGCTCTATCACACAAAGCTATGTTGCCAGGAAGTTAGAGCAGTACTATTGACTTATTTATCTTCTCTTCTGCTGTTAATTCATCTTCCAGACTGCCTGCTCCCCCTTCAGTTTACATCTTCCTGAGCCTAAACCTGCAGAAGCATCAGTAGGTTTTTTTAAAAATACATACATTTAGATCACAACTGTCATAACCAAATGATTATTCAAATGCTAATGTTCAAAGAGGAATGTGTTTCAGGAATTGAGACAAAGAAAATCCTGCTTACCATATAAAAATTTATCTTGGAAAAGCTTTTGAAAGACTTCACCAGAAGTGCGTTCCTACCGGTTCGGACCGGTTTGGCTGAAGAGGTAGTAACTTGGCCTGCCATGCCCTTAACTGGTTCTATCAGCGGCAGTGCCATCTTGATTTTTTTCATTGCAAAAATTTCATTTTTCCCCCTTTTCTAATGTTCTAATGTTCTGCACATGCACAGACCTTTTTAGATGCAAATGCACACACATGCAGAACATGCATTTGGCATGCACGCGAGCATGCATGCGCAAAAGTTTTTGCGTGTCGAATCGGCAGTAATGCCAGTAACAACTCAGCCCTGGACTTCACCACATCAAAGCACTAGGTCAGATTCATGTTTAAGAGTTTCCTTAAAGGAGTCAGATTACAAATACAAACAGCATTGTAAATAAAAGAAATGGTTGGTAGAAATAAATGATGTTTACAGCTTTTGAAACAGATGAGTTGTCACTATGTATTTGCTTTTCTACTATATTAAGGCCCACAAGAAGTCACTATATTGTTCATGGTATCATTATATGATAAATCTTTTCTCTAGCAAACACACGCATATAACATACATATTCCCAATTGTCAGCATTTTTGCTTGTGGTAACAGATCTTTTTCATAATTAATGTTTATAGGAAAGAGGATTGCAGATCTCTGCAAATAATTGCTAGGCTTCATTCTTCAGCAACTGCTGTGCATCAGTAGCCTCACCATTCCATTATCAGGGAGTATAATTGTCCATCTTCATAAGAGTGGTTAATGAGAAAGGTATAACTCTCAGCATCTTTCCTAGAATGCTAGCAAAGATGGGTTAGTGGTTGCTCACATGGGAGAGAAGCTAGTAATAACAATCCTTATACTGTCTTCTTCATAATGAACTAATAAGAACTGGAGATATGGTGGCTTAATCTTCAATTTCCGAACCTCTCCCCTGCCCCATTCAGGGAGGTTTACAATAAAATTACACAAGTCTTTTAAAAATAGAGTAATCAGAAAAATAAAGAAAATATTAGCAGCCAAGAAAAGCAAGAAACAAAAAAACCAACCAGTATGAAAAATAAACTTTAAAAACGTATTTTGAGTAACTGGAAACTGATAAATGGTGCTAATAGCAACATAAACCAACCAAATTAATAACAACCAGATCATGGGGGGAGGGGGGAAATCTCCAAATAGAAACACTTTGGTGAATATTTCTTGAAAAATAGATTAATAAATGGGAAACAGTCTTTTTAGCAGGTCTAACTCTGTTACTTTATATTTAGGTTTGAAATGGATGAGACTATTAATGATCATTTCAAATGAAAATAATTTTAAATTATGAATATTTATCAAGGACTTGGTAAGGAAATTTGATACATATTTTGGAACAGAAAATAAATGGATTCACTTAGAATGGATCTGCAGGGTGTCTTATTGTATTTGGATCTGAAGTTTCGTTTCTCATTAATAATAATTGCAAATGAACAAATTATTTATATCATTTTTATCTTTTACTAGAACTAGATAATAAAATTTGCAAGTAAGTAAAGCTTGTCAAAAGGATATAGTCTAACAAAATGTCATTTAAATGAAGGCAACTGAATTTTGAGGAAAGTACACTGAGATTGTTCTCCAAGGTGACAAAAAAATAAAATAGAAGTAGATTTAATCTGATAATCTGTTTTATTAAACATAATAGCTATATCACTATTAATCATTTAAGCACTTCCAGGAGGAAAGTTTGCAATTGTCTGATATATGAATGTCTGTGAGGTTCAGGAAAAGGGCTTTTCATTCAGGCAGCTAAAACAGACTAAGCAGAATTGGTCTACTGGGATCATATATGGCCCCAATATCACATTGACAGCTGATAAAGTGATAAAGTCGATTTTTCTATTGGTATTTGAAGAGTTAGATGGTAAGATGTAATATTAAAAATGCTTACATTTGGAAGAAAATAAAATCTTTGAGATTGTGAGGAGTTCTTTTGGGGAAATGGTACCAACTGCTAACAAAGAGGTTGTTTTTATCTTCTCTGTGTTTACAGGGAGGATTTTCTCATGTAAAAGGTTTAACAAATTTTCCTGTTTCCTAACCTTTAAATTTATACTTATATTATACTAAAGCAATGAACAATTTTGTTCTCTTTTGTTGCCTGAGCTTTTAACAAAGTCTTTAGCCACCAACGAATTAGTGTTTCCATCAGTAGCTATACTACAGCGCTGTGGCAAAGTTAGCTTTGTATAATTTGCCAGTCTCTGCTGAGGGCAGTAAGGTGGAAGGCAGATGCTTCACCAGTTGCTAAATGGCTGTAGGCTCTCAGCATCTCTGCTGGAGTGGTAAGGCTGCTGGGCTTTGCTTCCCCTTTCAGCTTGTCTGCTTTTGGTTTTCTGAACTCGAAGCTTGCTTCTTCTTCACCATCAGTTGCCTGCTAATCTGCAGTTTATTGCGATGATAGCTCCACTTCTTTGCCTGCAGAGTTTTTCTCTCTATTGCCACATGTACAAATCTTCATGCAGCATGTAGGTGCTTTCTGCATTTTCTTTCTATAATTGGGAACCAAGTGTGGTCCAGTGCTCTTCAGACATTAAAGGGAGAAAACAAGGAGAAGGAAGAACTGAGACTGGCACTGCAAGGCTTTTCCTCCGCAAAGATATTTAGAATTATCAGTGTCAATATAATCTAAAGTAAATGTTTGACTACCTCTTCTTTGTGGCAACCCCTGAGATATTGGAACACTGCTATCATGTCTCCCCTAGTCCTTCGTTCTATTAAACTAGACATACCCAGTTCCTGCAACTGTTCTTCAAATGTTTTAGTCTCCAGTCCCCTAATCATCTTTGTTGCTCTTCTCTGCACTCTTTCTAGAGTCTCCATGTCTTTTCTACATCGTGGTGGTGGCCAAAACTGAATGCAGTACTCCAAGTGTGGCCTTACAAAGCCATTATAAAGTGGTATTAACACTTCACATGATCTTGATTCTATCCCTCTGTTGATGTAGCCTAGAACTATGTTGGCTTTTTTGGCAGCTGCTGCACACTGCTGGCTATGTAAAATGTATGGAGAGCTGGATTGCATTTAGGTACATCTGCAGGCCTGGTGAAAAGAAAAATCAGGGCAGTAGAATAATAGGAGTAGGTGCCTGAGATACTGTCTAGGGAAGGCTCAGATAAGAGAGAATGTAGTTTATATTAGAATAGTAAATGGGGCAAGAGCCTTGGAAGAGACCCTTCCTAATTTTACACTGTCTAATCACGCTATTAAAAAACATAGAGAAGAATTGCATGTTTAGACTTGCAAAATTATCTTAAGGTAGCCTACAATTAAGTAGAATTAACTCATCTGGTCATGTTCCTATTTGGTCCACCTGGTAATTTTGACGTGGGTTGTTTGTTTGTTTGTAAAATTTATTAGCAGCCCATCTTGACACACAATAATTCTAGTACTAAAACATAAAACTATATCATTTGTAATAATATAAATGCTGTACAGTAAATACTGTAAAATCAACCTAGCTAAAAAGAGGGGAAAGGGCATATGATGAAAAGAGGAGAAGGTGGGATCTGTTGTTCATCAACCACTCCCAACATGAAGCCTCTCTTCTGACCCAGCCTTCATGAATCCCACTCAACAGGCTACTTGTGAGAAAAAAGCCCTTTTTATTTAGAAAGACAGGAATTCACAGCATCCACTGACAAAGCTCCAGGTCACACATCCATAGGTGATTCACAAGCTGCAACAGTTCCCCAGGGAGTAGGAAGCAGTGAGCAGTGAGCCTCCATTAACACTTCAATCACAACACAAACAGTCCTGAACAACCTAGCTAGTTGCAAGTAAATCCTGGCAAGGAATCTACCAGAGAGAACTCTTCTGGAGCATGCAGTCTCTGACACTCACGCCTCCCACACCTCTCCTCCTTATATCCCAACCAGGAAGGGGCTTGTTAATGTCTCCTTCTTCTCCTAGATAGCTGGCCCTCAGCCCTGCATTACTCTCCTCTCCATATCTCTCTGTGCATATGCACGTCTGGGACAGGGCCCAGCTGTTCCTCCCTCTTGTTCATCTCAGGCATCAAAAACAGCTGTCTCTCCACTTGAGTATGTGCAGATGGGCCCTGCTCTGCATCAGGCTCTGAGACGTCCTGTTCCTCAGAGCCTTTCGCCAGTTTTGATGGGAACCTAGGCACCCCCTCTGTTAGATTTGGGCAACGAGAAACAGACTCCAGACGATAGTGATAACAACAGCTCTTTATTTAGTAGTAGTAGTGATCCAGCTTGCAATGGGGTCGAGTAGCTCCCCTTTTATAGGGATCTGGCAGACCTCCCGTCCAATCAGAACAACCCCTTGTTCCCGCCCTAGTGGCGGACCTGAGTGGAGACTTACAGCGGTTTATGCAAATATCTAACACCCCTCCCCTCTTAGATGGAGTGTTCTGGTTAGTGACAAAGTCCTGTAAGTATGCCGGTTTTTGCCTTACTCAGGTGGACCTTCGAAGTTCGGGTTGAGTTGGAGCAGGCGTGAGATCGGCGTGTTCCTCTTGTTCCGTTTCGCTGGCAGGGGATGGTAGGTTCCCCTCGCTCAGAGGCTGTTCCGCTCTATCGTTGGTCTCCGGTTCCACCCCAGGCGCCGTGGTGCCGTAGTCCTCTGTGCTCGGATATTCGGGTTGTTGCATTGGCTGACTTTCTGACGGGATGAAGTCTTCGTTTGCTGAGCGTAGGTTGGAGTGTGTTAGGCGACCTCGGAGTTGGTCTATGTGCCTTTTCCAGTTTCTACCGTCCTCTAGTTCCAACAAGTATGATCGAGGACCCATGATACCAATTACCTTTGCCGGAATCCACAACGTTCCCCCTGCATAGTTGTGGGCGTATACTGAATCCCCTATGCTAAAGTTCCGAATTTTCCTTGTGGAATCTGGGGGTGATGTGGCAGAGTAATTTGGGTGAAGCCGGTCCAGGTGAGACTGTAAACGGCGGCCCATGAGGAGTTCGGCAGGGCTCCTTCCCTTCATGGCACTAGGGGTAATATGTTGGATTAGTAAATAATGGTTGATTCGTGTTTGCCAATCACCTGGGCCCATCCTAGCGAGGGCCTCTTTTGCAGATCGCACCATTCTCTCTGCCTGTCCGTTCGATGCCGGATGGAATGGCGCGACGAGGGCATGCCGAATTCCCTGACTCGCTAAGTATGTTTCGAATTGCATGGCCGTGAATTAATTTAATAATTTAATATTTAATGCTTCTAGACCGCCCCGTCTCCCGAAAGGGACTCAGGGTGGTGTACAGTTCATACAAAATATAACAAGATACAATAAAATTAAATATGTACAGTTGACAATTGACATGGAGGAGGTTAAAAAGCAGTTAAAAGAACTGTACAAAGCAGATATAAAATAAATTCAAACCCCTAAAAACAAATACAGTAAATTAAAAAACCCCTAAAATAACCAGATATAATACATTTGCCAGGAGGGACAGTTGAATTATGCCAGGCCAGAACAGGTGGGTCTTCAGTTTTTGCCGGAAGGAGCGGAGGTCAGAAGTGGTTCTAATGTCGGGGGGTAGGTCATTCCAGAGGGTTGGGCCCATCACAGAGAAGGCCCTACCCCTCGGTGTCGCCCGCTGGCATTGCCTAGTGGACGGCACCAGGAGAAGTCCCTCCCTGTGTGAGCGTATTGGCCGCAGGGATGTATGTGGGAGGATGCGATCCCGCAAGTAACTAGGTCCCGTGCCATGGAGCGCTTTAAAGATGGTAATCAGCACCTTGAAACGCACCAGGAAAACCACAGGCAGCCAGTGCAGCTCGCGCAGGAGAGGTGTTACGTGGGAGTACCTCGTACTCCCCATCACAGCCCGCGCGGCTGCGTTCTGAACTAACTGCAGTCTCCGGACGCGTCCCAAGGGCAGCCCCATGTAGAGAGCGTTGCAGTAATCCAGGCGGGACATCACCAGCGCATGAGTGACCGTGCGTAGGGCATCCCGGTCCAGTAGGGGGCACAATTGGCGCACCAGGCGAACCTGGTGGAATGCCCCCCTTGCCATGGCTGCCACATGGTCATCCATTGACAGCCGGGCATCAAGGAGGATGCCCAAATTGCGCGCCCGTTCCACAGGGGGCAATTGTTCGCCCCCTATGGCCAGCGATGGGATCAGCTGGCTGAACCGAGGTGCCGGTAGCCACAGCCACTCAGTCTTGGAGGGGTTGAGTTTAAGTCTGTTGTCCCCCATCCAGACCCCGACGGCCTCCAAACACCGGGACATCACTTCGACAGCCTCGTTGGGGTGGTTTGGAGTTGAAATATACAGCTGAGTATCATCAGCGTAGAGGTGATACTCAACCCCCAAACCACGGATGATCTCACCCAGCGGCTTCACATATGTGTTGAACAGGAGAGGCGAGAGGACCGACCCCTGTGGCACTCCACAAGTGAGTGGCCTCGGGGTCGACCTCTGTCCCCCTGTCAACACACATTGCCTCTGGTCGGAGAGGTAGGAGCCGAACCACCGCAAAACGGTACCTCCGACTCCTATCCCCTCCAACTGGCGCAATAGGATACCATGGTCGATGGTATCAAAAGCCGCCGAGAGGTCTAATAGGACCAGGATAGAGGAACAACCTCCATCTCTGGCCCTCCAGAGATCATCAACCAACGCGACCAAGGCTGTCTCTGTGCTGTGCCCGGGTCGGAAGCCGGACTGGCGTGAGTCTAGATACTCGGATTCGTCAAGGTGTCGTGGAAACTGCTGCGCCACCACATTCTCTACAACCTTCGCTAGAAATGGAAGGTTGGAGACTGGACGATAATTAGCTAGCTCCATTGGGTCGAGTGAAGGCCTCTTAAGTAAGGGCCTCACCACCGCCTCTTTCAAGGCGGTTGGTAAGGATCCCTCACCCAATGAGGCATTCACCAGGCCCAGAAGCCAGCCTCGGGTCACCTCCCAAGATGCCAGTACCAACCAGGAGGGACACGGGTCCATTAAACATGTGGTGGGTCGCAACCGTCCACGCAACCTATCTAAATCCTCGGGGGCAACAGAATCAAACTCCTCCCAGGATGGTCTCACAAGACTCGCTGTTGGCGGCCCGTCTGGTCCACTGAGTGGGGCCCATCCGCTCCGGATCTGAGCGACTTTGTCCTGCAGATATTCCCCAAATTCCTCTGCTCTGCCCTGTAAGGGTGCCCCCTGTGTCCTCTGTGACAAGAGGGAGCGGGTCACCCTAAACAGGGCGGCAGGGCGGTTATCCGCGGACGCAATAAGGGTGGCGCAATATCTATGTTTGGCCGCCCTTAATGCCACAAGGTAGGTCCGCAAGTAGGATCTTACCTGTGTTCGATCAGATTCGGAGCGTGAGGACCTCCACCTGCTCTCTAGACGTCTCCTGTGGCGCTTCATCACCCTCAGCTCCTCGGTATACCAAGGAGCCCGGGTGGGTCGCTGCCGCAGGAGAGGTCGCAAAGGCGCAACCCGGTCCAAGGCCCCAGCCGCCGCCCTATTCCAGGCGGCCGCTAGGTCCTCACACCGAGCGCGGGTCAGGGCTACAGGTAATGGCCCAAGCTCCGTCTGGAACCTTTCCGGCTCCATCAGGTGCTTGGGGCGGTACCAGCGTAGACCGTCTGGGTTAGGGTTAGGGTGGGGGGGGTAGCGCCAGGGGAAGTCAAGCCGGAGACATGAGTGATCTGACCATGACAGGGGTGTAACAGTAAAATCCCCTCTACCCAGATCACTCGTCCACTGCTCAGATACAAAAACAAGGTCCAATGTGTGGCCTCCTCCGTGTGTGGGGCCCTGAATTAACTGGGTCAGGCCCATGGCTGTCATGGAAGCCATGAACTCCCGAGCTACCTCAGACGCTGTTCCCGTCGACGGCAGGTTGAAATCCCCCATAACCACAAGCCTGGGGATCTCAACCGCAGTCTCCGAGATCAGCTCGAGGAGCTCGGGCAGGGCTGCTGATGTATAGCGAGGAGCCAAGTATACAATCAGCAAACCCAACTGCCTCCCTGGGCCCCATTTCACACCAAGGGACTCACACCCGGATATCTGAGGAACAGTGAACTCCCTCGGCTCTAGACCTTCCCGTATAACTACCGCCACCCCACCACCCTTACCCAGGGCCCGAGGCTGATGGAATGCACGGAAAGCTGGTGGGCACATTTCCACGAGGGGTAAACCTCCCTCGTGGCCCAACCAGGTTTCCGTTATCCCTGCAAGGTCTAGCTCCCCCTCAGAGATCAACTCATTAATGAGGGGAGCCTTGTTGGTTACGGACCTTGCGTTGCAAAGCATCAGCCGTAGGCCCGGGCTCTGTAGTTCCTGGCCACCTAGGTTGCGGGGGTTGGTGCAAACGACCGGGCATAGCCAACAACCACGGTCTCCCAACCGACCTTGTGATCTTCTCTTGTCCTCGCATCCCCCCTCCCCGCGACCGTTGTAATCAAACAACCCTCTAATGGAATCACTTGTTCCCTCTCCCCCCCGCTCCGCTCACTTCCTTCCCGGACTCACCTGTCCATCTGGCACTGGCACTGGCGCCTCTCCCGGCCTGGTTATCACACCCCCCTCCCTGGAACCCCTTAATAACAATAAAAAACTCCTGGATAAAAAGCCCCTCAGCCTCCGTTTCTTCCACCTCTCGGGGTTCACAAACCCGTCATCAAGGCAGGCCCTTGAGAGAGCCAAGGGCCATACCTGCGAGAGAGGGGCCTCCCGCAGGCGGAGCAGGTCCAACCTCAAATAAATAGTTCGTTAAAAGTCCAATGGAATCAGGATGCTAATAAAGGTTGATAGAAAGTTGATAAAAATTCATAAAAATTGATGGCTAATGAGTCGGGGTCTTAGAGGGAGGAAGGAGATGTTAAAATATTTAGATAGAGAAGAAGGGGGTGGGAATGATCGAATACCCCCAATTACATAAAATTGCATAAAACGACGAAGGTGACCACAAGGTGAGAGATTGTTCAAGGTGTTCAAGATGTTCCATGGCAGGGTGACCCAAAAGTGGGAGATTATTCGCGCTGGTTCAGGGTGGTTCCTTCCTAGAGGTCCACAGAGACTTACAGTTAGAGTTTGGTGTCCCCTGCTGGAGTTGACAGGGCCTGGGGGGGGGGGCATAGGGGCGTTGGGAGCAGCCAGGGTATGATGGAAAAAACAGCAGATGGAAAAAAAACAGCAGAAGTCCAGGCAATGGCGACCTTCCTTTCCCTCACCCGCCGCCATAGCCACCTCTAGTTGGTCTCTCCCGGCTAACTCACCAACTCCTAGCCATATCTTGTTCTCCTTATTCTCCCCCCCGGTCTTAGGTTAGTTGCCAGCAGCAATGCAAATCTCTTGCAAATCTCTTGCGCCTCAAGCCTCACACCCATCTGTCCTTTTTTGGTTGTTGTTATTTTGTTGTTGTTCTCTCCAGCGCTGATCATGCCAGTATCTTTCACCTTGCACCATTCGCCCTGGGGCAGCCCGCAGTCCACCACGCTGCGTTCCGCTCCGTGCTGCTGTTCCAGTCCGTGTTACTGTTCTCGCTGTAGCCACCATTGCAGCCCCGCCTTCTCCTCGCTCCAACTGCCTTCCTTCTATTTCTATTTCAGCGCTCTCCGCGCTCTCCGCCAGACTCCGGACTCCTCCGACCACTCTGGCAGCCCAAAATGGGCTCAAAACAAGCCAGGGTGGACAGGCTATCAAACCCTCGGGCCTCGGATGGCATGAGGCCTGGCAGCAGCCCTAATCCATCGGGGAGCTCCGCGGCGTTCTCCGGAGCTCAGGAGGCAACCGCCATCACCGGAAGCTCCTCCTCCTCCAAGTTCTCGTTTCGCCTTTTGTTTTGTTCTATGGAAACCTGTTTTGTCGTTATTTATTTTTATAGCATTTTTTTTTTTGGTAGAGGCTGGGCTCTTGGAACTGGCCCTCCTTACGGGCAAATGAGAACTGCTGCTGGTCAGCGAAAACGTGTCCGCCCCCCTGCAGTCAGCACCGAATCGAGCCCATCGGGGTGGGGGGGTGGGGGGGACCCGTTATCGGAAACCATGAGGTCGGGCAGGCCGTGAGTGGTGAAAAGCCGCCGTAGTACTTTAATGACTGCCTCTGCCGTGATTGAAGTCATCAGGACTACTTCTAACCATTTGGAGTATGCATCCACAACTATTAGAAACGTTTGCCCTTGGATTGGCCCTGCGAAATCAATGTGTATTCGCGACCAGGGTGCTTTCGGTTTGTCCCACTCTGTAGTGGGCGCTTCAGGGGGGGCTGGTCTGGACTCTTGGCACGGATCACAAGTTGCTACCCATTCCTCTATCTCCTTGTCCATGTTTGGCCACCAAACGTAACTCCTAGCTAACGCTTTCATCCTTACGATTCCTGGATGCCCTACATGTAAAGCCTCTAATACATTTCTCCATAGTGTGTACGGTACAACAACTCAATCCCCCCACAATAAACAACCTTGTAAAACCGACAGTTCATCGCACTTCGACCAAAACAGTTTGAATTCGGGTCCCACATTCCCTTTGGGCCACCCCCTCCATACCCAAGTTTGTACTTGTCTGATTACGTTGTCCTTAGCAGAAAACCTAGCAACGTCCACAGAAGAAACTGGCCCTGAGTCCAAACAGTCAATCAAGAGGACCGGTATCTCTGGAGTGGGGTCTGTTAACAGTTCCGGTAGTGGGCAATGGCTGAGTCCGTCTAAATGCCCTAATGTGGAACCTGGTCAATGTATCAGTTTGTAGGAATACGCAGCCAGGAAAACAGTCCACCTGGTCATGCGCGGGGAGAGTGAGACCGGAGTGGGGCGGTTTCCTGCCAGAAGATCCAGCAATGGTTTGTGGTCTGTTATCAGTTCGAAATCGCGGCCGTAGAGATATTCGTGAAAACACTTGACTCCAGCCACAGCGGCTAACGCTTCCCTGTCCATTTGGCTGTAGTTTCGTTCAGCCGACGACAAAGTCCTTGAGTAGAACGCGATGGGGGCTTCGTTACCGTTTGGCATTCTGTGGCTGAGTACTGCGCCGACGCCGAAAGGTGATGCATCGCAGGTCAATACCAGTGGTAGAGTTTGGCTGTATTGGATGAGTAGAGAGTCGGTCGTGAGCAGGCGCTTGACTGCGGCGAAGGCGGCCGCCTCAGAACGTCCCCAGGTCCATTTCGCATTCTTGGCTAGGAGTCGGTGTAGCGGCTCAGCAACGGTAGCTTTCTGTCTTAGAAAAACGCTGTAGAAGTTAAGAAGTCCGAGGAATGCCTGCAACTCGGTCTGATTTCATGGTGTGGGGGCATCCTGGATCACCTTAATTTTCTTCGATGTTGGGTGTATACCCAGTCCATCGATTCTATACCCCAGGAATTCTACACTAGGCACGTTAATTTGGCATTTTTCCTTTTTTAGGCGGAGACGCTTTTCTCTGATTCTGGCCAAAACAGTTCTAACACGTTTTAATAGTTGCTCCTCGTTTGCAGCCGACACCAAGATGTCGTCAAAATATGGGATGACTCCTGGTATTCCCTGCAAAAGCCATTCCATGACGCTTTGGAACAACCCTGGAGCGATGCTTACGCCAAATTGTAACAGGTTGCATTTAAAAGCACCCCTGTGCGTCACTATAGTTTGGGCCTCCGCCGTGGCGTTATCCACAGGCAGCTGCTGATACGCTTGTGCCATGTCTAGTTTTGCAAAGATTTTTCCTGGCCCCAACGAGTGCAATAGGTGTTGGACTACGGGCACAGGATACGCGCTTTGTTGTAGGGCGACATTAATTGTGCATTTATAGTCCGTGCAGATGCGGACTGACCCATCTGGCTTAACTGGGGTCACGATTGGGGTTTCCCAGCGTGCGTGATCCACCAGTTCAAGGATCCCTTGCTCTACGAGCTTATCGATTTCTTTGTCAATCTTGGGACGGAGTGCAAAAGGCACTCTTCTAGGTTTGAGTCGGATTGGCGCCACTTTGGGATCCAAATTGAATGATATTGGCTTTCCCACATACTTACCAAGGCCGGGGATGAACACATCCTCGAGCTCCTTAAAGATCACTTCAGCGCTGCTGTTCTCCACGGCGTTGATTCCGGTGACTTCTAGCCCCAGGGCTTCGAACCAATCCAGTCCCAGGAGGCTCTGTAATGGCGCGCTGGCGACGGTCACGGGCAGCTGGGCTATGATGTCTTTGAACTGGACCCGAAACGTGCCTTGACCCACAATGGGGACCCTGTTCCCCTGGTAGTCTCGTAGCAGGATGTCTGTTGTTCGCAGTTGGCGCTTCTTAAGGCTCGGAATTGCCTTTTTCATGGCTGACCACGAGATGATCGTCAGGCACGATCCCGTGTTGACTTCAAGCTCGCAAGGGGAGTCCTTCAGGAGGACAGTGAGTTTCAGCTTTTTAGGCCGCTTTGTGCGGACCTGACCTATCGTTGTGAGATAGGTTCTCATTGGTTCTCTCTGGGTATACTCTCTCTTGGCTTCCTGGGAATACTCTCTCTCAGCTCTCTGGGAATACGCCCTTTCAGCTCTTTGGGGATACTCTCTCTTGGCTGGCTCCCTCGGTTCTCTCTCTGGGCGCCCTATGTTTTTTCGCCAAGCCCCTGGGTTGGGCTTCTGTCGGCGATACATTGGAGGCTGCCATTTTGTGGCAGGGACTTCGCTCCGGCACACTCTTGCGATGTGCCCCAGTTTGTCGCAATGCGAGCAAACAACGTTTCTGAAACGGCAGGTAGACCGGGGGTGGTTCCTTCCGCAGCTTGCGCAGGGTGGCAAATGGGATTCGGGTTTCCCCGCCGGTCTTGTGTGACTGCTCCGCATGCGATGACTATCTTCGTATTCGCTGTCCTCGGTCTCTTGCTCAGCGGCCTCATAATGTACTCTGGCTTGTCTGGCTCCGGTCTGGATCGCGCTGTACCCGCGTTGTATTGTTTCTGAAGATCTGTCCGCTGATTCAGACGCTCTTGCCTCGTCTAACGCAATTTGCAGGCTTAGGTTGGGCTTGGCCAACAATCGTTTTTGTAACGAAATGTCCTTTAACCCACATATCAGGCGATCTAGGATTTGCTCGTCCAGATCCCTGAACCCGCAATGTGTTGCTGCTTTCCGAAGTGCTGCAACATACTGGTTGATGGATTCTCCTGCCTTCTGGTTCCTCGTGTTGAATCCCTGGCGGCAAACGTGGCGGGAAGGTTTTGGCGCGTAATGTGTTTGCAGCGTCTGTTGCAGCGCCGTCCATGTTACCGCCTGGATGGGGGTTGGCTCCGAGAGATCCCTGGCCATCTCGAAGACCTCTCGACCGCAGTAGCTCAGGAACATATTCTTTTTCCGAGAGTCCGGTACTCCTGCGAGATCGTTTGCCTCGAGGAAGCATTCGAATCTCAGCATGTAGGATTCCCAGTGCTCGGCGATTGGGTCATATGGAGTTGGTGGAGCGTGCATCGACATCTTGTCTGCGTTTGAATTTGCCACGCTGAGATGGCTGCCGGAATTTCCGCCGAATTCCGGGGCTGGATCGGGTCCATAGATTCTGGAGGTAGCTTCTTCGTCCTATCTGTCTCTCGATCCCACCTTCGTCGCCAATGTTAGATTTGGGCAATGAGAAACAGACTCCAGACGATAGTGACAACAACAGCTCTTTATTTAGTAGTAGTAGTGATCCAGCTTGCAATGGGGTCGAGTAGCTCCCCTTTTATAGGGATCTGGCAGACCTCCCATCCAATCAGAACAACCCCTTGTTCCCGCCCTAGTGGCAGACCTGAGTCGAGACTTACAGCGGTTTATGCAAATATCTAACACCCTCCATCTCTTCTGACTCCTCTGACTCAACTGCTATCTCTGCTGGCAGTCAACGAACCACAATACTCTGTTGGCACCTCAAGCCAACTAGAAGAGCCAGTTCTTTAAGCTCTTATGGAAGGTCGGGAGAATTGGAACTGACCTCACTTGGGACTAAGATGTTCCAGAGGGCAGGTTGGCTAATGGATTTAAAAAGGGGTAGAATTTGATCACAGGTACCATCTTGATTTATTAGACTTTTATTTATAGCCATATACCCAACGGGCATCTTGTTAAATCAGTTTTAATCTCAATCAAACATAGCTCTTTTCTCTGGTAATCATATAATTTGACAGTTAATAAATTGTGCCAAAACAGAGCCACATAATAATAGAACTAGTGGTTACATTCTATTCTATTCTATTCTATTTTGAGATGGTTCAAGAAAACACCAAATCTGTTCTGAGTAAGGCTCAAACATGACTAATTTTGCTTCATTTACATGTTTTGATTATCTTTATTAGGATTTGATTTAAAAGTGTCCCAGCTGTACAAAATGTGCCCAAGTCAGAATGGGAAAAAGGCTTTGAATTGAATTAGCTTTGCTCTCTCAGGTTCCAGGCAAAATTCTCTGTTCTTCCAAACAAATTACTGATTTCTCAATTCAGAGGATAGATCGGAGGATAATTGTGTATATGTAGAGAAGTAATAGCACAGCATTCACACATATATAATCCAAACCAGACTTTCACAACTTTTTATTCAGGTGAAACCTTTAAATTAATTTTCAAGACATAGGGAACCCCTGCATAAAAATCTTAACAAGTTTGAAAAATATCATAGGACTATGCACCTCTAATGTAATATATGTTTTATAGTGTTTATAACAGCAAAGCAGTAGCTCAACAGCATATAGTTAGTTGTAACACATACATTTTTCACCACTTTGAACACTAGCGTTCTACGTTAGATTAGGGGACTGGATGCTAAAACATATGAAGAACAGTTGTAGGAACTGGGTAATATCTAGTTTAATGAAAAGAAGGACCAGGGGAGACATGATAGCAGTGTTCCAATATCTCAGGGGCTGCCACAAAGAAGAGGGAATCAAGCTATTCTCCAAAGCACCTGAGGGTAGGACAAGAAGCAATGGGTGGAAACTGGTCAAGGAGAGAAGCAACTTAGAGCTAATGAGAATTTTCCTGACAGTTAGAACAATTAATCAGTGGAACAACTTGTGTCCAGAAGTAAAAACTTTATTTACTGACTATGAAAGGAAATCCATGCATGTCAAAGAAAAAATCTATATTAAAAATCTATATTGACAAAACAAAACAAGACATGGGCAAACTGATTTGGATGTATTTTTCAAAATGCCACAAAATAATTCGTTTTTACAAAAACAGGCATGTTTGTATACTCAAATAATGTGAATGTAATATCTTGTCCCCTTCTTCAAAAAGAAGTGGGGAAGGAAAATCTTACAATATGGTCATATAATGCATAATATAAAGTAACCAATTTAGTTGAGGGAATATTTTATTAGAAATTCTTACTGTATTTTGATTCTGTATTGCCTATTGAACTTCACTATATAAAATGCAATATAAGAGATGTGATAAGTACATAAGCAATTATTTAGTGTGTCAGAAACAATAGCTTGGGCATCTGTGTTGTGTATACAGTATCTTTCTGTACATTATATACTTTAAATTTTACATTAAAATATTTAAGATGATTTTAAAAAAAATATCCAAAGTGGAAGCAGTAGGACCACTATATTGGAAATAGAGGCAGTAGGAAGAGTAAATGAGTGAATCAATATATATTAATTGGAAAGTGAATGACTACTTTGAAAAAATTCCCAGAATGAATTAAGATTGAACTGTAGAATAGATATATGGAAAAAGAGTGGATGGGTTGAGACAAATTGTGGAATTGAATACAAAAAAGTGAAAATTTTAAGAAATAAAGATCACATATGAATGGTATGTTGATATGGTAGAAAGAAACATAAAGAATAAAAAATATGGAAAAATGGTGAATAAGGGTGATGCAAATCAGATGTAACTATTTTGCTTAATTATTCTTATAACTTATTTTTAGCATCTTTGTTTTATTATGTCTTATTCATTGCCTGTATTCTGTATCATGTTGCCTATCCAGAACAGAATAGTATGATGGTATAAAATAAATGCCGTTATATACACACAAACAGAGAGAATAACAGAGATCTTATTTTAACTATTCATGTGACAGTCCCAATTGAAAGTCCCTTCTATCAAGAAATAAACTCACCAGTATTAAAGTTAGGCATAAAGGATTAAATATTCCACTATAGCACTAGCTGTGATTTTGTTATGAATAAAGATGTTCTATAAATATAACTCCAGCACATATTTCAAAGGAAAATTTGAATGTTAGTGAGCGAGACCCTGCAGCCTTTTAGGCATGGATGAAAAACAAGTCTGAAAGCTGTCAATACTAATCTGCAATATTGGATGGAGTAATTTTATCATATTAAAGTCATGTGTCTTTAGATTCACATGCACAGAGGACAAGAGTAGGTGACTAATATTAGAGTTTTCTCACTCAGTTTTACAAGTTATTTTCTGGTGCTTGCAATTATGTAAGAATGAGCAATACAGTACATGACCTTTATATTGCATGATTAGTTTTCAGAATCTGGATTGATATAGTAAAAAAGCGGGCAGGCTAGATATTAAGGAATATTGCGACAATGTATGTTAGCGCTGGTAAACTGATAAACTGTTGCTGTTATTCATTGGGTATAAGAATTTCTTCAAGAGTGAGCATTGTCAAATCAACTTATTTTGTTTCAGAAATAAGAAAGGAAAATGTGGGGTTTTTTTTAGTTTAATGCCCTTTTGATGTTGGGTCAGGAACATGCAGTGACAGCCCTTAAACAACATTCAATAAGAGGGGTGGAAATTAAGCACAGCGGCAAAGATACCTACGTGATAAATGAAAAAGGTTCACAAAAGTTCTGGTTCACTGAACCATGATAAATATTTTCTAACCAAATTGAGAAAAGATGCTCCTTGGCAGCCAGGAAGATCAATTTTATTTGAAAATTAATTTTAAGATATGGGAGAAAAAATCCCTTCATCAGCCAACCAAGACCATTGTAGCACTTTGAGGCAAGCATTATGTGGCCCTATAGATAATGTCTCAGACTGTGCAGTTATTCTACATGAGCTTGGAGATCCATGATTATGAGTTTTTCAGGCTGAAAATTCATTTTATTTGCAACAGAGGATCACAGATAATGACCCACTCAAGGCTTAGAGCAGCGATGGCGAATCTTTTTTGGCTCGTGAGCCATAAGTGAGGGGAGCACAGGGAGGTCATGTGTGGGAGTGCCGCACCCATGATGCAATGCATGACACCCCCCAGTGCACATGCGCGCACTGCAGGCATGACACCACCCCCCCCCATTTTTGCATGCTTTTTTCACTCTCCCAGGCTCCTATAAAGTCTCTGTAGCCTGGGGAGGGCGAAAAATGGCTTTAAAAAAGCCTGAACTCAGCTGGCCAGTGTGGGCATGTGTGCTGGCCCACTGACAGGGCAGCACCTCACATGGCCTGACAAATGGCTCCGCGTGCCACCTGTGGCACGCGTGCCATAGGTTTGCCATCCCAGGCTTAGACGTTTCATTGAACGTGGAGCTTTCAATGTTTTGCTTTTGGTTTGATAGTTTTTTGTAACATTTCCCCCCTAAATCAGGCAACCTTGACAGCACCAAAGAGATCATGCAGAAATTTTCCTAGTGAAAAAACTTTTCATTGGCAACTTTTGGCATCTTGGTGTTGTCAAAAAGTCAGCCAAAACCTCATACTAGCACAGGAGAGTTCTGCAGAGCTGGGCAGTAGAATGGAGTCTACTTTTTGTATAGGAACTTTGTCACATTCATGTTTGGAGTTTTTCCTATTCCAAACTGAGGCTACAAGGAAGAACTTCTACTTTTCATTGTATCTTATTGTTAAAGGTAAAGGTTCCCCTTGTACGTATGTGCTAAACATTCCTGACTCTAGGAGGCAGTGCTCATCTCCATTTCAAAGCCAAAGATCCAGCACTTTCTGAAGACATTCTCTTTGGTCTTGTGGCCGGCATGACTAAACACTGAAGGTATACGGAATGCTGTTATCTTTCCACCAAAGGTGGTTCTTATTTTTTCTACTTTCATTTCTACATGCTTTCAAACTGCTAGGTTGGCAGACGCTGGGACAAGTGACGTGAACTCACTCTGTTAGGTGGCGCTAGGGATTTGAACTGCCAAACTGCCGACCTTTCTGATTGACAAGCTCGGCATCCTAGCCACTGAGCCATCATATTCCTTATTGTTATTGTAATTGTAAGATTATTGTTAATAATCTTATTGTTACAATTTCCTTAAAAATCTCTGCATTACTCCATAGTATCACTACAAAAATCTCAATACTTTTCTTTAGCTGAGATGTAATAACTGGTTGATAAACTAAAGAAAATTTCAAAGTCTCCTTTCATTTGCATGTGACATCTTGATAATTATATTCATAGTATTTTTGAAGTAATAGTATGGAAATGGTTTGCCACTGCCCTGTGTGCAACTTGTTTTTTATTATCAGACCATAATCTGGAGATTTCTTGATAGTTTTTCTTCTAAATGCTACCAGATCAAATCTCCTGCTAATGTTTTTTTTTTAAATTAGCCAATGAAAATTGGCAATGAAATAAATGAGAACTAGATTCCATCCTAGACGTATAGATGCCATTCTGCAATGGAATGAAATATAATTCCATTTTATTTGGCACTCTATGGGCAGGTGCTTAACTCTTTATTGGTTGAAATATATGGTTATATGGCTTAAATGTAGGAGGTCCAGGGCTCTTCATGAATCTGTTTTAAAAATAAGACTGGGAGTAAAGATGTACTCTGCCATGCAAACATTTTCATTGGGAAAGGAATAGTACCGATAACACAGAAAACCAACAGCCACACCATGAATCAAGAGCCTTATTCAGAAAAAAAAAATCTAAATAAACTCAAAATACTTTGCATTTTAAAAAGATGTGTTTTATGCATATGTACTAATCTGCACACAGCTGTGCACAAGATTGAAAAAAAAGATCAGTTTGTAATATAGTTATACAGTATATTTTTTTCAAGAGTAGCTTATGTGCAGCTGTTGGGATGTAAGCCTTCTTATTTTTCTCCTCCCATTAATGGGATTCTTCATGGACTAAAGAATCTTGTCTTGACTGGATTAAAAATAGTGCAGCTTCAATTTTTAGACACATTCCAATTTACAGCT
This sequence comes from Natrix helvetica, assembly GCF_964273705.1. NCBI lineage: Eukaryota > Metazoa > Chordata > Lepidosauria > Squamata > Natricidae > Natrix > Natrix helvetica. Next base: position 35,718,558 of record NC_138551.1, on the reverse strand, counting down.
CCAATTTATGCTAATCCTGAAAGAACTTTTCTGACACTAAGTAAAAAAAGTTATGTTCGCATAAGTATATACACATATAAAATATATGCTCAGTATAATATTTTATATATATTGTTAATGGAAAGAGAGATTTCAAAGAAGCTTGAGTCCTTAATTCTCAGATAATTTGTCAACGAAAGAAAGAAATGTCATTAGATTTAAATAATTGAATTGGAAAACATCAAGCACAATCTACTACGAATTTCCATATTTTTGTACAGCTGTCAGTGGGGTTCACACAGGAAAATGTTCCTAATGGATTGTATCCTGTGCTGCCTAATATCTGAATGTGCTAATTAGTTTGGAGGAGAAGTTGCTTATATTCTTTTTCCAAAGTGAGAAAATGCATATGTAACTCAAGATATATTATTTAAAAAATGTCTTGAACCTTTGTTGAAATTCCTTGGTCGGGGCCGTGGAGGTTCTCTGTATCCATTAATACATAAATTAATCTTTGATAAAATTTGGATTTGTGATATGGTATTGTAAGGTTCTTTTTTCATGGGAAAAATCTCCATATAGATTTTTTAACCTCAATCCAGCCCAAACCCAAAGGCATGCTGGTTAAGTATCTAGGATAGCCAAAGTCCCAAAGCTTGAAACTTATAAAGATTATTTTCCACAATAACTATTCTCACCATGATCAAAAATGCAAATATTCATCAATAGGATTACTAGACAATGAACTATCTGAAATACATATTCTTATTTTTGCATTTTAGTACACTTCTTTTCAAAATGTGTTATTCTGTATTGGATTTCAGACAGTTCTTTATTGCAACTTATACAATTTGAAGCTGACCAAGTCTGAATGGAAAGCTCTTAAGGGAATATTCTGGACTTATATTTCTATATATATTAATAAGCTGTGCAGCATTTTCAGAATGCTGAAATTCCTGTAATAGAATTTTGAAATAAGCAAGAGCTTATCTTTTGAATAGTGAAGATCACAGACCTTGTTCTGTCAAAAGTAACAGAATGAGATCATCTACACAACCATTTATATTATCTGGCCTCATTTTCTACTGCAGAAAAACACATTTTAACCTTGCATAGTTTCTTATGCTACAAAAGGGGAAGAGCAGGCGGACCTCTGATCAACTAATTCTCCTTACATCAATGTTCAAGACAAAATCAACAATATAAAAAAACCAGGAAATTTCATATATATATTTGACCCTTAATGATGATTTCTGGCCACAATGAAAATGTGTAGAAATAAGATAAAAGCTGTAGCGGTTTCATTTATGGTCAACTAAAAAAAACCAACAGTAGTTTTCACAAATTTCTAAATGGAAACTTGTGGGGAAAAAACAGTTGTCAGAATATGCAACTATATAAGCTTCTATATGGTGTGTGTAGCATTAATCTAAGTATTTTTACTTGTTCTATTGATTGATATGGACTCATTCAGATTTATTCTTATACTCATTCAGTGTATAGGTTTCCAGTGTTTTGTTGGATTGAGGAGTCCAGGTTAAAGTCTGGTTGATGATGAAGCTTCCTGGGTGGTTATGGGCCCAGATAGTATCTCTCCAACTCAACACAAGCTACCTCCTAGAGTTGGTACTGCAGTATTCCTGTACTATTGAAAGAGGAGAAAGATAATTTTTTTAATGTATTGCATTTTTGATCCTAGATCAAAGTGATAAATTACTAAATAAAGTGCCAAATAGGATTGTTCTGATAAGAAAACTCTGTGAGATGGGATCTTGGTATGAAGAATATATGTTTCAAGAGGGGATGTGGTGGCTCAGTGGTTAAAGATGCTGAGCTTGTCTGTTGGAAAGCTGACAGCCTGGGTTCGAGACTCAAGCATCACGCAATGGGATGAGCTTCCATTCCATTCTTGCCCCAGCCCCTGCTGACCTAACAGTTCAAAAGCATGCAAATGCAAGTAGATTAATAGGTACACTTTGGTGGGAAGATAACAGCACCTTTGGCAGATAGCCATGCTGGTCACATGATCACAGAAATGGTCATCAGACAGCATTGGCTCCTTCGGCCAAGAAATGGGGATAAGCACCATGCCCTAGAGGTAGACATGATTAGACATAGGTACCTTTACCTTTATATGTTTTAAAGGTGAAACAAAAGGATGTTTCATTATAACATCCAATTTTTGGTTCTTTTAGCATTAACGTTCATGAGGAACTGAAACTAATTGCCATATGATTTAGAAATCAGTGAAAACATGCCAATTTGTTTGCATGGCTATATTATACTATCTTTATAGAATTTACTAACATTTCAGCAAGTTGATTCTCAGTGGAATGCAAAGATACAAAGTAAAAGATACAACAAAAAGCAGAAAAGAAGTTGGTTACTAAGGTTTTAAGCACACTTCATTTGAAGATATGAAAATAGTATTTAGGGAATATTTTATACAATTATATTTATTAGTATCCTGCACAATCATAATCAGATCCCACCCACCCACTCCACAAATTGTGGGCATTACTTCCACCACTGAGGTGTTGCTTAATAAGAATTTTTTAAAAAAATATCATTGGTTTTTGTTCTCTATTCAGTTACATTTCATTTCATTGTTTAGTCCTATTATCATTAAGATACTGGTTTTTTGCTTTAAAATTACAGGAAAAATCTATTATGGGCCTACTCAAATAAGCCAATTTGAGTTTAAGGTGTCTATTCACATGTTACTGAGTATGGGGGAGGCAGTCTTCAATATTTTTAAAATCTTGCCAATCATAGCATCTAAAGGGACGTCACAAAGAACTGTGGCAGTTTATCATTCGGTTCATGGCCACTCTAGAACAGCTTTTGAAAAATGCCTACTTAAACATCGCCTTTAAAAAAATTAAAAAATGTGGGTGGGGGGCTAAATCAAATAAATGGCCTAATCCTAGGTAAAAATGCAGAGCTTTCCGATACAAATATGCAGAAGAACCACGTGTGTCTGTGTGCGAGAGATTATTTGATGTGACAGGTGCTGCATCCATGCTTCCTCGGCTTAAATTTTTCTAGTTTAAAAAGAATAATCCAATTGACGAGTTGTTTGAAAGAAGTGTGAGGTTAATCTTTCCATTTTATACCAAGCAGAGACTGGCAGAATTCCAGCATTTTAAGAAATGGAAGAATAACAGGGTTGTAACTATTTTGTGTAGGCCTTTTGCTCTGGGACTGGGCAGTAACCTACTGCAGTGAAAATGTATGTCAAGTGTTGCTCAAATCCTAAACTATTTTTAAAAATACAACATTAAAAAAAACTAAATTAATCAATATTGGAATACTGGAGGATGTAAGTGCCATTCCCAAAGCCCTCTGAATCTCCTGCTTATTTAACAGCAATGATACTTATCTTAAATATTCAGCTATGAGTATTTAATTATAGGTAATGAAGGACTACCTTGATTATAAGGATTACAACCATTTGTTCAACATGCTTAAAACTTATGACTGGTTCTTGCATTTAGGATTGTGATTGTGACTCAAATTCAAACAGGCATGTACACTATATTGCCAAAAGTATTCGCTCACCTGCCTTTACTCACATATGAACTTACAGTATTTAACCTGTGATTATGTCTTCCCGACTGAATTGCTGTTAGTATTTTTCCCCCTTTGGATTCATTGTTGAGTCACTGACACTGCATTAGTGCCCATAATGTGGCTAGATATTTCCTTAGTCTACTCCATGCTTCATTCATTTTTATTATCCTACAGATGCATATCAGTTATAACGTGACTTCTCCAAATTAATAACTTTTTTCATTATTCTTTGTGCTAATTATAGTCTGGATTTTATCAGACTGATTTTCATTTATCTGCTCTGTATTGATATAGTATTGGGTAGAGAATTTGTAACAACATCCATTAGACATCAGTCAGCAGAGATCTGGAGCATGCAGCATATCCATATGGGAATGCATGGGGCAGGCAGAGGTTGAGGGGAGCAGGTGGTCCTGCAAGTAGCTCAGTTCTTTGGTATCTAAAGCTTTAAAGGCAATAACCAGGAAACTTGAATTGCACCTGAACATCTATTGGGAGCCAATATAAGTTCATATGCGAGTAAAGGCAGGTGAGCGAGTACTTTTGGCAATATAGTGTATATATGATAGTTGAAGCATCTAGGAAACATATGATCACCATTTGTGACCTTGTGAGTCAGCTTCCATCAAGAAAAATAAAGGGAGGAAGCCACTTAATGAGGACGACAAAAAGAGTTGTAAAGTCGGCCAAAACTCACATAATGACTACATCACTTAGTGGCCCCAATTGCTATTTTTAAGATGGTAATACGTTGAAATTTGTTCTCTACTTTTCTGAGGGGGAAACCCCTAAAAAAGTTTTGCATTTTATAAACTTCGTTCTCTTTCTTAAAATGTTTGAACATGGTGTTTTTGAGCTTCCTTGATTGTTGTCAAATAGTGGGGAATTTTTTTTTAAAAAAAAATACATATTTTTCCATCACTCTGTAGTCTACCTGCCCACTTTCTTGATCAGGACAAAACCAAAATGGAAGGAATTCGTACATGACAGGATTTGGAAATTTATCTAAAATGAAGGAAGCAATGAAAACTACAGATTCCTGAAAAGATAATTCATGCCTAATATAAGTGATCTCACATTCCACTTGCAATTGTAATTTTCATCCTTTGAATCCAAATCATATTAAGTGAAATTAATAACCATTCGGAACGGTTTTTAAACAAAGTACTAGCTGTTGTTCATTGTTTACATGAAGTTGTTTGCATGAATAAGAGGTGTGCAAGTTTATGTTATAGTGAAGCAATGCTTTTCCTAAATATTAGAACAAGTATGAACAATTTTAAACTACCTACTTTAAGCATCATGAAATCTAGTTAATTTAACAATAGTCCCTTAGCGGCTGTTTTGTTTTACCATTTATAAAATATGGACTTTGACCACATCAACTTCGTATCATAATTACTTAGCTTTATTATGACATTTATTTGCTTCCCCCCCCCCCCAGAATATGTCTTCTTTGAATTGGCCAATAACCATGCTAAAGTTCATTGATTAATTGGTAAAATATCTATCTGTATGCTTTTGATTTTTTTACAGCTTAGGTGGTGAAGTGGGGAAAGCAAACGAGGGAAGCTACATAGGCAAACATTTTCGTATGGGATTTATGACAATGCCTGCACCTCAGGACAGACTGCCTCACCCTTGTTCAAGTGGTTTTACCGTAAGATCCCAATCACTTCATTCTGTTGGAGGCACTGATGACGATAGCAGTAGCTGTTCCCGGAAGCAACCACCACCAAAACCCAAACGAGACCCCAGTACCAAACTAAGCACATCCTCTGAAACTGTAAATGCTGGAACAACAAGTAAGAGTATAAAGTTGCCGGACAGGACTGAAGGTAAATACTGAACTCCTATTTTTTATTCCTGGGGGGGAAATGTGATATGCGATTCACTTACTGATGTATACTCATCATATCATAAAATGTTTGCTATTTGATGATTCAGTAATGTAGATGGGATCCAAAAGTATTTTTTTTAAAAAAAAAACCCATTTATGGGACTAATATGTTCCCTCTTCTTTCCCCTTGTGCCCACCACCTGCCACTTTGAAGGATGGGAAGGGCAATTCCTGAAAAATACAGCAGTGCCAAGAATAATGTTGGTTGTATAATTTAAACGAGTTTCATTTACCCAGTATGCATACATTTAGCAGAAGAAAGCTGAATTCAGAAATTTAGAAATTATTGAGAGGTTTTTATAGATATGATTTTTTCTTATTGTTGATGTTAATGCAGCTGCTAATATGCTAGTTTTAAAGGTAAATGTCATACCAAGATACATTTGTTTGGCAGAGTTTTCTAAACAAAACTTATCCCTTTTAGCTGTAAGGGAGTTTATCATTTAAAATTCAACAGTGAAAAAGTAATAAGAACAGGCTACCAAAGGTGAATATGAACATATGCTATCATGCAAAATGTTGGATTTATTTGGGTGCTGGAAAAAGATTAAATAAGAATAATAGGTGAAAAGGAAAGGTGAATTTGTGGAAAAGGAGAAAAGACTAAAGGAAAGAAGAGGTAGCATGGAATAAGAGGTCTGATTAAAAAAAACTGCAAGTTTGGTTGCATTTTTTTCACTTCTGAAAAACAGAATTGATTTATGGATGGTTTGGTATAAAATAGTAAGAGTGCTATCACTAAAATGTGAGCATTTGTCATTCTTGTTCATCTCCGAACTAACCAGCAGCTAAGACATTGAACTTGTCAATCAGAAAGGTTGACAGTTTGGAGGTTCGAATCCCTAGCACCATGTAATGGAGTGAGCTTCTGTTACTTGTCTCAGCTTCTGCCAACCTAGCAGTTCAAAAGCATGTAAAAATGCAAATAGAAAAATAATGACCACCTTTGGTTGGAAGGTAATAGTGTTCTGTACCCCTTCAGGGTTTAGTCATGATGGCCACATGACCGTGGAAACATCTTTGGACAACGCTTTGGCTTTGAAACAGAGATGAGCACTGCTCCCTAGAGTCAGGAACAAGTAGCACATATGTGCGAAGGGAACCTTTACTTTAAATGCAACCTCCCCTATTTTAAAAATAACAATATGACAAGGATAAAAATCAATTTATTATAAGTTCAATGCCAAATATTTTTTTTAAAAAAATCAAGCTTTCAAGTTAGCCTTGTAGCAGCTCACCCTCCACTGACTTCTTTAGTGACACATGAGATCCAGCTAGCAAATACAAGTATGACAACCTGCATTTCAATGACTAATACAAGTAGGTAACTGTGTTATGATGTCATCATGTATGTGATGTACTTCCCCCCTTCTCACCTAAGGATGCCAGGTACTGACCACAAGGGCAGTTAAAAAGAATTCCAAACTCAAAGAAGGGGAAAGATTGGCTTCAACCAAAGAGAAAACAAGCAGTTAATGCTTCCTATTATATCATAGAACATACACTTTCTTCCCCGGTAATATAAGGATTATTTTAAAGCCAACATCAGGGTATTAATACTGTCATTATTAAGATTGTTTTCATTGCAGAAAATCAATAAGGTAAGTTGTGGACCCAACTGAGTGTCATGCTTAATTAATGCATGGTGTGTCCAAATTGAAACATTTCTTAGCCCCTCTAACCAGTGTTTGTTGGAGACCAAGGACACTGGACACTGCAAGATTATTTTATGAAAAAATAATTTAGCCAAGACAGTTGTTTGTGATGCTTTCTTCATTATATGATATCAATAAGGCAATGCAAACCCTTCAAAAAGAAATAATAGGGTTGGATAACAATGCAAATCCTGCTTGGATTACTTTAGTGCAATCTACACAGGGCTAACCTTGAAGAGCAACTGGAAATTACAACTGGTCTAGAATGTGGGGGCAGCATTCAGTTTTTCATGTCCCATGGTTTGCTCATTATACATCACTACAGCGGGAGTTGCACTGGCTTCCAGTTTCTTTCCAGGTGCAATTAAAGGTACTGATATCTACACTACAAAGGAGGGGAGTCTGTGGCTTAGTGGCTAATACAACTGCCTGATATGTAATATAGCCCAGGTTCGATTCCCAGTAAGGGTATGGCTAGCTGATGACAGCTAAATAGGTTGAAATAGATCTATACTAGTCTCCCTATATTTATTTATCAGCACAAATGCAACACACACACACACACACACACACACACACACACACACACACATATATATATATATATACACACACACACATATACACACATATACACACATACACACACACACACACACACACACACACACACACACACACACACATATATATATATATATATATATATATATATATATATATATATATATATATATGTAAAAAAAAGGCAACATTAAAAAAATAAAAATATGGGTTTCTGCCTGCATGGTTTTCTGTGATGAGCCGAAGGACAGAAAGAGGGAGGAGTGAGCTCCCTCCCATATTTGGGCATACCAGGGGTTGTAACACAAACACACACACATACACATATATGGTTGAATAAATAAATAAATAAAGCAGTATTGTGGGTCCCTTTCAGTGACGTGCAGTCAGTGGAGGCAGGGGAGGCGGATCCTCACCACTCTCATCATGAAAATAAAAAAGAATTACTCCAGGAAGCCGTGAAAGTGGCTGGGAGAGGCGCGCGGCTTGGTTTAGCCTCCCTGGACATCTCAGCAGCAGCCCCAAGTGTGCCGATCTCGCCATTTTTTACATCAGGCGAGCCCAGGATCCTTGCAAGGGGAATGGGACGTGTGCAGGAGGCTCCTCAGCTCCAGCCTCAATCAGCGCAGCCGCGGTCCCCTTCATCTTGCCTCAGGAAGGAGGGGAATGGGACCACGTGTGCAGGGGAAGGGGATCGCGGCTCTGCTAATCTGAGGCTGTGCGCTGAGGAGCCTCCTGCACACGTGGTCCCATTCCCCTTGCAAGGATCCCGGGCTCGCCCGATGCAAAAAATGCCTAGGTACCATGTTTCCCCGAAAATACAACCTGTCCCGCACTCACTGACCTAGCGTTATCCTGAAAGCGCCAAGTTACAGGAGCCGGGGGTGGGGGGAGCGCTCACGTTGCTTGCCGCCTTCGGTATACCGCTAGGTTGGGGAGTGCCTGCTGCCGCCGCCCGCTGCCGCCCCGCGCCGCTCCGCGCATAACTTCCAAAACTTTCAGCATCGGCCGCTCTAGGAGTGCTCTCTATGGTGGGCCGGTTGCTGGAAGACTCTGTCCGGAAAACTCTCTGTCCGGCAGCCGGCCCACCATAGAGAGCACTCCTAGAGCGGCCGATGCTGGAAGTTTTGGAGTTTGGATGTTATGCGCGGAGCGGAGCGGGGCAGCGGTGGTGGGGCGGGGTGGGGCGGGGCGGGGCGGGGCGGGGCGGGGCGGGGTGGGGCGGCAGCGGGCGGCGCCGGCGCGGGGTGGCAGCGGGCAGCGGCAGCAGGCACTCCCCAACCTAGCGGTATACCGAAGGCGGCAAGCAACGTGAGCGCTCCCTCCACCCCCGGCTCCTGTAACTTGGCGCTTTCAGGATAACACTAGGTCAGTGAGCACGGGACAGGTTGTATTTTCGGGGAAACACGGTACCTAGGCATTTTTTACATCGGGCGAGCCCGGGATCCTTGCAAGGGGAATGGGACCACGTGTGCAGGAGGCTCCTCAGCGCACAGCCTCAGATTAGCAGAGCCGCGATCCCCTTCCCCTGCACACATGTTCCCATTCCCCTCCTTCCTGAGGCAAGATGAAGGGAACCGCGGCTGTGCTGATTGAGGCTGGAGCTGAAGAAACTTCTCCGTTTGGGCTGCGCCCCTGCGATCGGAGCAACCACGTGGTTTGATGACGTCACCAGCCTCACCAGTCATAAACGTCACTGCACGTCACTGGTCCCTTTTATGGAACAGATAGAACATGTAAGAGTTTCTATACATTTATAGCTATTCAATACCCCTATATTTCAATGACCTAAAAGAAAGAAATACCCAATCCATAAATACATGATGAACTGTAGATGTAGAAATGAGCAGAAACAACCAAACAAAAATAAATTTAGATATTATATTTCTATGCAAAAGCTTAGATATTAAAACAAGAGAATCATGAGAGAACAAGAATAAGGCAATTCAGTATCAACATAAAGGCACAATAAAGTTGATAAAGCAAAAGTTACCTATAAATTAAGTGATTTTTCGGGGCTGGCATAATAAATCAAATAAAATTATACCTTAGAGTTGAAGTTTTTTTTCTAAGTTAACATTTCACAATTTAGAATATATTATTTTTTCTTACATTTGTTCCACTATGTGTCATTTTTGTTATTCTAGAGACTTTCTGAAAAATAATTTGGCTTGGCTTTAGCGAGTGGAAGTCTTTGCATTATTTAGAAAAGCAATATTTGCAGTGTTATACTTCATACTGTAAATTCCTGGGTTTTTTAAAATTCCTAATTTAACATAAACACAACATAGGAGAGATGCATATTTGTGATTAAAAGTTATGGTTGGGCTGAACATGTTTCGCTTCTTTTATTATCAGCTTTTTCTATGCTTTAAGTTCTATATACATACTCATTGATATTCAAGGAATTTGTGGGTTCTGTGTGAAGACTTGTCTGTGCAGTGTTAAAATATATGACATACAGTTAGCAACTTAAGAATAATGTTTTGCTTAGAAACTAATTACTAATACTTGCAGTGAAGATATCCTGGTGATTCCTGATGAGGAAGTTGTACTTAACAGTGTTGAAAAGCAGATCAAAATAAACTTTCTGAATTTCTCACCTCTGTTCAATGTGTGATTATTGTTCAGTTATGCAGGATGGAATATTTGTGTGTTCTGCACCTCATATTAAGATATCAATTTCTCATTTCTAAGTAAGAATATAGTTTGGCCAGTAGTTAGTGTTCTCTTAAAGATGTAAGCAAGTGAGAGTATTCATCCAATGCTAGCGGTAACTCTTGCAAAATAGTTGTGTAATAAAATCCATATACATATATATGAAAAAGAAAAGCACTTTTATATAAAACAAAAACAAAAACAAAATTCCAATCTGAAACATTTTCAGGTCTTAGTACTTGTAGGTTCAAGTCAACTTCATTTCATTTCCATTTAACTATAACTGAATTAAGCATAGTACTATTAATAAAATTACTTTCTGGATGTAATAATTCTTTTTAAGAAAGTTTGACTGGGTGTTGTATAATGTTTTATTGCTTTTGCCCAACACTGTTTCCAGCATGCCAATAAATATTATTTTTTTCTCGATATATCAAAGTTTAGTCTTGTTTATATTGTTCAAACTTTATAAAATAGCTTAGATTTAATTTGGTCCCATTAAATAATGTGGCTCAAATATTTGTGCAGATTGAGATTAATATGCTAACCGAAACCATAGGCATTTACATTTTCTGATTCACAATTTTCCACAAAGCCTATATTTTTGCCTTCTCTCACATTTAAAAATATATAATAATAATTGGATGCAATCCATCTGATTTGCATCCAATGTTGGAGAGATGTATGCAGCTGTAAGGCCGCTTATGTGGGCACAACACCTGCTATATTTGTTTTTATTATACAATGAAGGAATTGATCTAAATAGGTCTAAAAAGAGTGTTGTATCTATGTATGAAATTAACTTCTCAAAATCTTTCTCATTATAGCTGACATCAAAAAATTTCCAGAAGTATTCGTAATTTATGTAACCTGGTGTTTTTCTTCAATTCTGCAAACTAGGATTGGGGGTATTTTGAGAGTCTGGTAATTAGGTATCAGCTTCTTGCACAAACTTTCTTTGTCTGGTATAGACAATGCAAAAACTATTTCTGATATTATTGTGTGGTAACTGGGTGAATGGTGGAGTAAGGGATTTCTTTGAAAACATTTTGCTTTTTATCCAAGAAGCTTCTCCAGTTCTAGCTGAAGAAGCTCCTTGGATGAGAAGCAAAATGTTTTCATGGAAAGAACAAAACAAAGTCTAGTTGTCTTTTGAACAGCATTTTTGGGTTAAACTCCAAATTCTTCAACATCATTTATTAAGGGTCTGCCTCATGGTTACACAATTTAAACCCATCAGATGGCAACAGAGAGAAAGGAAAACTCCTCTACCTCTTTACTGCCACCTGGTGGCCAGTTGGTTTACCACTTAATTGGTCATTTAGGAGAAATTATGTGGAGGTTCTCAAGAATTCCATATTAGAACATTACTTTCACCACACCAAAAGGGGGGGGGGGATGATGTGACAATTATATCTGTCACAAATTCAGGTATCTTGTAACCAGGAAATATGAAGTCTTCGTTACCATCCAATAGACTCTGAGATCTTGTGGGAGCAATTTAAAAAATAATTGGATAGAGTGCTCAGACTTTACAAGCACCATCCTGATATATGTCCTGTACAATGATTGGTAGTGGCTTTTCCCACTCTTTCCACCATTAGTGCACTTTCAAATTTAATTCAGAGAAAATGATAAATAACGATCCTTATTAGGTTCTTGTGGAATTGCTCAGCCCCACAGCATGGCCCAGTTGTGCATTATGGCTACACTGGGATTTCTGTCAACAATTTCATCCTGGTTTCAAATTGGGGAAAAAGCATGGCAAAGCAGCTGTGTGTGGATGAGCCCACAGGCAGGTAATATACAACTGATTACAAGGAGCTCGTGTCACTGGCTTAACAAAAGAATTCACATGCTGCTCGTTCTTACTCAGTAACAGCTGAATGGGTCTGCTTTCTTTGTACAAATAAATATTGATAGGATAATCTCCATAGAAGAAGACATTGATAGGGTAAGGAGAAATGGCAGCCAAAGCCTTAATCTGTAGCTACTCTTTTTCTAGCTCTGAATCTATTTTTAATCAGTCACTTGTTAATATAGCAAATACTTTTCAACTTAAGCAGGACACTACCACTGGTATTTGTTTAGCTAGGATATGGAGCAATTGCAAGTGCAATTGATTAAAAATAATAATATTAGCATCATCTGATGGCATCACATCAAACATAATTTTTAAAAATATTCTGGCTTTAGAATATTACTGGCCCCACTGTTTTTTCTGGTAATTGTCCTAAGGCCATGTTCTCATAAGTACTCAAAAATATATCCTAGCATCATGCTTGTTCTGGCTTCATCTTGTCCTTGATCCATGACTGAATCAGGCTTAAATCATTCTTACCTGTACTGGCATTAAAGTTGTCTTTCCATTGAAAAGCAGTATCAAACACATCACATTTCTTGTCCCCCCCCCCCATTATTTTGCAAAAAATGTAGTTTAATGGTGATGACTAGATGGAGAGACAATGGAGATTGAATAGGGCCCAAGAATTTCATACCATAGCATTTTGCTGATTTAAGAATGGGTGGATAACTCTGAAATTTATTGATGGGAAAAGCGTCCCTAAGAATGTGGATTGTCTCCATAAATCTTAATATTTTTAACCATTTATCTACCTGGATTGGCTGTAGCATATGTTTCTCTTCATGGCTTTCAGGGTTTATTTATGCTAACATAAATAGATTGGTTACAGCAGCATGCATGTACAAAATAAACAATAAAATTATTTTCTAATTCTATTACCCCTACCAGTGAAACAGAGAGTTAGCAAAATAAATTTCCCATTCAAATCTAGTTTGTAATGTATAGAGACCCTATTGGGATAAATCTGGACAGGCAGATGGAGGAGCTACCAGTAAAAAGCTTGTTCTGTTATACAAGTAAAACTCTACTCTCACAACTTTGAATATTGCCCTCAGTGACTTTAGACCGTATTAATTCTATTTACAAACCCAGGATTAAAGAAAAAAAATGAAATGGTCTTTTCAAATTCAGAGTTACTGAAAAAAATGGAAGAAATGTGGCTGAACTGTATTATATTTATTTATTTAACTAGGAAAGGCTCTTAGCAACTTGCCAAATTCTGTGCTGAGGAGGAAAAAAAATATGTGAATTAATACTCATGCCAAAATGTGGGAAATTCATTTTGGACATGAAGTTCATTTGTAAGTGTTTCTCTGTATCAAGGCATTTTATGTGCATCTATCTACAGTATCTGGGTCATTGGAGCCTTTCAACAGACTTTTGAGGAAGAGATGACTGCCATGTTTTCCAGTGGTAAAACATGCAATTACATAGTGTGATCTGAAAATTCTCTGATATACAGTAGATTATAAGCATAATCACCCCTCCTCCCTCTCCTACCCATTGATAAATTGAAATTCAGGAGAAGTTTAAAACAAGGCGTAGAGAACTAATGGAACATAGTGTGATAAATTATGACTGTGCTATTTGATGCCCTCCAGATGTTTTAGACCACACGTCTAATAATTCCTAGCCAAAGGGATGAGAAACAGAGATCATGTAGTTGGAGACATCATACTGACAACAACAAAGGTATATATCGTCAATACCATTTCCCACACTTGTAACATACGGCTATTAAAGCTGGACTACTGGACATGTTGAATGAAATAAAAATAAAGTTTTTGAATTGTGGTGCTGGAGAAAATTGAGCTTCCTTTGGACTATAAAGAGAAGAAATAATTTAACAATAGACAAAGAAAAAACAGAGGAATTACTGGAAGCATTAGCAATGAACCCAAAACTTGAATACATACAATTCCACGTAAGAATCCTTGAAAAAGGCGCTGTGAATTGGAAGAACCAAAAGCAATAAAAAAATAAACTGACAGAACCAAAGCTAATAAATATTATCACTAATGCCAGAAGCATGGATATCCTGTATGCTTAAAGAAACAATCACTGACAAAGTATTCCACTGAAGTTATGTTAATCTAGTCAACTAGAAGTTAGGAGCTGCCAAACTCTAGAATATTTTTTAAAAAAAATTAAATTTAATCTATGTTACCATCCCATAACATTTTAATTTTTTCTCTTTGATCCTTTGTCTTAATCCATACTTACTTTCTACTATGCAGAAGGAACTCAAGAATACCAATGAGGAAGAAAAATAACAACTCCCAAAATAACAAAAAATAACAGCTCCCAAAAGAAACCAGCATGGCTGCATAAAGAACTCTCTGACAAATTGAAAGACAAAAAAGTTAAGCATAAAAAGTGGAAAGAGGGGGACATAACTAAGGCAGAATGTCAGCAAATAGCCTGACCCTGTAAAGATGAAGTGAGGAAAGCTAAGGTTCACAATGAAGAAAGGCTTGCCACAAAAGTAAAAAATAACAAAAAAAGCTTCTTCCAACATGTTAAAAACAAGAAAAAGGTTAAGGAAACAATTTGGTCTGTTAAATCGAGTGAATGAAGGTACAGACTTCAGACTAACAAACAGCTCTTTATTAGCACAAGTCAACTATGTACAATCGTGCGAAGGTTTAGTCTGACAGCAGCCCTTTTATACGGAGCTGTCAGACCCTTCGACCAATCAGATTGAAACGCTGTTCCCGCCGGAAAAGAGGACCTTGGTGTAAACCATTACCAATGTTTCTGGTATCTAACACCCCTCCCCTCTTAGATGGGCTCAACCAACTTGTGACGTGGTCACGCAGGTAGGCAGGCTTTCTTGTGGCTCACCCAGACCTGCGCAGTTCAATTGGTGGGTGTTCTTCAGTCAGGTGGGATGGACCTGTTGTCGCCACAGCTTCACCTGGTGGAAGCTCCTGGAACTTCTCACAGGCCGCGGCTGGAGTTTCTGGAGCTGGTTTGCTCGGAACTCGCTGCGGGCCTGCAACAATTACAGATAAGTGCCCCAGTGCCTTCGGGACTGAGTTATCTGTGGAAGGAGTGAATTCATGCTCCTTTTGTGTAGGGCTTTGGCTAACTCTTGCAGGAGTTACCTCTGGTTGCCTAAGACTGGAGTTGGAGATGCGGCTATCGAGTTGGTCAATGTGCCGTCTCCAATTCTGACCATCCTAGAGCTCTAAAAGGTAAGAGCAAGGTCCGGTGATGCCTATTACTGTGGCAGGAATCCAAAGAGTTCCCCCAGTGTAATTGTGGGCATAAACGTGATCCCCTACGCTAAAGTTTCTTATTTTGCCAGTTGAATCTGGAGGCCTTAAGTGGGACCTTAGCCAGCGACCCATTAGAATCTTGGAAGGGCTTCTACCAGTGGTAGCACTTGATGTGGTGTGCTGTATGAGGAGGAATTGATCAACCCATGTTTGCCAATCTGCCAGGCCCATCCTGGATAGGGCTTCTTTTGCAGATCTCACCATTCTCTCTGCCTGACCATTGGAAGCCAGATGGAATGGAGTGACCAGGGCATGTCTGATTCTCTGTGCTGCTAAATAGGTCTCGAATTCCATGGCCGTAAATTGGGGCCCATTGCAAAAGACCAAAGCACCGGGCAGGCCGTGAGTGGAGAAAAGTCTCCGTAGTGCCTTGATGACCGCTTCTGCTGTGATAGAGGTCATGAGTACTACTTCTAGCCATTTTGAGTAGGCGTCCACAACTACCATAAATGTCTGGCCATGAACAGGGCCAGTAAAATCTATGTGCACCCTAGATCATGGGGCTTGAGGTCACTCCCACTCCTTAGCGGCTGCCTCTGGGGGAGCTGGTCTGGACTCCTGGCATGGTGTGCAGGTAGCCACCCATTCTTCTATCTCCCTGTCCATGTTAGGCCATCACACGTAACTCCTGGCCAAAGATTTTATCCTGACAATTCCAGGATGCCCTACATGCAAGGCCTCTAATACTGCAATGTGCAGTTTGGGTGGAACAACGACCTGGTCCCCCCACAGTAAACAACCATTTATTAATGACAGTTCATCATGTTTGCAGTAAAACATTTTAAATTCAGAACCCACAGGCCCTTGGGCCATTCCTTCCACATCCAGTTCAAAACCTGTCAGAATGTAGAGTCTTTTGCTGAGTGGCGGGCGATATCACAAGACGAGACAGGACCCGCCTCAAGGCAGTCAATGAGGAGCACTGGCATCTCAGGGGTGGGGTCTGCAAGCAGTTCAGGCAGTGGGCATCGACTCAAGGCATCAGCATGCCCCAAAGTAGAACCAGGTCAATGGATGAGGCGATAACTGTAGGCTGTGAGGAAAATTGTCCATCTGGTCATTCGTGGCGACAAAGAAGCAGAGGTAGGCCGGTCCCCAGCCAGCAATTCCAGCAATGGTTTGTGGTCCATGATAAGTTCAAAGTCATGGCCGTAGATGTACTGGTGGAACCATTTCCTGCTGGCAACTGCAGCCAGAGCCTCACGGTCCAGTTGGCTGTAGTTCCGCTCGGCAGCAGACAATGTTAAAAATGGCAGGATCTGGCTATATTGGACCAAAAATGTGTCCGCTGACAGCAGTTTCTTCACCGTGGCAAATGCGGCTGCTTCAGCTCTGCCCCAGGACCACTTGGTGTGTTTGCTGAGAAGCTGATGCAAAGGCTCAGCAACTATGGCTTTCTGCTTGATAAAAACACTGTAGAAGTTAAGGAGCCCGAGGAACGCCTACAGTTCGGTCTGATTGCGAGGTGTAGGGGCATCCTGGATTGCTTTAATTTTTTGGTGGTCGGGTGAATCCCAGAGCCGTCGATGAGGTACCCTAGGAATTCAACCCTTGGCAAGTTAATTTGGCATTTTTCTTTTTTGAGGCAGAGGCCTTTGTCTCTGATTCTGGCCAGAACAGTTCCCAATCTTTTAAATAACTGCACCTTATTTGCAGCCGATACCAATATGTAGTCAAAATAGGGGACAATAGGGGACCTGGAATCCCCTGCAAAAGCCATTCCATGACACTTTGGAACAGTCCAGGGGCGATACTAACTACAAATTGAAGGCGGGTACATTTGAATGCATCCCTGTGCGTCACAATAGTTTGGGCCTCCGCCATGGCACCATCTACAGGTAACTGTTGGTATGCCTGCACCATATCTAATTTTGCAAAAACTTTTCCGGGGCCTAATGAATGTAGTAAATGCTATACAATGGGTACAGGATAAACACTTTGCTGCAAAGCTTTGTTTATCATGCACTTGTAATCTGCACAGATGCGGACAGACCGGTCAGGCTTGACAGGTGTCACTGTACAGGTCTCTCAACATGCATGATCTACCGACTCTAGGATTCCCTGGCTAATCAATTTGTCTAGTTCCAAATCAATTTTAGGGCGGAGACCGAAAGGTACTCTCCTGGGTTTTAGCCTGATGGGGGCTACATTTGGGGTCCAAGTTAAAAGATATTGGAGTCCCCTCATACTTACCTAGACCAGTGCTGAAGACATCCTCGAACTCCTTAAGGAATTTCTCAGTGCTTTTGTCTCGTATGGCATTGATTCCTGTCACTTCTAGGACCAGGGCTTCGAACCAGTCAAACCCCGGGAGGCTCTGAAGGTCTCCGTTGACTACCGTCACTGGCAGCTGGCCACATAAGGTCTTGAACCTCACCAGGAAGGTCCCCTGGCCCATGATGGGGACTTGGTTCCTCTTGTAGTCACGGAGGCAGACGTCTGGAACCCACAGCTGATGTTTTTTAAGGCTAGGGATATCCTGTTTGAGCGCTGTCCAAGATATTATGGTCAAGGATGACCCCGTGTCAATCTCCATATTGCATGGAGAGTTCTCAATGAGGACTGTGACTTTCAGCTTTTTTGGCCGCTTTCTGCGGACTTGGCCTATGGAGGTGTGGTAGGTGACTCTGGTGTTGCCTTCTGTTTGCCATGATGGCAGCTGCCATGTCCCTTGGTTGGGCCTCTGCTGGCGGTTAGGTGTGCTTCTGGGTTTCCAGATTGTAGTGGGGTGATCACTTCTGCAAATCTTGGCGATGTGCCCCTTGCGTTCGCAGCATTGACAGATAGCATCACGGAAACGGCAATGTGTTCTGAGGTGGTTTCCTCTGCAGCCAGTGCAAGGGGGGAAACACAGTTCAAATTTCTGTGCTTGCTTGGTGCAATCATTGCACATGCGGCAGCTGTCATCTTCGCTCTCCGAGCCTTAAGGCTCTGTGGCCTCGCGATGCACGCCTGCGCTCTTCCGCGTGGTCTTTGGACTATTTTGGCGCTGCAGGGTTTCCATTGATTTAATTGAAGACTCAGTAACCCTGGCTTCGTCTAGGGCAATTTGGAGAGTAAGATTAGTCTTTGCTAATAACCTCCTCTGCAGGCTAATGTCCCTAACACCGCATATGATGCGGTCAAGTAGTAGTTCATCAAGATCTCTAAACTTGCAGTACGCTGCAGTCTTTCTGAGTGCCGCAATGTATTTGTCGATGGATTCCCCTTCTTTTTGGTTACGGATGTTGAATTCGTGCCTCCGGATGTATTTAGATGGTCTGGGAATGTAGTGTGCCCTCAGTGTCTTTTGCAGAACTGACCAAGTGATTGATAGGAGTGATTTTGGCTCAGACAAATCCTTCGTGGTCTCGAACACCTCTGGTCTGCAGTAGCTCAGGAACATATTCTTTTTCCGGCCTTTAGAAAGGCCCATGAGGTCATTGGCTTCGAGGAAGCAATTGAACCTCATCATGTAGGATTCCCAGTGTTCAGTGGCAGGGTTGTATGGAGTCGGTGGGGCGTGCGTTGTCATCTTGGTTCCTGAGCACATTCATTTGAATTTGCTGCTCAAAGATGGCTGCTTGATGCCGCGCCGTGCTCCGAGCTGGATTGACTTGCTGGATCATCATGCTCTTTTTGTCTTCCAATACCACCCTCATCGCCAGTGTTAAATCAAGTGAATGAAGGCATACTCAGGCTTCAGAGTAACAAACAGCTCTTTATTAGCACAAGTCAACTATGTACAATCCAGCGAAGGTTCAATCTGACAGCAGCCCTTTTATAGGGAGCTGTCAGACCCTTCGACCAATCAAATTGAATCTCCGTTCCTGCCTGAACAGAGGACCTTCGTATAAACCATTACCAATGTTTCTGGTATCTAACATGGTCCATTGCTGGGAGAAAGTGGCAAGAAGGTGACAAGCAACAGGGAGAAAGCAGAACTATTTAATTCATTTTTTGCATCTGTCTTTACACAAAGGGATAAAACAGTCCATCCTATCAAAAACAGCACCACAAAAATCAGATTAGGAACACAAATTGAAATAGGGAAGAAAATGGTAAGTGAGCACCTGTCTACCCTAGACGAGTTCAAATCACCAGGACTGGATGGATTACACCCAGGGTTCTGAAGGAACTGGCAAATGAGATCTCAGAACCACTGAACTATATCTTTCAGAGATATCGGAGAACCAGGGAATTGTCAGAGGACTGGAAAAGAGCTGATGTGGTTCCCATCTTCAAAAAAGGGAAAAAATAGATCCAGGAAACTTTAGACCTATCAGCCTGACTTCAATACCAGGAAAGATTTTGGAAAAGATAATCAAGCAATGAATTAGTGAACACCTAGAAATAAACAAAATAATTGCCAAAAGCCAACATGGGTTTGTCAAAAATAGATCATGCCAGACTAATCTTATTGCATTCTTTGACAAAGTGACAAAGTTAGTGGACCAGAGGAATGTCGTCGGTATAGTTTACTTGGACTTCAGTATTTGATAAGGCATTTGATAAGGTAGAGCATAACCTACTACTAGATAAAGTAGAAGAATGTGGGTTGGACAGCATCACTACCAGATGAATTTGTAACTGGCTGACCAACCACACTCAACCTATAGTCCTCAATGGAACTGCAGCTACATGGAGGGAAGTATGCAGTGGAGTACCCCAAGGCTCTGTTTTAGGCCCAGTACTCTTCAACATCTTCATCAATGATTTGGATGAGGGAATAAATGGGGAACTCATCAAATTTTCAGATGATACCAAGCTGGCAGGAATAGCCAACACTCCAGAAGACAGGCTTAAGATACAGAAGGATCTTGACAAACTTGAACATTGGGCACTATCTAATAAAATGAAATTCAATGGTGAAAAGAGTAAGATTCTACATTTAGGCAACAAAAATGAAATGCACAGGTACAGTATAGGTGATACCTTACTCAGTAGTAGTAACTGTGAGAGGGATATTGGAGTCCTAGTGGACAACCATTTAAATATGAGCCAGCAGTGTGTAGCAGCTGCCAAAAAAGCCAACACAGTTCTAAGCTACATAAACAGAGGGATAGGATCAAGATCACGTGAAGTGTTAATACCACTTTATAATACCTTGGTAAGGCCACACTTGGAATACTGCATTCAGTTTTGGTCGCCACAATGTAGAAAAGATGTGGAGACTCTAGAAAGAGTGCAGAGAAGAGCAACAAAGATGATTAGGGGACTGGAGACTAAAACATATGAAGAACGGTTGCAGGAACTGGGTATGTCTAGTTTAATAGAAAGAAGGACTAGGGGAGACATGATAGCAGTCTTCCAATATCTCAGGGGTTGCCACAAAGAAGAGGGAGTCAAACTATTCTCCAAGGCACCTGAGGAACAAGAAGCAATGGGTGGAAACTAATCAAGGAGAGAAGCAACTTAGAATTGAGGAGAAATTTCCTGACAGTTAGAACAATTAATCAGTGAAACAGCTTGCTCCAGAAGTTGTGAATGCCACAACACTTGAAGTCTTTAAGAAGATGTTCGATAGCCGTTTGTCTGGAAAGGTATAGGATTTCCTTCCTGGGCAGGGGGTTGGACTAGAAGACCTCCAAGGTCCTTCCAACTCTGCAATTTTATTATTGAATGTCATCTTTGGAAGGAAGTATCAGTCTTGATTTTTGTTACATCACAAGCCCTACTGTAATGCACACACACTTATATTCTTGGCTTCAGAGCTATGTGAAGCAACAGTGAGTGACTAGACTACTGATATGTTGGAGAAGAAGCAACATCAATAAAGCAATGAAGCAGTTTTACTTACACCATTAAATATAGAAGGGTACTTGCAGAAACATCTGCAGGAGAGGGTTTTTTTTTAAAAAAAAAAGTCAAGATGATATGCAGGATGGGATGGGGTTTCAGTAATGAAGCCATGGCCACAATTCTGATTGCCACTTCCCCTACTGCCCTTAGTAAAACGTCCTGATTTGCAGAGACTCACCATGTACTGTAGATTCAAAGGGATATTAGCAGTGCTTCTGATTAGCTCCAGAATTTTGTCCCAAGATCAACAAAGTAGATATGGAGTTAGGAAGGCACAATATTTTATAATTACTCCTAAGCAGTCTTTATTTTATTTATTATTTTATTTATTAAATTTATTAGACGATCATTTTACTGCAGGATAACTCTCAATAATGATAATGGTTTTGCACTCTAAACTGTTTTTCTGCAGATCTCCAGGACCTAAAAATGTAGATACTTTCTTGGGCAGGTTCCAAAAATGCACTTGTTTTGTCAACCTTATTTTTGTGGTTTCTAGGCCTTTCTAAGATTTTAGCACTGAAATTTGGCAGAAATTATATGCATGTATGTGGAAGGATGTATGTCCATGCCCAGAGTTACCCTGTGATAAGATGGGCAGTCAATAAATTTGATAAATAAATAAATGTTAAACTAATCTTAAAAAGAAGAAACTGAGTATTGTAAAAAAATTCCTTACATTTTTTTTTTTCTGATTTTCATTTTCTAATTTCTAATCTAATTCTGGTTTTCTAATTTCCAAGGAATGTTGCCAAAAGGGTTAATAAATCAGTTCACTATAAACAAAATGCTGATTTAATACAAAATATCAGTCAGTTTAGAATAGACACTGGCCACGCCCATGCCCGATTTAGTGAAGGGGACAAAAGTCACGATATGTCATGTGATGATGCTGTGACAATACGAGTCTAGATCTCTGGTCTAGATCTCTCAGTTTAGTAGGAAAGCAACTGCATCTACTCCTTTGTGTCTCTGTGAAACAAATAGCAAAGCTTACCTGACTTTCAATCCTGGATGTTATCATGAGAAACCCTTATACATTTTTCTTCTAGCTCACTATAACCCCCATGTTGATGATTATATAATTAGCAATTTACTTTCATAGAATTCAAAGATCAGCTAGAGTTCATATTCTACATATATGAGTCTCCCTCCCTCCCTCCCTCCCTCTCTCCTTCCCTCCCTCTCTCTCTCTCTCTCTCTCTCTCTCTCTCTCTCTCTCTCTCTCTCTCACACACACACACACACACACACACACACACACCTACCTACCTACCTCACAGGCAGAATTATTGTTTTTAACAATTTTAGGAATTATTTTCTCTCTCCATGAGAACAAACATGGTAGTTCTTCCTTCCTATCTATTTACTAATACTTTAAGGATACATTACTTATCTTAAAACAAATACTACTTAGGACAATGTAAAAAAAAAGGAATGCCAATATTGTATTAAATAAATGCAATAAATCTAAACAACTCTAAAGGCAGCATTTAATTAAGAGAAAGCTGAAGCCAGTTTCATATAACCTAAACATATCAGAGGAAGGATATGTCCTATCAACACATAAGATTGAACAGCCAACCTAGAATGTTTGGTGAAGTACTAAAAGAAGCCCTGTTGGGAGCTGCTTTTCATGTGTCATGCCCCAGTCAGAGTCTGAATCTGCAGGGGAAGATGAGCTGGAACAAGAACTGACACAGATGGAGAGGCCGGCTCCGTTGGCTTTGGAGGTAACTGGGGAAGAGCAGA
Source organism: Natrix helvetica (assembly GCF_964273705.1). Taxonomy (NCBI): domain Eukaryota; kingdom Metazoa; phylum Chordata; class Lepidosauria; order Squamata; family Natricidae; genus Natrix; species Natrix helvetica. The sequence goes on along the minus strand of NC_138551.1, from coordinate 35,695,551 downwards.
GTTAGTCCAGGCAAGGCTTTTCTGAATTAGTAAGGCCTGCAGATAGGGAGAGCTCAGGAGAAGAGCAAGGACTACCTCCTCCTGATCCGAGAGCAAGGAGGGAATAGAGAAGGCGAGATCAATGCAGATTGAATCAGTAGGGGGAGGAGAGTGCCCCTCCCCCTTTCAGAAGCCACACCTGGGGACTGAGATGTAAGGAGGTGCCAGTGGAAGGGGCATTTGTCAGGAACAAGCACTGAATTTGTGGCATCTTGCCAAAGCCTGGAGATTGCTGTACTATGTCTTGTAGGACTTGCCAGTTTGCCTGCTTCGCTGAACTTCTTGCTCTGGTTACTGTTTAGCTAACCCGGCTTATTGGACTCCTAGCCCTGATTAATATTTTATTAACCTGGCTTATTAGACTGCTGGCCCTGGTTGCTGTTTGGTTAACCTGACTTACTGGACTACTTGCAGCCAGAGGCTTCTGAAGGTGCATGTGAGAGCTTTGCTCCAGGACTTGCAGTGAATGTGGGAATGTTTGGGGGCACAGTTGGAGCAATAAAGGGGAGCTAGACCTGTTCTCTGGTTGTGTTGCTTTCGTGCTGTGCCCCAAGTCATCATATCAGGCATGATTAAGATGCTTCCCCATCTGGGCATCAAAACTCCGAAATTGCTGTTAGATGGCAGTAGAAGGCAAGGAAAACAGTAACTCTTGCCTTTCATGATTATTACTAGTATTTTATTGGGCTTTTAAGAAAAACAAAGAATTAAGGTGTTCTGGTTTAGAGTAGCTGTTTAATTGCCCCTTGTTCTATGTACTTATTCCTGAGTTGAACTGCACAGCAGATTATCTCTGTAGTAGTTCCAAAAGCTGGTAAATAGCTGAGGCAGAATAGAAAATGGCAAACCTGTTATTTTTCTTTTAATTGTCCTTTCCCCTTATACACTATAATCATGAAAAGAAATAGCAGAATGCAATTTCATATTTCCACTCACCCAATAAGTGCGACCCTGATTTCTGATAACAGATAAGTATAGTATCTACATTAAACTACAGAAGCCACATTTTTCTTTGAAAACTCTGCTGTTCCTTTGAACTCCAAAATATCTCCTTTGAAAAATGCCTTATAGTTAAATTTACTTACAGCTAGCTCAGCTGGAGCAACCCAAAGCTCTTTTCAACCCTGAACCCCTGGATGCTTAAAGAGAGTTTGTATGTTTGCTAGGATAAAAAAAAATGTTGCACTTATTTTTCTGGTTCTTTGGGTTGCCCTGTTTAATCACATAGTAGCAGTTCTGAGTTCAAGAAAATTGTATCCCCCAGAGAAACTTCCAAACACCTGGGCTCAGTAGTTTCTTTTCTAATTCCTATCCAAACTTCCTTCAACTCATTCTGCTAACTCTCTCACCAGCAGGGCATCTCAGAAGTATTTTCTCCACTCAAGTCATGTCTTGTTATGAACAAACTTAACTGACTTTCTTGATCTCAGTATCAAAGTCTGAATAATCTTATTGTCTAAAAATAATCATAGGGATATGCAATTGACATCCAGATGAAATACATAAATAAGAACAAAAGCTATTGAACTCAATAGAAATGAGTGCCCCACTTAGATTTTTTTTGGGGGGGGGGGGAATATAGCCTATCCCTGTCATGCACAGCCAAGCAGCTCTTTAAAGGTCAGGACATTTTAAACCCCAAACACAAACACACAATTCAACAACCTTGTTGTCTTGTCCATTTCTTCTCTTCATTTTTGAGTCAATTTATCTTGCATCTTTCTGATAGCATCAACCTAAATCTAAGTGTGCTACTCATTGGTTATTCCACTGCTGATCCACTCCTCACCCATGGATCACACACTGTTGTGCTCCTCACTTCCTTGGCTTAAGTTAACTCTCCAGATAGCATTGGGTTCATTTCCTTCATGGACAGAATTTTCTCAAGGTGCAAGCAGACTTGCCGGCAGGACATAATGCTGGGGAAAGCCTTGTAAAGTCTCCCGTTATCTCTTACTCGTGAGTCACCTTCCTGGCACTCCAACAGGAATGCTTTGTCTCTCATTTCCCTTTTGTAATTTTAAATTAATTAGGGTTAGAATGGTTAGGCCCCCTGTCAGATTTGTCTGAGGGTGTCATGGTTGTTATCCAGACTTGGAATTAGCTCTTGTTCTTTCCTTTTCATTCCATTTTTTAATAAACATTATATTGTATTTGCTATTCTGTTTGGTCTTATTGTATACTGTTAGGAATGTAAGCTAACGGTTGGGTCAGCAATATATAAGCCATGAGAGTAGTACTGTTTCTTTAAGTACTGCTATAATGGGATTGGTTGCTGTTACCTCAAGCAGCCATAAGATGGAGCCAGAATGACTGTTAGCTTTCTGTTTGTTAGATGCTGATCGGTAGATACTGCTTGTAGATGTATCGTGAGTTACTGTGAGTTTTGCTACTGTTAGCGACTTTGTGTGCTGAACTGATTATATGATACTGGACTGTGTTCGATGGATCACTCCTTAACTGAGAACATTGATAACTGACTGACTGAACCATGTGTAAATTGAACTCTGAATACCTCTATTTTCCACATAAGTAAAATACTATTACTTTTACTATTCGGTGTCCCTGTATGCTGGTTTGTGCGTGTTCTTCCACACCACTCTCATTATGCTTCTCTGCACATTCGCTCTCCTAAAGGGGAGCTTACCTAATACTGGTTATGGGCCCAGCATGCTTCTCTGCACATACTCACTCTCTTAATGGGGAGCTTACCTAACATATACCTCTTAGAGCAGGGATGTCAAGCTCATGTCATCATGGCAGCATCACATGACATATTGGGATTTTTTTTCCCCTTCACTAACCCGGGTGTGGGCATGGCCAGCATGTGATGCATCCATGAGTTTGACAACCCTATCCTAGAGTTTGGAGATGGATGATGCCTAAATTTTAAAAGTTACATTAATTAAATTAAATTGTCTGACTCCTTTATTCCTCTATCTCACCTTAAAACTTTGACTTCTTTTTATTTCCTCAAGTGATGTCCATATTTGCTTAATGATTACCATTAAAAAGATTGTAAAATCAGGTGTGATCACATGGTGACTGCTTAGTGACTGGCATGAGTTACAACCATAATTCTGGGCTTGATTGTGGTCAACCATTGAGGATATTGGTAGTTTTATAACAGCCAATTTATTTCTGTGCTTCTTATGGCACACCTCCATATGTACCAGTTTCATTCATTTCAGCAGGGTGGCTTCCGGCAGTCACAACTGCTGGTTCGCTCATAGCTGGTTCACTCATGGCTGCACTATACGCTGCAGGTTTTAACTTTAACTTTTAACTTTTATTTAATTTATAGACCGCGCCCTCTCCCAGAAGGGACTCGGGGCGGTGTACAGTCATGTTAAAAACACAATAAATATACATAAATATAAATATAGAGATAGGTAAAGATGTGGCTGGAGGAGGTAACATATAATTTACTGTACAATAATAGTTAAAGTTCAAATTTAAAATTTAAAAAATTTAAAAAATGCATTAAAAACTACCCCTAAAAAACTATCCCAGAATAAAATGTTTGCCAGGAGATATAAAATGGGACTATAAATGGGCCAGGCCAGCTAATTGGAACAGGTGGGTCTTGAGTTTCTGTCGGAAGGAGCGGAGGTCGGTAGTGGTTCTGATATCGGGGGGGGGGAGGTCATTCCAGAGGGTTGGGCCCATCACAGAGAAGGCTCTACTCCTGGGCGCCGCCCGTTGGCATTGCTTAGTGGACAGCACCCGGAGGAGTCCCTCCCTGTGGGAGCGAATTGGTCGCAGGGATGTATGAGGTAGGATGCGATCCCGCTCATGCACAATGCAAAAAAAAATGTTATGCACAGAAGCAAAAAACAAGATGGTGGTGCCTAGGTGCAACCAGGAGAACCGGATTGGGGGGGGGGGCTTGGCAGATCTGGGTCACTGCCTGTTCCAGTGATCCAGGTTGCCAAACCGATAGGAACCCACCACTGGTGCTACTGCAACTTGTGGAATATAACACCTTTTTCCTTTGCATGAAATTTTCTGAATAAATTTGGACCCAAATTATACATTAACTTTTAAACATAGGTATGTGGGGCTCATATTCCCCATGTCTCTAACCCTTCTATACACATAGAACAATGTACGTAGTAAAACCATTTTTGTAAAAAAAGGAAAGATGTAGAAAATTCTATCTGGATTAAAGATGACAAGAGCAAAGTTTGAATGCTACCATTCTTTAAGCTAGAATCCCAGTTCCAGTCTGGATGGGATTGTATTTCATAATGTGAAACACAATTTTTTTCAGGAGTATCTGGAAAAACTATTTTTTGTGTTCTTATAAGCTCCTGCTTGGGTCACTTGGTGTTCTGTCAGTCTATTTTTCAATTGCCTCCAATTTTTCCAAGCATCAGGAGTTTTTAATTTTATTGCAAAATGCAATATTGAAGCTTTAGTTTCATTATTGGAGTTTGCAGACAGCCGTCTGGCTGTACTTTATTTAATAATGAATTATACAAAATGTACAATTAAAAAAACATATTGCAAGAAAGTAATATGAACTCAGTATTGTTTTTGTATAGTTGGGAGAAAGGAGCATTTATTTCAGATATATGGTCTATTCATGAATGTAGATATATATACTTAAGAAAGTTGGTGTTTTGCAAAATTGGTATTTTGCAAACATGTTAGTGCAGGGGTGACTATTGACTTATTTATGTTTATTCTTCACTCCACAGATTCTTGCTGAAATTTGGCAGGAATCATCTTGGATAGGTATTTATATCTAAAAGAAAACCATGGAGAGTGTGACTTATCATTAAACATGGCTATTGACTAGGGTGGGTTATTCATGGGAATTTTTGTGCTAGCATGGAAAGAATATTGCCCTTTACTGAAATGTCAAAGTATTAACACAACATTGCATGTTTTTTTCAGTCAAAGAGATTGCCATCTCTCTGTTTCATTGTTTCACTGTTTCATTGCCAATAGGACACTAAATATCCTACAAAGAGACACATACAGAAAATCTCATATACACAGTTGAACCATCCATGCTAAGTTTTCAGAAATGTGCAGAAACGTTGCTTACTAATATCATTAACATTTCATAATTTGTTACCATGATTGCTGTGTGCAGAATTGCTGTAGTTCTTTGTTTGTTTGTTTGTTTGTTTGTTTGTTTCATTTATATACTGCAACCTACACAGTTTAAACATGCAACAATGTATGAAGAGCATACTATAGTGATGAAAATCAAATATTAAAGCAAGAATAAAAAATAATGCAGAAATAGCAAATAGAGAGTAACTCCTCAATTTTCCAATGCCTTTCAGAACAATTCCAATTTATCTGTTTCAGAATACTACTCATAAGATTGCTCTTGGGTTGGGGTGCAACTGAGAAACATTACCTGATGGATTCTTCATTCTTTATTTCAAAAAAATGGAGAACTGAAGATTTTGTTAGGGAGACTATTCTTGGGGCAAAGGATCATAGGAGCTCCAGTTTGGTTTGGCTTTGAGATATAAAGATCTGTATCACCAACAAACTGATAATATTGCTGTGTCCTGTTTCAACAGGAGCATAGAAATTCACAGGTTTTGGGGTTGTTGTTTTTTTACAGATATTCACAGCCCCTGTGAATATCTTATTGGGATACCTCAACTAATTTAGGAGCATGTTACTGAACCTCCCATGTTTACCAGCCTTAGCCCTCAAATCAGATCCTTGCCCCAGGCACATCTCTGTGAGAATCAACTCAAGGAATACTGAATTTTGGAATCAAAGCACGATACATATTTCTTCAAGAAGAATTATGCCAAGACAAGCCAAACAAATTTTGATATCTCAACTAATATAATCCCCAAGTGAAAAAGGAAGGGGTCCTTGAGAAAATAGGAATCAGAAGTCAAGTTCATCCCAGAAGATTATGTACCTTCTTTCTCTCCCTTTTTACCGTATCTGTCTTTTTAAAGCTCCTTTTTAGGGCAATGCCCCAATTTCCCTTCTCATTAGCATGTGACTACATTTTTCCAAATAAGAGATGCTCCCTTGTCCCTCTTTCTGCTTTCCCTCTGTTCTTCCTAATATTACTATTCCTATAGAGCTTAAATAACAGTAAAAGGCTATCACAGGTCTTTTAAAATAAATTAAAAGTGTGTTTTTTAATGTTGTACGCCCCCCTGAGTCCTTTGGGAGAAGGGCGGCATATAAATCCAATAAAACAAACAAACAAACAAACAAATTATAAAATATTTATATCCCAGTCTCCCTAGAAGAAAAAGGGGCATTTTTCTTTTCTTTTTTCTTTTGTTTAATTAAAGGTCTTCATATTTTCATTCACAAAAGGAATATGAGTCTAATAACATGACATGAAGGAAGAATGTTTATTTTATTCAGTGATCTTTTATATTAAGCATGGTGATACAATCAGCTAACCTTTATGCTACTGACAGTATTGCATTTTCTGTGCGTGGCATAAAATGACATTGTACACCAGGTGAGGAAATGCCAGGTGCTACCACAGTGCATTTCAAACCATTCTATCTTCAACATGCTATAAAGCATTTAAGATAATGCTTAAATGGCAAGCTGAGGGGAGCTAAAGAAAGGAAGGACCTTTTCAAAGAATGGAGAGGTACAGATTTGGATAAACCTGAAGGTCATTTCATACAACCTTTCTTAGAAGGAGGCATGTGACATGTAAAGAAAGCTTACTTATTAAGCCATGCTGTTTATTGCGTAGTATAGAAAACTCCATGAACTGGAAATGTGTTTCAGACAGCAGTCAAGTTTCCTTACTTTTTTCTTTCTTTCTTTCTTTCTTTCTTTCTTTCTTTCTTTCTTTCTTTCTTTCTTTCTTTCTTTCTTTCTTTCTATTTCTTTTTTATTTAAAACATTTATGTAGTCATTTATCTTATATCAAATTCTGCATCAAGATTGCTCTAATTTCCATTTTATGAAATCCAAACCTGTGGGAGTTGAATGAAGACTAATTGCCCACTTATCTGATTTGTTTGGGCATAAATTAAGTCTTGGCTGAGTCCAGTAGTTGAATATCACCATAGTTTAGACTCACATAAGAAAGTCATCTGTTTTTTCCATATATTTTGCATAGGAGAAAAGGTGATGTTCTAATGTCTATGGAGATTCTCCGTTATCCAGGTCATGGCTGTTTCAAAGGTGCTTTTTCAAAAGGCAACTGGACTATGTTTTTTCCCTTGAGGAAGAAGGTGTTTTGCTTCTTATTCAAGAAGTTTCATCAGTTCTAACTCTCATCAAACAGCTTCTTGGATGAGAAGTGAAACATCTTTTTCCTCAGGAAAAAGCATAGTCTCATGGTAACAAAAGACCAATGCCTGCTACAAAATCTTGATTCTCATTTAGCCTTTCCATTTACTTTCAAATTTATGCTGATTTTGCCCAAATTCGTCCCATGTGTCTAACGTAAAAACAATGGCCTGCCCGGTTAATCTCTATTTCTGCCATAAAGCTGACCCTGATTGAACAATTCCTTTGGTTAACTGCATGTGGATATAGTAAAATGTATTTAGATACTAATTTAGCCCATCAACATAGGTTATGAGTGGAAAAGATTTGGAAATATTTGAAAAATACATGTACAATTAGGTCATTCTACGGATAAAATTGCATTCACTTCCCTAAAAGTAGGCTATTTAGGGCCATGTTCATGATGTTCCCTGTGCCTTATTGAGAAAAAAAAATGGGAAAATTCAAATAGCAAGACAACAACATCACTTTTGTTAGGTTTTTATGTTCTCCAGTTTTAACATGAACTTTAAATCATTACCAGGGGAGGGGGAGTAGGGTGCCACGGGTGGAGGGGGGGGGGGAATTGGCATGAGCCAGACTTGATCTTAAGTGCATGTATTCTTTCCATTGCTTGTTCAGTGTAGAACAGAATGCTGGATTAGATACCATGGATGATCCCATATGATTATTCTTATGTTCATAAAGTATGAACAGGCAATATCATTTTTGACTAAACATTTCAGCAATCAGTGAACTTGGTGAGTTATTTCCATCATGTTTCATGAAATATATATTTCTGCACACAAGTTAGTTCTGGAGAACTTACATAAAGAATCAGTCATGAAAACAGAATAGGCATTTTCCAACAAGTATTTTGAAAATTCACAATGTTTTTTATTAATTTTCTGATTAATGTGTATTGTCTTTGCCTTATAGTATCCACCAAGCCAAGGCCTCACAGTGATGAATACACAAAGAAGGTTCCTCCCCCAAAGCCAAAGCGGAATCCAAACACTCAACTAAGTGCATCTTTTGACGAAACTTATATCAAAAAGCATGGCTCCATAAAGTCTGTGCTAAGTAGAGATGCTTCTTTGACTCAAGTCAGCAGTCCTGCTCTGGATACAGAGGAAGAAGAGCCAGTTTATATTGAAATGGTTGGAAATATATTAAGAGACTTCAAAAAAGATGAGGAAGATCAAAATGAGGCAGTATATGAAGAAATGAAATATCCTATCTTTGAGGATGGAGGCCAAGATTCAAAGTGTCCATGTGAGTTTGACCATCACAGCTGTTCCTCTCAGTGTGCTACTCCCACAGTGCCTGACCTTGATTTCACCAAGTCCTCAGTGCCATCCACTCCCAAAGGTCTGATTTGTGACATCCCACCACCATTTCCAAATTTGCTTTCTCATAGACCACCACTCTTGGTATTCCCACCTGCACCAGTGCAATGTTCCCCAAATTCTGATGAATCTCCTTTAACACCATTGGAAGTCACAAAGCTTCCCGTACTGGAAAATGTGTGTTATATTAAACAGCAAACTGGAGCTTCTCCATCCTCACTGCCACCTCATACTCCAAGTCATCAAAAACTAGAGAAAGACCAGACAGCTTCTCATGTAACTAGCACTCCAGGACACTCCTCTTCACCTCCTCATCCTTCTACCCTATACAGAACACAGTCTCCCCATGGCTATTCCAAAAGCCACTCAGCCTCTCCCTCTCCCGTGAGTATGGGTCGGTCACTTACTCCTTTAAGTCTCAAAAGACCTCCTCCTTATGATTCTGTACATTCAGGAAGTCTCTCAAGAAGTTCTCCATCAGTGCCTCATTCTACTGCCAGAAACATATTGCATGAAGGAGGGAAAATGATAAATGCCTCTGTCAATACCTACGGGTCATCATCACAGAGTACTTCACGTTCTAGAACACCAACTAGTCCTCTGGAGGAATTAACCAGCCTTTTTACCTCAGGACGAAGCCTACTGAGGAAATCTTCCAGTGGAAGAAAATCTAAAGAGCCTGCAGAAAGTAAGTGTTACTTATTATTATTTTCAAATAATTGTTTTTCTATGAAATATACAACAGCGAAACTTGTATCTTACATGCATATTGATACCCCTTTCTAACATGAACTGAATTTCTAATAATCCAAAAATGAAGGTTGGACATAGATTGTGATATAAATTAAAACTTACAGAAATTCAGCAATTTGTTCGCCCTTAATGCAGATATTTCCCTACTGAATTCCAGTAGCAATGAAATAATTTGGCGCATGTTAAAATGAAAAAAAAATCATGTTTTTGATATATTATCAAATGGTGAGTATTTTTTTTAAAAAACCATGCTTTTCAAGAATTTTCTCTAAATTCATAAACATGATTTCTGAACATTGATATAATATATTATTTACAAACAATTGCAGGTCAGTTTCAACTACAAAACACATAACCTATGGTACAAATTATGGCCACCATCAATGGGAATTCCATAAATACATGTCCACACATGTAATCCAAGTACAAGAAGGAGCTGGAAAAGAATGAGTAACAAATAAAATATTCAAAACATTAAAAATGTTTCTAAGCCAAGTTTGTTTTTTTAAAACATAGATGTTTAAAACACACACACACACAATTTGCCTAATACTGGCAGGGCTTTTGAAAGCAAAGGGTGGGTGGAAATTATCTATGCAAGTGATCTTGATCAAAACCTGGCTTCTGTGGATTTACACTGTCATGCACAGCAAATCAGAGAAAGCAGCAGGGCCCTACACATCTAATCAATCATGAAGCTTAACTTACTGTATAAGCAGAGGTTTTTTTTTTGAAGGATTGCCAGACCTGTTTTGAAATATTAAGCAGGTACTGAGTTACCATCAGTAAACTGTCATCTTTCCTTGTTTTCTTCTTGTGGTTTTAGATATAAATTTAAACCCCGACTTTAATGAAACCATGAAAAGAGACAATTGCATCTTAGGATGCTTTTTAGCAAATAAATAAGTAAATAAATTTAAGGACTGGCTTCCTTAAATGGCTTGGGGCTTAATTGCTTCTTTAGATTTGGAGGTCCTCAAAATCAGATTAGATTGGGGTGGGGGGAAGAGTTAATTTGAAAGAAAGCAGGAATACACAAAGAACACAGCAAGCATAAAAAGGACCCCAGTCTTTCATATTATATTGTTTCTGATTATCTTCTCCATGTCAGAGAGAGTTCTGGTACAGATTGTTGGAAAAATGAATAAAGTGCAGATAGGAATTGAATACTAAGTCTTTAATAGAATTACAAAGTAAGTATGTCTGATATACTATTCCCTGGAGATCCTATAAAACCATTTATGAATGACTTTGAGCTATCTTGAAGGCAGTAGAGCCCAGACATATTTTTGAGATTTTATTTTCTAATTCTGTAGTTTAAAAAGCAACCAGCAATAAAGTACGCCTTTTGGACTAGAAAAAATAGCATAGAAAACATGCTGAGCCCAATGAACTGTTCATTTTGGTGTTCTTTGTAGAATGGCAGCCAAATTTTAAAAGATTTATGTATTATAAAGCCACGTCTTTCTCTTTTATAAATTTCTCACTCCTGTTCTTTACACTTCTGTAAATGTAAGAAAGTTGTCTCACAATTTCATATGGGATAGTTTGGTGACCTAACTTAGTACTGTCATTTGAATGCTTCAAACTGAGGTTTATTATATCTCACCAACTACTGATTTTCTTTTTAAGTGGTGATGAAGATATTGTAACTTATTCTTCCTATCACAAAATCAAACTGCATCCAGTTTTGGTTGATGCTGAGACTCTAGAAAGAGTACAAAGAGAAGCAACAAAGATGATTAGGGAATTAGAAGGTAAAACATATGAAGAATGATTGCAGCAATTGGATATGTCTAGTTTAATGAAAAGAGGGAGAAGCAGTGACATGATAGCAGTGTTCCAAAGCACCAAAGGCAGAACAAGAGAAATAGATGGCACCTAATCAAGGAGAGAACCAACCTAGAAGTAAGGAGAAATTTCTTAACAGTTAGAACAATCAATTAGTGAATGGCTTGTCCCAGAAGTTGAAAGTTTTTAAGAAGAGATTGGACAACCACTTGTCTGAAATGATACAGGGTTTCCTCCTGAACAAGGGGTTGGACTAGAAGAACTCCAAGGTCCCTTTTAACTCTTATTATGTTAAGATGCACTCAACCAACTCAACCATGTGATGAGAAGGAATGTTGGAATAGTGCTGTGGGAATTGGTTATCTTATATTGAAGTGTACGAGAAGAGAGAGTCAAACTGAAAGAATGAGTTACTGAAAAATATGTCATAGAAAAATATTACATCTTTGTACAGTAACTTGGCAGCTTGCAGTCCACCATGTAAAAAAAAATCATGCTTCATTTGTGTGTGTGTTGAGATTAAAATGCAAAACAATTAGTAGAAAACAATACCAGATTTGTGATTTTGTGGGATGCAATCAAATCTGGATTTAGAATAATGAATAATAACAAAGCAATTTGTGTGTATGTGTGTGTGTGTGTGTATAAAAGTGATAGATAGATAAAGAAGCATATCACAATAACTATAAATAATTAGAGTGAGGTAGCAAAGAAATGATGAAGTATATATGACATAAAATGTTACCAAAATAGTTTTTATTAATTGGAAAACACAAATCCATTGCTAATAAAATGTCTTTTGATTATATTACAGCAATATCCAATGTATTAATTTAAAACTCTTTAAAGCAAACTCACAATTTAAAACTCTCAAAATAAACAGAGATTTAATTGAAATATGAGACTTTCCTTTGTCCTATATTCATTTTTAAACAGTCATCAGTCTCCACATACATTTTTTAAGACAGAAAAAAAAAACTCCACTCAAACAGTAAAATACATTTTCCCCCCATTAGGTGCATACCTTTCTTGCAAAACAAGCTTAAGTTACATTTGAAATGGTTTAGTATTCATTTGTTAATTCTTTGTACCATGTAGTGTCTCTCACAAGTCAGATAATAAGATTTTCCTCATTAAATTGTTGTCCCATGAAGTAGTTCTGTTCACTGTGCAATGCCCAATAAACCACAGACCTAGATGGAGATTTGCAAAAGCTTTATTCTTCACAGAAAAAGGACACGGGGGATCACGCCCACTAAGTCTGTGCAAAGAGCACTTATGTAACAGTACAGTTTTTATAGGTATTTCCCCATAAGTCTAGCTTAAATCAACATCTCTTAGGTCTCATATTACCTTATCAATGTCTATTAATATTGCTTTGCTTGCATTACAATGTCGATCAGCAGATTTGCCCCTTATTTTGAGTAACATGTAGTACCCTATGCCATAATTAGTACATTACCCCCCCCAAGTTCTTTTTTCCCCAAGCCATAGCCTTACCATAATCATCTATTTCTATACTTGTGACTCTCAAGTTCCCTATTCATGCATTCACATTGTTCCATTACTGCATTAAGAGCAAACATGTGCTGAGGATTTTACTAGCTAAGCTGATTCCATTATTTTGTATGCACTGGCAGCTGATTGGAAAATGTCTGCAAATAATAATTCCCTATAGACTAGGATTTTAGGGGAGGGGTCTTATGACCTTGACTTCAGAATTCTAGTCTGAACATTTTAGCTTTTGCATAACTTATTTTTGTCATTTTTATGGATAGGAATAGCTACATCTATAAATGAAATTAATCACTTTCAATCTTCCATTTGTATCACTGAAAACATACTTTATGTAAAATACATACATTGTATCAGTGATGATGAAATATTAATGTTAATTAATATCTCAGTTCTCAATCCTCAAAGATATGATGGCCTAATAGTCATCCCTGATTTAGGAGTAAAACATGAGTGCCCCTCCCTGCCCCCACCACCCCAGCAAAAAAACAACAACAACTAAAGAGCTACAAATTTGGAAAAATTATTACAAAGTAATTATTCCAGGATTTCACTGGAATAATCATTGTAAACAGTTACAAACAATAACAACAACAATAACAACAATAACATGTTGAGGTAATCAGCTGATTCTGCCTATCCAGCTGGCATATTGTTTGAATATACCTCGCAAAAAAACTGTTAAACCAGAATGAGCTTTGATAAATATTTAACCCACTTGTTGTTAAAACTTGTGCTCATCACATACAGTACAGAAGCACTGAACGGAACTGGTTCCACTGTCAATGTATTTTATCATTTTTAGACAGCATCAACTTCAGGTTTGCTTGGGTAAAATGCCTCTAATTGGCCAACACCTTAGTTCTCTCATATCACTTTCGCCATGAGGACATGCTCCTTTTTAACAGTTTTTTTGCCATTTAGAATATAAATTAGAATAATCGCGTTGGAAGGGACCTTGAAGGTCTTCTAGTCCAACCCCCTGCTTAGGCAGGAAACTCTACACCACTTCAGACAAATGAATATCCAACATTTATTTATTTATTTTATTTATTAATCCATTTTATATGCCGCACCCTTTCCACCAAGGGACTCGGGGCGGCGTACAATTTACTACACAACAATAAATAACAAGGAGGAGATATACAAAAAGCATTATACAACACATAATAAATAAATAATCAATTAATTAAAAACAGCAAAAAGCAATTAAAAAACAATTAAAACACCCAAAGTCAAACCTAATTTAAAATTTTATCCAGAGGGATTAGAATAGCTATAATTCAGGCCAGGCCGGCTAGTTGGAACAGGTGGGTCTTGAGTTTTGTGCGGAAGGAGCGGAGATCGGTTGTTGTCCTAATGTCGGGGGGGAGGTCATTCCAGAGGGCTGGGCCCATCACAGAGAAGGCCCTGCCCCTCGGCGCCGCCCTCTGGCATTGCTTGGTGGACGGCACCCGGAGGAGTCCCTCTCTGTGAGAGCGAACATCTTCTTAAAACGTCCAGTGATGGAGCATTCACAAGTTATAGAGGCAAGTTGTTCCATTGATTAATTGTTCTAACTAATTTATTTGTTTGTTAAATTTATTTGCCATCTATCTTGCCCTGGGGATACTCTAGGAGGCTTACAACAATAAAAAAGAAGAAATGAAAATAATGTAAAGAGCACTGAAGTTAGATAATTCCAACAATGTGGTAAAAAATGTTATCCCCCCAAAAGATATGGGTCCAATGCCACCTATCTTTTTGAAATGCTTTCTACTTTTCACTATCTATCTTTATGTAGTGAAGATGCAGCTTCAGATAAGACTTGAAAAAAACCCTAATTTTATTTCATTGGATTGATCTGGAAAAGTTTGACTGATCTAAGCTCACCCAAATAATTTTGTGATATAGCAGGAAACTGGATCAAAGATACCCCAATCTAAGTCTATGTTGTTGGCCACACTAACTATCAGTTTATAGAGCAGCATTTTTCCTTAAATATGTATGCATCTGGGTGTTATTGAATTGCAAATTTGATTTGCAGCTGCTATGTAGATCTTTGCCAATTTGTTAATGAATTCAAAAGTTCCTCAACATTATAATCAAACTGCATTATATATGAAAGAGCTGTTCTTGTTATTCCATTACAATGGTCATTTATAATGTATTGTAGATATAAGAAAATGGCAATCCAACTTAAGTACTCTTAAGTTCTTTGAGGAGGGGATGTTGCTACTTGATATAAATAATGGTGGACTGATAAGGCAGAGTCAGTAGCAGCCACAGCTGGCTTAGTTTATAAATAGAGAAGAGTTGGGATAGCACATGGCAGGGAATAGGAATTGGGAAAATCTAAGAATCCACTCAAAGATTGAGTGTCACATATAAAGTATCTAGGTGACAGGAAAGCACAGTAGGAAGCAGCTGGAGATTTGTTTTGCTCTCCATCGTGCTTACATCCCTGGCCTTTGAAACACAATTGGTAAATTTTCATTCCAATTTTTAATTAATACTCATAGCAAATATACTAGATTCCTACCCATCCAAATGATTATACTTGCATTGCAGTTGATAATATCTGGGATATAATAAGTAAAGGGACAAATAAAAGCAATAGTGTTGTTGATTTCTATTATTACTTGCCTACCCAAGGAGAAAATGTGGATAATGCAGACCTTACAAAGAAATGAAATTGTAACAGTGAAAGGCTTTACCCTGATATCTGTTTTGTAAAAATGATCTGCATAGATTATCCTTCCAGGAAATTCCTGCCTCTCCTTGCTGACAACTTTCTCCTTCAAACGGTAGAAGACCCAAGAGAATCAGCTACACTTGAATGTATTTGGTACAATGGGTATATTTGATACAATCAGTGGCTAAAACTTAGCCTAGGAAGTGGAAATAACAAGAACAATAAGCTAAAGTGACTATAATATAAGAAGTTCATCTTTTAAGGGAATCTAAAACTGACCATCAAACAACAAAGTGGTTCCCCCGCCCCTCAATTCTTAGAGAAATAAGAAGGATTCCACAGCTGGACAAGTTATTTGGAAAATGAGTTTAAAAGCTGTTGAAATCCTTAAAAGGGATTTCCAGAAGCACAATTACTATATCATTCTTTTAAAAGAAAATCACAAAGAAGTCAAGATAGCTGGAGAAAAAGTTTAGTGATGATCTAAGAACAACTACAAATACATTACTGTAAGGGAAAGACAGCAATGTATTTGTAGTTGTTCTCTTTGCAAACAAAACTCATACAAAATCATGATATTGACACAGAAGCAGTATTTTCCCATTCTAGAATCCATGATCTTAGACATTTGCCATTTAATAAATGCTTATATGAATTCATTCCCAAAAGAATGCTGAGGAACCATTCATTTAATAGCTGGGGGGGTGGGGGGTTTACAATTTATAAGGCTAAAGAATTGGTCAGCCTGATAGGATGACACCTCAAACAGACTGACCTTGTTATGAAGCAGCATTGCTTGGAAGTACAGCTAGTTAAAACACTGGCCTACATATAAACTCACATAAAATAGTGCTTTCTGCTAACATGAGTGTTGATATATTTGGATTTATAACAGATAGCAGACAAAGATGAATGAATAATACAAGCACTGTTATCTGATACATTGTGGATTATTTAGAGAAGACTAGCTGAGAATTGCCCTCATTTAGAGATGCTTCAATTATACCTTGTTTGCTTGCTAAAAAGTGTTCTGCAGTTTATAACAATAACATTATCTCAGTTAATAATTTCTTGGAAAGCTTGTGCCAGATCAATCAGGTAGAGTATATTCATTTGAATAATAAGAATTTTAGATAAAGCATTCCAACCGCTCTGATGTATCGGCCTGCTGTTATTGTGCAGAGTTAAGTCAAAATTTACTAAGAGACATTTTGCCAAAGCAAAGTCTGATATTTTAATGTTTCTATTCTACTTTGAAAAAAAGAGAGACTGTTTTGCAGATTTTTCTTTTTTCCTTTTGTGGTGAATCATATTTTTCCCATAGCAATGAGGAATTCAGGTTTCCAATGCTGTTACTATTTAGCAATAGTAAAACAGTGGGGGGAAGTAAATCTATATTAGTATTGTATCCACATAGAAAAAATGTGGGTGTGTTTTTCTTCTCCTTTATTTTGCCCATAAATAAGGACTTATAATTATGAAAACTGGTTTAAAAGGCTTAGATCTAGTTGTATATTAACATTTCTTGTTTGTTCATTGGTTTGCACTTTTTATAACATGTCCTAATATGTAAACTCTGGGATGCATAGAATGTGGGGGGGGGGACCTGCATTAGAAAAGAAAAAACAACTTTCAAGATATACATCTTAACAGACTTGTTCTCCCTGCTGATCAGACTACTGGAAATGCGAGAGGTCATATAACCCTCCAGATACAGAGTTACATAACATAAGGGGCCTCTACAACAGCAGCAAAAAGGTGCAAAAAGGGACGCAGTGGCTCAGTGGCTAAGCCACTGAACTTATCGATCAGAAAAGTCAGCAATTAGGTGGTTCGAATTCCTAGCACCGCGTAACGGAGTTAGCTCCTAATACTTGTCCCAGCTTCTGCCAACTTGCAGTTCAAAAGCATATAAAAATGCAAGTAGAAAAATAGGAACCACCTTTGGTGGGAAGGTAACAGCATTTCATGCACCTTCAGCATTTAGTCATGCCACATGACCACGGAGATGTCTTTGGACAGCGCTGGCTCTTCGGCTTTGAAACAGAGATGAGCACTGCCCTGTAGAGTCAGGAATAACTAGCACGTATGTGTGAGGGGAACCTTTACTTTTACCTTACAACAGCAGCAACAAAATCTTGGGAAGGTAGTGATGGCAGATGGAACCACAGTATGAAATTTCTACTTTGCATAAACTTCAAAGGCTTTCATTCATAGCCAAGTGAAAGTAAAATGTCCCATTTCTGAGTTTTAACAATCAATTGAGGTGCGGTCTTCATTCCATTTCATTTCATCTCCTTCTATTTCAATTTTTTCCTCCATTGGCATTTGTAAAAAATCTGTAATATAGACAGAATGCATTGTCATGGGTGAAAATTGAAATCTAGGTTTGTGTTTCAAATGCTCATAAATAACTTCAGTTATTTTTGTTCTTGGAATAGAAGTAATAAATATGTAAAACTATAGGGAGATAAATCCTGAATGTGGATGGATGTACTCGGTAATTAATTGTTTGCTGCTCAGTCTCAGTTAAAAATGATCAAACTTAATTTGTAAAACTAAAAACAAAAAGGCCACCAAGAGAAAAATCCACAAATATGGATTTAGATGAAGCAAGAGATTTCAAACTTAAAGCAAAACAAATTATCTTTTCACATTCATCAAAGAATATTAAATCAAGAAACAAATTCATCACTATACATGCAAACAATAGTGTTCTCTAAATGATTTTCTCTGTTTTATGGACTTACTTTTTTTTAAGGTTTAGAAAAATATTGGTATTTTAAAGCTGTATTTTTGAACAATTTTGTTACACAATATTTTGTACAATATTTTGCACAACAGTATGTGGGTAAACAATGAACTTTGATGGACTAAAGATCCATTCAGACTGCTTTTTTTCTTGTAGCTTCATTAGTTTTTAAATAAAGTGAGAAGGGAAGTTTGTCATGTAAATATATGTTGGTGACAAACTGCATGGCTGCACAGCAATGACCTTAAATGTACAGAATTTGTTGATATTGTTAACAGTATTTCATCCCGAAGAATTGGGAAGAAACTATGCCAGTATTCTGTATTGGTAGCTAGTATTTGGAATAGAATAGAATAGAATAGAATAGAATAGAATAGAATAGAATAACAGAGTTGGAAGAGACCTTGAGATCTCCTAGTCCAATCCCCTGCTTAGGCAGGAAACCCTACACCACTTCAGACAAAAGAATATCCAACATCTTCTTTAAAATGTCCAGTGTTGCAGCATTCACAACTTCTGGAGGCAAGTTGTTCCATTGATTAATTGTTCTAACTGTCAGGAAATTTCTCCTTAGTTCTTAGTTGCTTTTCTCCTTGATTAGTTTCCACCCATTGCTTCTTGTCCTGCCCTCAAGTGCTTTGGAGAATAGTTTGACTTCCTCTTCCTTGAGGCAGCCCCTGAGATATCGAAACACTGCTATTATGTCACCCCTAGTCCTTCTTTTCGTTAACTAGACATACCCAATTCCTACATTTGTTTTAGCCTCCAGTCCCCTAACCATCTTGGTTGCTTTTCTCTGCACTCTTTCTAGAGTCTCAACATCTTTTTTACATCGTGGTGACCAAAACTGAATGCAGTATTCCAAGTATGGCCTTACCAACGCATTATAAAGTGGTATTAACACTTCACGTGATCTTGATTCTATCCCTCTGTTTATGCAGCCTAGAACTGTGTTGGCTTTTTTAGCAGCTGCTGCACACTGCTGGCTCATATTTAAATGGTTGTCCACTAGGACTCCAAGATCCCTCTCACAGTTACTACTATTGAGCGAGGTGCAACATATACTGTTCCTGTGCATTTTGTTTTTCTTGCCTAAATGTAGAACCTTACTTAGATGATTCTTACATAGAATCATTGAATAGAATAATTCTTAACCCTGGTATTACAGATTTCATATAAATGCTTCTTTATTGATTCCTGAGCATCCAGTTTCCAATATGAGCCATGTTTCTGTACCTTTCTCATATTTCCTCATCCTTTTTACGTACGTATAATTGATATAAGTTCTTCATTACATTTGTATTTTGTTATGTTTGCATTATGAGCAAATCCACATGAAGGGACTGAGAGATGGGGAAAATGCATCCTGCTTTGACAACTTGTTCTGTGGTGGTACACTGGAAAACATAAGCCTTATGAGCTTTAAGAGCACTTTCTAATGGTGCTACTGTATCTATCTAAAGTGTTTTTTCCACATTGAATGCTTTTAATTTTTTCCATAAGGCTGTGGTTTAAGAACATGGTTATCTTCCTTTGATTTATAGGAAGCAATGGTAAATTTTCTATAAAGTCGGAATTCACCAATCATTGTTCTTCCAAACATGAGAAGAATATAAAACAATATTTGATTTGATTTTGCAGTATAAACTATGTACTTATTTGTTTTATAACTATAAATTTTAAAACCAAAATCTTATGGCATCTCCAGTTCCCTGCGTAAGTGGATAGCTGTGTTCCTATCAAACAGGCAACATTTATTCAAAATAGAAAATACCCTATCAAACTCTGCACCTGTTAACAGTGGTGTCCCTGCTATTCCTATTATCAATGTGAATAGCAGACATAAAAAGAAGAGTCTATTTCTAACAGTATATCAGTAGAAATTTGGAAACCTGATCACTGTAGACTTTTCTTCACTGCTCCATTTCTTTGATTATTTCATGACTCAGTCTTTCCATTGATGAGACGTCTTGTTGGTTTTTGATATGAGCTTAATGCAATTTAGTTAGTATTTATTGTGCTTCACTTACTAATAATTATAATTTAATAATTTATTAAATTTCTAGACCGCCCCCTCTCCCCGGAGGGACTCGGGACGGTGTACAGGAATAAATTTAAAACATACAAACAATCATACACACAGGTAAAAATCAATTAAACAACCCCTGTACAATTTATAAAAATTAAAAACTTAAACATCTTGTATAATAAAATTATTCTGAAGATATTCACAGCACAGGTGGCACGGAAATACTATCAGGAATTGACCTCAGCTTCAATTTTATATATCAGTGAGAAAATGTACATAAGCGTTATACTCACCAGATGATTTCATGAAATATTTGAATGTACCTTGAATTATTTGCAAAAATAATAATAAAGGTAGGAGTCAAAATAAATAAAATAGATTTCTAACTTTACCTACAGTCTTTCCATCCAAGTAGGTCACAAATAATATGAAGCAACTATAATTCTTGATTAATTTGTTTAATTTTTGCTTATTGTGGTCTTTTCTACAGTACATTTACAATAGAGCTCAAACAGTAGATTACTGGCCTGGAAAAAAAGTAGTGTATGGATGCAATTAATTTGCACTTTGTAATGGAGTATGAACTTTTCATATTTTGCAGAACCGTTAGAGGAACTAAAGATCAGAAGTCACAGTACCGAACCATTACCAAAGCTGGAAAACAAAGACAAAGGAGGTCATCATGGGTCATCTTCCAGAGAGCCAATAAAAGCTCAGGAATGGGATGGAACACCAGGACCATCACTTGTGTCCAACCGACTTGGAAGGTCTTCGGTTAGTCCAACCATGTTGGCAGGAAATAATAGTTCAGGTAGGTATAGTTAGACCCATTTGCATAGCAGTACAATAAACAAATAGTACTATGGATAACTAGTGAAAAGATCTGTGAAATCCACAAAAATCAAGATTGCTTCAACATGGATGGTACTTCAACTAAATGTAATCAGGGGATAATTATCTTTCTTTGGCCAAAATGATATGCCAAACAAGAACATGGAAATACTTATCTAACGGCAAGCTACTTTAATTCTTCTCCATTTAATGGGATACATTAATATTTTTTAAATTAAAACTCACCATATTTTGTGTATTGTTGGCATTTTCACAGGAAATGTTGGACTGAAAACATGTGAAAATTTGGCTAATTGCTTTAGACTTGTGCCATTTTGCTCTGTCACATTTGTCCAGCTCAGAAAACTAATTACACAGGATTGTATATATATATAAGTTGACTTCTTGTTTACTTGCCAAATCAGCTACTTCTGTATAAACATTATCCTTGCTTGCTGTAAGGATGAGTAGAAAGTTTTCGGCAACGGAGTCAGCTGAGACTGGTTTTACACGGTGGGATAAAGGAAAGTCATGGTAGTTTTCATGTTTCCACTACAATGAAAATTGAAAGCAAGAGGCCATTCTTCCCTCCATATCTTCATCCATCCTAAATACAGCTGTGCTCGGAGTTTTGTTCTTTTTATACTTCTGTTGTAGAATTGATTGTGATGTGATGTCGGCCAATTAGATCCATTTTTTTCCTTTCTCAGTATAAGTGACATGCTACAATATTGTACCACCAAGAGCAAACTAATTCCCTACTGAATCTACAAATCTATTGCTGCCCTTGACTGCTGTGTTCATTCTTGAATTTTGTAGCTCTTCAATAATGTTGCAAGGATGTTTCTTATCTGATGGTTTTAAGTCATCTTCCACCAGAGAGTTCAGAAAGGAAATAGATTTCAGTGATTTTTTTGTATACATGTCACCTCCTTAAGAATATGCTGTTGCTTTTTCAGTGAAAACCATAGGGGTTCACAAAATGGAATTCTTTAGTGAGCTTAATGGTGGATATTTTGAAGAACATTTCCTACAAGCTTATAGCTGCTGGGAGATGGTATTTTGCATTGCCATCTGCTGTTGGAAATATGCACTGCATCTCATTTCCAAATACTGGTACTTCCAACATTATGTTGTCTATATGTGGATGTTTTTAATAACTTTATTCCAGACCTTGCCAAATCACTCCGCAAATCATTTAGCAAAACGGAATGCTTGCCAAATGCTTGTAAAATCATTTGGCAAAACAGAAAATAATGAGGGATCTATTCTACCTGATTCTTAAACTTAGATGTTACAACACCATTGTGGAAAAGAAAAGGATGCTCTTCTTTCTTTCCCATTTCTTCCTTGAAATGTGATTTTAGTTCACTTCCGAATAGTTAATGTGTCTGTGTGTGTGTGTGTGTGTGTGTGTGTGTCTGTGTGTGTGTGTGTATCCCCACTATCCCTGTATGCAGAAACATGTATATCACTAGTGGGATTCAAACTTTTTTACTACCGGTTCTGTGGGTGTGGTTTGGTGGGTGTGCTGTGGCTTGGTGGGCATGGCAGGGGAAGGATATTGTAAAATCTCCATTTCCACCCCAATCTAGGGGAAGATAATGCAAAATCCCCATTTCCTCCTGATCAGCTGGAACTCAGGAGACAAGAAAAGATGGGGATGGGGCCAGTCAGAGGTGGTATTTACCGGTTCTTCGAACGACTCAAAATTTTCACTACCGGTTCTCCAGAACTGGACAGAACCTACTGAATACCACCTCTAGTGTATATACATAATCCCAGTATTGGTGTTGTTCAATGTTGCTAAATCAAATACATGAAATATAAATGATGTGCAAGGAGTATTTCCCCCAAAATAATAATTTTGATTGCAGTTGTGGAGAAGTTTTGATCTTTGTATGGACTGTGATGGATTCTAATTTCTGTCACTACATAGAAAGCCAGAGCCTCATATCCCACTGTATAAAAATGGCATGTCTGGCCTATTCCACATGCTGGATAAAAGAGTCAGCTGAAAATTGAAGAAGCAATGCCAACCTTCCTACTTTTGTTGACATACGGTACTTAGGAGATGAGTAGAATCATTTCTGCAGATAAAAAGTTCTTCAGTGAGCTATGTAATGTGTAGAAAATGTTTCAAAATGAGTGCATAATGTCACAATGTCATAAATATTTATTTTAAAGAATGCTACATATTTCTCTTGGCAAATAAAAAAGTATTCCTAAAGTGCAGTCCATTTGATTGCCTACATCATTGCTCAGTTCTTTTTACTATAACTATTATCATTACCATTGCTATGATTTTAATCCTTTAGAACATCTTATAATCGTAAGTCCTAAGTTAAAATATAGGATTCTTTTTTTTTCTAAAAAGGAAATCTTGTTAAGTAATTTTGCCTGCGAAATATTAATTGCAATATTAGTTAAAATAATTGCAATATGAAAAATATTTACAACTCTGAATTTTCCTAGTGATCTGGACTACAAGGACCTACCGATTTCATGTCTGTGGGGATGTTTCCTATGTCAAATTGAATTAGTATGATGTGTGTCTGGAAGGGAAAGCAATGATATTATGTTCTTTTTTTTAAATCATGTTGGAAATGTTGTGCATATCTAATGTGGAGTATTGTGACAGCATGATTGTTGTGGTTTGTAGAATCAATTTTATCTTCTTACACATGCAAAAACAGCAAAATGCATCTGAATGGTGGTGATGGTGAAGATTTTAAAGAAAAATGTGCATTTACTATTTTTTGTCTTTCTAAACTCTGATCCTCGGAGACTGCATGGCAAATTTTTGTGTGGCAAGTTTTGTTCAGAAGTGGTTAGCAATTACCTCCTTCCTGAGGCTCTGAAGAACTGTCTTGCCCAGTTGGCTTTGTGCCTAAGACAGGGGTGTCCAAACTTGGGAACTTTAAGACTTGTGGACTTCAACTCCCAGAATTCCCCAGCCAGCATGGCTGGCTGGGGAATTCTGGGAGTTAAAGTCCACAAGTCTTAAAGTTCCCAAGTTTGGACACCCCTGGCCTAAGACAAGGATAGAAAACATAGTCATCCAGTTTCTAGCCTGATGTCTTAACTCAGGGGTGTCAAACTTAGGTCGTGATGACAACATCACATGACATATCAGGACTTTTTCCCCCTTTGCTAAAACAGGCATGGGCTTGGCCAGTGCGTGATGCATCCGGCTGGGAGTTTGACAGCACCGCCTTAACTGCTATACCAAGACAGCACTCTAAACCCTAAGAATTAGGACTGACACTTCAGCTCTTCAATACTTCAGCTTCTCCCAAGGAATCAATATCTTTGGTGCCAACCACTCCAACTCTCTCTAAATTGCTCCAAGGCCTGCAAAAAAGGATACTGAATGCTATAACTGGTCTATGGGCTGCAAGCTGCCCACCCTTGGTCTAGATGTTACTATTTAGTTTTGGAAACTGGCAACACACAGTAGGACAGTTTGAACTCTGAAACTTCTGAAGGTTTAAATTAGGTCCTTAGCAAGTCACTGGCCTTTTAAAGTATAAACAACATCCCAATTTTCACAAAATGCTTCTTGTTTATAATTTCTAGCCAGGATATAGGACAGACCTAGATTAGAAGTACCTTTTTAAAGTTGGTAAACTGATCAAGTTATTGGGGAACCAATTAAATCAAAGGAGTGGGAACTTCTCTATGGGGTGGAGGCCAAGGCCATAGGAAGCCAAGAAGTTGCAGAAAGCTTGAGAGATGGACAGAAAAGAACCACACCATTCTCTCTCTACACAGTAATATAATGACTGCAAAAACCCAATAAAATAAATATCCAAATATCCTGAAAATGAGATAGTAAACCAGAAAGGGGAAAAAATTACATGCAGGATTGTTGTAATGCAAATGTCAGCATTTAATTCCTAGTTACATGAGTAAGGATTTTGAATATTGTATAGGAATGAATACCCTTTACAACCTTTCCCAGCCTGTTTGTTTCTAGTTGTGATGGTCAATGGTAGCAATGGTCAATGGTAGCAGTGGTCACTGGTAGCAAAGTAGCAATGGTAGAACTTATCTGGAGGCTCCCAGGTTGTGCAGGATAAATATAATAACATTCATCATATGAACAGTAGCATTTGTGGAGTTGAAAAAAGAAAAGTGGAGTTAGTAGAAATAAAACATTTCCATTTGTCCTATTCTCTTCTTGTAAACAATTAATTTATACTAATAAACAAGATTTTTTTCATTATTTTGGAAGCAAAAAAATAAATAAGAGGATGGAGCATTTACAAGAGATCTCTAAAATGAGAGAACTTGACATTTTTACAGGCATATCATCCTGGAAATTAAAGAAGAACAAACACAATCTCTCTCTTTCTTTGATGTCAGATGAAAGGATTTTGTTATTATAGACATAATAATCTTTTAGGATGATGTACATGCCCAGCTGGAAAGGCTTGATTTTATTGTACACAATTCAGAAATTGTGGTAGGCAAGGATTTGTCAGATTTTTATTTTTATTTTTTATGATCAGCAATATACAATGCCCTTAGATGGTGGTCAAATATCAAGCATGCACAGCTACCAAATCCATACATATTTATGATATAACTACTAAAAGATAAGCAGTAAGTTGACCACTTCATATTCTATTGGAATGAAGGAAAACTATGGAAATTAGGTCTCAAAAGTCCTTTTTTTTTTCAAAAGGCAACGAGTGTTTTTTGAGGAAGAAGATATTCATCCAAGAAGTTGATGAAGCAAAGTATCTTCTTCCTCAAAAAATAGTGCCTTTTGAAAAAAGCACCTTTGAGACAACTATGACCTGGATGACTGAGAATCTTCATAGACAATGGAAATTATGATAGAAAAAGGCTTCAAATTCCTTCAGGTTAACAGTGATAAAGAATCAACCCTTTGTTTTCATTAAACATTCACAGCTACCAATTCTACACATACTTTGTTTATGTATGACAGTTATCAAGACACTATTGAAAGATACAGTCTCCCTCAAGTTACACTTGACTCCTGATGATTTCATAGACACATCCATGCAGTTTTCTTGGCAACCATACAGGCCTGATTTCACACTGTCTGTTTCTGTAACGTTTAAACTACATTCATGGTATTTACTGGTAGTTTCTCATCAGTGTAATAACTAGGCCTAACTTTGCTTTGCTTCTAAGCCAAGACGCATTGGTCACCTAAATGCTGCTATTACTGAAAGTATTTGGTCAATTAAAAAATAAAGCATAATAGTGAAAGATAGATCTTTTTTAGCGATGAAAAAGTGGCCAAAAAAAAATCTTGCATTAACTCTTCTCCAATAGCAGTTTGAGGAAAGGTGAATCTTAGCCTTCTCAGGTTCACCTTTAGCATACAGCCACAGGATGGGGAACTGAGAAAGGAGGCACTGGATCAACATGTGAGATTTAGGTTTTAAAGCAATATATTAGCTAAATTTGAAAATTCTGACTTCTTTAGTAACAGAAGTGGGTTCCCCATAGGACACATAAGGCCACCTAGACCTTTGTTCAACCCCGAATCCTCCTCTGAGCGTACAATAAAATCCAGTGCAAAATGTGGAAATTCAGCAACACAATTTTTATAGCAAAATAAACAGAAACACATCAAAAATTCAAAAAGAAGAAAATAAGTGAAGAAAAACAACACAGATAGTGCTACCCTATATTTGAAAGCCTGTGGTTAGTTGTCTAAAATGAAAGTCAGCCTTAATATTTGAGGGCCATCACTCGATTACATGAGTAGGCAGGATGAAGTGTTGGGAGAGAAGCACATCCACGAGATGCTTCTTTTAGAGTTTCAACTAGAGTTTTCACATCTTATCCAACTTGGAATGACAGGAAACATTGCCAGGAATCATCAGCCATGATTAAAAAGTTGAAGAGCTGCATGAAGCCCTGGAGCTACAATTTATCCAGATTGGACCCTTAATTTAAGAGAGTGCAGAAGTCTTCTCTAATCCATTCGTTTTCCTTTCCAGAACCGAAATCAAGCTGCAGATTAGGGAGATCTGCTTCCACATCAGGTGTTCCTCCTCCCTCTGTTCCTCCTCTCAGGCAAGCCAGTGAACTGCAACCGAGCCAGGTACCATCGTTAGCCAATCGTGAATGACTTCCTGTGATGCAACATGCCAAATGTTCTCCCTTCTGTGTTTGTCTACCATCTGTTATTGTAAATTGTTCTTCTGCGTGTTTTGGTTTGATTTCTGTTTTTATGATATATGTCTGTGTGTGTGTCTCCCTTTCATAAGCAAAGAAATCTTATCGTTTCTAGCATCAAGCTTTCTTTGCAATGGTCTCCTCTTTAACATTTATTTGTCTCCATTCTGTAATATGAATATGTATCTTTTTTACTCTATATGTAGTTAGTTGAATGTCTTGTTTCATTTTTTTAAAGAAGTAATTTTCTTTTCTGAAAAATTCTGATGAAAAGCAGCATTTTATACATTTGTGTTTTATATAATGTATATTTCTTTCAAGCATCTTGTCTATACCATTTTGTACTAGACAGTGACTTTGTATACACAGTTTGAACTTGAATCTCTTTGTATTCTGTCATTTTGAGATAAGTGCATGAATAATTTAAAAAAATTAGTGTGTGTGTGTGTATATACATACACATATATCATGATTGTGTGTGTATGCATATATACATACTGCATATTCACACATAAATCCATGCACATACATACTCAAAAACACACAACTTAATAAAAAGCTTTATTTTCTATTTATGAGAAGTAATTTTGTTCCTTTGAAACTCCTAAATCACATATAATAGTATTGGGACGGATCCATAATATCCTGTTTTTATAAAATAGCAAAGATCTTACAATAAGCTGTCTAGATGTTATTGGGATTTTCATAGACTATGAATAACTGGGAGATTGATGTGTTCTTTGAACATGTTTTTGTATTTTCCTTCAATAGTGGGGTTCCAATGGAAGGATACATGTTATTTAATATTTGGGTACTGGGCAGGTTTTGCTGTGTGCCAGTATGCAAATTCGTATGGTCTTCAAACTGTTTGAAAAAAAATTATACGTTAAAGGAAATGTAATTCTTTGAATAAAAGCTGTTAGAGATAAAAAGAAAAAAATCCTGCAGCTTATCTAAGCAATCTTTACATGCTGAGAAAGAAAAGTTGTCTCATTCAATTTTTATCAAGAAGCATTTAGGCTTTTTTTTCTCAATACAATTATTCATTAATGTGACTTGTAGACCATATCTAATTGTTCAGCTGCTTTTTCTAGGTGGTTTATGAATCTTTATATATGTAAGTCCACATTTCAACTCTACAGTTATATTGCCCTCTAGTGTAATTTACTCCCAATAAATATATTCATGTGTGGTAGATAAATAGTGCATTTGAGACTCTCTGCTCATAACAGAAAGCAGCTATTCTCTCCCCAAATGTGTCCCAAGTTTCAGTCTGTTTGCCACCAGCTCATATAGATACAATATTGCCCTAGGTTTTGAAAATTTGAATGAAGTAAGTACACCTCAACTTATGACCATTTGTTTAATGATCTCTTGTAGTTACAATGCCATTGAAAAAAGTGACTGATGATTTCACCCAGTTATCACAGCATTGCTGCAAACACATGATAAAAATTCATGTGCTTGTCAACTGGCATGTATTTACATTAGTTGCAGTGCGCAATAAAATCACCATTTGTGACTGTCCCAGGAAGCTTCCAATAAGCAAAGTCTAATGGGAGAAGCCAGCTTTACTTAACAACCACATGCTTCACTTAATGATCACAGCAAAAAGATTGTAGAAACAAAATGTGACTCACTTAAAAACCTCATTGTTTAGTGATGGAAGTTCCAGTTGTGGTCATATGTTGAGGACTACCTAGAGGTAGCAGGAGAAAGTGACAGAATGCTTTGGTTGGAATGTTTTGCAGTTCTCAAAACTTTTGAAAACTCTTCATTAAACCCTTCAAACTAACACAGCAGGAAAAGAAGTAGGTGAACATCTCTTTATCCCAATGAGCTCTTTTGCTATTTGGAGTGAGGTTTTGTTTTATGCTTTAGATGTGATAGTCTTATTTAAAAACTTGTATCTTGTTCAGAAAGTCCCTCAAATTACCCCTTCAAGAGATAGAAAAAGGCAATTTAGACCATCTGGGGAGAAAGAATAGACCAGAGCAGAATGCCAAAGTGATGTTGTCCCAAACCTGATATGTAATAACTACTGCAAAACATTCTTCCTGCCATGATGGTATGTCACCCATATCCATTCCTTATTTTGAAATGAACAGTCATGCCATAAAATTGCAGCAGTAAGCATATCCCTTTAGTGTTTTGCTATATATTTTATTGGATATGTAGCCACATTAACTATACTATAAAATGGGATGCAATGTTGGGATTGATGTAGCTAGATAGAATAGATACTTAATAATATATATATATATATCCAGTGTAAAAAATGGCTATTTGCAATATGTTGAAGTTCTGCATCTGCAGAAGTTGCAGAGAAGAAGCATCAAACCATGTATAAAACATGGAAGAAAAGAAGAAGACATACTTAGCTTTATTATATGATTGTTGAGATCATATCCAATGACATTTTTATGTAAGTGAAAGAGTTAACTTATGAAATAGCATATTCAATAATGTAATAGCATGTTATAGGAGCAAAAACTGGTGGAACAGGGCCTTATTTCACAAGTGTTATTAATGTCTTTCCTTAAATCCAAAGTATGAAGGCAATATTTAATCCCTCTTTCGATTAACATTTGTTTTGAAAATCTATGATGAGACTTAAAATGGTAAAGAAACTTTCCTATTTTAACTAATTTATGGACGAAAGGAATTCAAAGGAGATCCAGCATTACAGTTGCTATGTTTTATGTGGTTGGCCTATAACATCCATTAAGAATAGTAAAAATAGAGCTACAAAATTAACTTAAAACAACCAGTTTATATGTCTGAATGTCATAGCCGTAAATGAACCATCATCTGAAATATTTAATGATAACTCAGATGCACTATTTCTAGATGGGATAAAAAAAACCCTTACGAATTGATACATTCACCCAGTGTTAAGGATTCAGGGATACCGATTCACATATAGACCAGCTTTCCTACTTTACTAACTGGACTTCACATTTGTAGATTTTTAGTTAATCTTGAAGTTACAAAGTGCTTGAGCTCCCTTCTGTTTTACCTTTCTTTTATTATATTTATTTATCAGTACAAATATAACACACACACACACACACACACACACACACACACACACACACACACACACACACACACACACACACACACACACACACACACACACACACACACACACACACACACACACACACACATATATATATATATATATATATATATATATATATATATATATATATATAATTTCAAACATTTTTGTTTATACCAGCTTTGTAATTATCAATAATTTCATATGTCAAATCTACATGCTGATGTGGATTTATTATATGGGCACTGATATATCATTATCATCACCATCATCATCATCTCCCAAATTCTTAGAGAATCCCAAATTCTTAGAGAATCCCAGTGACTTATAACAGCAACCAAACAAAAACTTAACATCCGTACTAAAATATACATATTACAAAAATAGAAATAGATAAGTGACAATTATGCTGCACCAAACACAAATGGTAGAATAGTCAATGTCTCAAGATACTCTGGGACGCTTTTACCAATTTCTATAAGATCATCACCAAGTGAGCCACTCTGGCATCCGGGGGAGAATGACAGAGCTATGTAGAAGAAATTTTCTGGCCTTATCACTCACTCACCTTACTAGCAGCCTCTCCCTGAGGGATGTCCTCAAACAGGTTGATTTAAGACAATCTTATATCATCGGCCTGCCTGATATGTACCAAGAGATACAGAACCATTTATAAGTTGAAACTAATATCCAGCTAACAAGCTTAAATTGTATCCAAAAACCTACAGTATTGGCCCACAAAATAGTAAATGGTAAAATTATCCCTGCCTTGAATTCCAGTCAAAATGTTGACTACTGTATTAAAAACCAACTGTAACTTCTGTTCAAAGGCTGTTACATGTTAGTGCATTGCGCAAACCCAACGATATGGCCATGAGGCCGTGAGTCATTTTAGCCAGATCCTCTCACTTCAAGAAGTTTGCAACCCCAGAACTGAACAAAGATTTCTCTGCAGAGATATCTCAATATGTTAGAAAAGGTCTCCTTAGAACCTGACTAGTACTAGATTTAACCCCTAATTGAAAAAGTTCTATACTATTTTTTGAAACACTTCAGAATTATAATGAACAAAAAGGATCATTGATAGGTTTCCAAAAGTGTCAGAAAGCATTGTTGGGGGCAATATGCTGACTCTGTAAACTTCTTAGAGAAGGCTGTAAACTGCTGTGAAGAAGTATATAAGTCTAAGTTTTAGAGCTATTGGTAAATATATGTGTTTTTTTTTTTTTGAGTGTCAAATAGTTGTTGTGAGCCAATGGCTCCATCTTATGGCAAATATCGAATGTGCAGGATTTTATTTTTATACATTAGTTTTCTTAAACTTGGTTTTTCCAGGTATTTTGGAAAAACTATTTTCTTCAACTTGGTTTTTCCAGGTATTTTGTAGGAGAAATCTCATTATTCCTAAGTCACTATGACACAAAGCAGATTTATATAAAATTATGATAAGAAATGTTGCTGTCCTGTCATTTAATACTTTAAAACTTTATCCTGATCATGACAGAAATTTTCTTATTGTATTATAAGTCTGTTGGCTTTTCCTAATTTTTCTTGTTGTTAGTTATAACTATTAAATAATTAGTTAAATAAATAGTAATATTAATTAGTAACAGCCACATTCTTTTGATATATTATCAATCAACTTGTAATTATTTTATTTTCAGCACATATCAACACTTCAGACTTGCCTAAAAATGAGGAAAAATCAAATCCTAATTTATTAATGTTGATATTTTCAAGCATATTTTTTCTTGGCATGGGATATTTTCTGCATTTATTTTGGAAGAACTTCATATACTATTCAAATGGGGTATCAAATAAGGAGAAATTTATTGCAAAGTGCTGTAGTTCTTATTTTGGAATTAATGCAAAAATGGACATAGTTATTCTTTGGTTCCCCCTTAATTTTATGGTGCAGTTTTTGGATCAAAATCTATATACAGTAATATATTCATAGCAACCTGCAAGCAGCAAATGAAAAAAGGATAGCATGGACATGTTTGTTAAGAAAAATGGATAGGAAAATGTGTATATTGGGAGAAATGTATTACAGAAATTAATATGATTCATAAAACTGGCTCTAAATTTTCAAGCAGCTGTTTACAATACTATTGCTACTAGCAAGAGCACCATGGTACTACAGGAATAATTTCTTGAGCTAGAAGTTTAAAGAGTATCTGAACATAATTAAACATTAATCATAAATTAAAAGTCACCATCCACATGAATAGTGCTGCTTTTCCTATCATATTCCTGAGGTGTAAACCACATTTTCTAAAGAGAATAATTTATCTGGCTTTTCACTTCTTTCATATTCAAATTTTATTATAGCTGTTTTAAAAATGTTGTTTCTCTCTCCACTTTCAAAGAAGGAGTCACCTCTATTCTTCTGCTTCTGAATGCACCGGTTCCTTTTAGCAGTCATATTGTGCTGGACAAAAGCACTGAATGGTTTTTAATTTAGAGACATGAAAATTCCAACTGTAACCAGGATTGGGAAAGGAATTTCTAAGAAGCAAAAACAATGTTTTAGAGGGTTTTTTAGATTCTTTAATTCCCCATCACTTTGAGTAATTAGAGACCTTCACCAGTCTGATAGTATTTCTGGAACCAAATGCGCAATGGAAATATGAGCCCATTCAAAGAATCAATCTTATACCCTATCAGAAGCGTAGCTTTTTAAAAATGAAGCTCTCTTTATATTTACAGAATTTCTCAGCCATCATAGTCATTGCTAAAATTCTGAGAATTAAATCTACATAGCTAGAGGATGACAGGGTTGTGGGAAAACTGAGCAAAAATGATCTTAAAAATCAAAATCTCCATTGAGTCCAGCATGTGTTTTTCTTGTCAAGGGATTTGCCAGAATCTTCTGGAATTCTTCTTCTAGAGTCTTATCAAGGCTACAACCATAAGACTTTCTCATGGCTTCCATTTAAATGGCAACCATGTCGGACCCTACATAGCTTTTTGAATTTAGCCAAGGTTGACTTGGTACTTAACACTTTGAGAATTATTGTGTAAGTGCCTTTTGGGAAGTGGGATTCATTTGTAAAAGCAGCAGGGAATTTCATTCCTGCTGTTTTCTAATTCTATTGATATATGTGTCAATGGCTACTGAAAGTGTCATATGCTTCACTGAACAGCATGACTGTTAGGGATGTGTGAATATTTGATTTGGAGTTGAAAGCAAATTAGCTTAAATCTCCATACTGAATCAATTTTCTCAACTAAAATGCTTATTCTAAATATAAGTGTTAAATTCATATTCAGTGTATCCAAACTGAGTTACATTGAGTTGACCTGATATGGATTTCTTTGCACATGCTCGTGTGCACTTTTATACTCCAAATCATTATGAAAGAAATTGTTCCAGTTTGAATGATTCAACCAACAGTTCAAATTGAACTAATGCAATGATCTCTATCAAATAATCACACAAGTGGAATCACATGCTCTTAATAAATATTAGTTCTAGCAAAGCAATGCCAAGAGAAGTAAAACTACCTGGGCCTAAAAAGAACTGTAAAAATTAAATGTAACTGTCCTTTACAATACAAAGTGGGGTCCTTGAAAGGAAATGAGAAATCTTAACTTATTGACCAATTTCACTTTTACTTCAGCTTTCAGTTTTTAAAATTATAATTTTTCTATTCTGAATATGCATTATTTTTGCCAGTCAAAAACGTATACACAAATTGGTAGAGATGCTAAAATTAGATTGAAAAGAATGATTGGAAACATATCTAAGAGGCATTTTATTAGGAGGGAAATCTTCAGTGAACATTTATATATTAAGAGAAATATTCATAGAAACCCATCTACATTTGCATAGAAAGAATTGCAAACTGATGTGAAAATAGGAGATGAACTAAACATCTGAAAAATAAGAAACCTAAAGAAATTGGATTTGAAAAAAAAAATGTAGCTGAGTTTATATCATTCAGCTCATTCCCTTAAGAATCAAGAATTCAAAAGCTTTCTACCAGGATTGACGAATACAGTAAGTCAACTTCTCTTCAACTTATGTTTTGATGTTTTAAGTGGTTCATGGCAGAAAAATAAGCTTGGGAGGTTTTTTGTTCCTATTTTTATTTAATTTTATAAAAGACACTTTCCTTTAAAAATGCTTCAATGAGACGAGAATTTCAAATAAATTCTTATGGATGGAGTTTCTGCACTTATTAAGGAGTGGCTAAAGAGGGTGTGTGTGACTGTCCTACTTTTCATTTTATAATTAGCCATATCTACAGAGGATAAGTAGACTTCACTCTAGCAACCCAATTAATTGGCTTTTGCCAGCACAAACACACAGCACAATGCCTTGAGCATCCCTGCAGCCGAAGCAATAGGTAACCTGAAGAAAGACAGTATAAACAGTCAGTATAAACACTAAATGAAACTGTTTCAACTAAACAGTTTCATTTAGTGCCCATACAGAAGTACAATGGCACTGAAAAGTGACACGACCATTTTCCACACTTACGTTTATTGCAGCATCCCGATGGTCATGTGAATTCTGATGCTTGGAAACTCACTCATATTTATGACAAGGTTATGTGGTTGTAAGTCAAGGATTACCTGTACTTGTTTATTACTTCAGGCAACAATGATAAAAGCTTATGGCTTCTTTTAAATATTCAGAAATACAGAGTGAAAATGTGAAATTTGGTGGTGCCATAAGCAATGAAGAAAACCTAATCACTTCATTATCAATATAGCCTGATCTTCCTGAAATGTTCTAAAGAAAACTTCATAGAGAAATCTGTTGGGTCAGAAGATGAGAGTCAAGACAAGAGAAAAGGAAAGAGACAGTGATTCACTATCCGTAGTACTACAGATAGTTCTACAGAATCTGTATTACAGAATCAATATGGCTTAAAAATGTGAAACAGTGATGCTGCAAAGAATAAGTCCCCTCTGATAAAACCTAAGATGAAAAAAAAAATCCCATATAATTATATATCACAATCTATTACTTACAGTATTAAATAAAGCACCATTCATTTTGGCAACATGACACATTTTCTTGATATAACCAGTTAGTGGGTTCTCTAGAATATATTTAGAAAATTAATGAATTTGTTTATACCCATCTTTGATATTTCCATGATATTGTCACATTTTATTTTCTTTGTTTTAGACTGGATTTTAATATTTTTGCTGATCTCTGTAATATAGATTTCCATTTCACAACATACAATAAAACATATTTTCAAAAATGCATAGTGTCCACATATCATGATGAATCACAAGTAATATATATATACTATATATAATATATATATACTTAGCAATATGTATAAAACCCACCCATTAAGCAAGGTTATCATTTCAGACATAGTTCAGGCATAAATTTGTGATTGAGTTCCTTCAAATTCTCTTAACATAATAATTATATACTCTTAAAATTTAAAACCTGCCCAACCTTTTTGCAGAATCTCAACGTAATTTTAATTAGGGTTCTAAGATGTTAGAAGATATTATACAATATTTTGAATAACCACAAGAGGGAGCAATTGGTCTTTTTGTCTTTTAATACTATCTACTCCCCCCCCCCCCAAGACAACTGCTTGTACACTAAAATTTTAGTTTTTAACCTAGCATTTTAAAATCTGCTTTCAACTACAGCAGCAAGCATTTAACTGCCTTATAGTTTTCTATTCAACTGATCTCGATTTAGATATGTTTCCTCATAAAAGTGTCAACATAGTTTTCCTTTCCTCTACTTTCCTTCTCATTTTAAAATAGAATAAGCTGATTCTCCTTTTATGTAACAACTAGG
Source organism: Natrix helvetica (assembly GCF_964273705.1). Classification (NCBI taxonomy): domain Eukaryota; kingdom Metazoa; phylum Chordata; class Lepidosauria; order Squamata; family Natricidae; genus Natrix; species Natrix helvetica. Next base: position 35,659,568 of record NC_138551.1, on the reverse strand, counting down.
AATTGTGTGACTAATATTGGCACATAGAGAATACTGTCTGCCATGCAGATAAAGATATGTGTGCTAGGTATCCCAGGAGAGCCCTCTTAACAATTAGCTGGTCTAATAAAGCAAATTTCTACAACTCATAAAAATACATCACCAATATTTTGATTGATAGCATGAACAGCTGGTCTGTTCTTGGAGTCTTTCCTATCCCCTTTCCCCGTATAAGTTGAAGACATTAAATTTTGAGGAATGCACTACTTGATTGAATGTTGCCATCTTTAAACGGACATGATTAAAAAAGAACTAAATAGAGTTTCATACACAAGAAAGCTGGGCTACTTTGGTTGTTGAAATAATAATGTACACTTCTCCCATGTATCTTTGGATTACAAGTCCTTTGAATTCTAATATTACACCTGCAATTGTCCATCATATGAAAACCTGGAAATATAGATTATTAAGATAACTGAGACTAATTTCAAGCTGGTATGAACAAGAATTTCATGGCAGAAAAGACCGTTCACATGCAAATCTATGACATTGTGAAAATGTTATAAGAATTCCCACAGAAGTCTCTGAAATGATTTATGATCAGCCAGTCAGATAGAAGCTGGAAACAAGAGAAAGTAGAATGCAAATGTTTTGAAAATTGCTATATTTAGCTTAATTTGGGGGGCTCTTGAAGGACAGAAGGAAGATAAGTGTACAGTAGAAATTGCAATATTACAAGAAAACAAGAATTCAGCACATACCTAAGACTGCAGACAGAAAAAGTGTGTGGGGGAGAATAAGAATGCATAGAAATAGCTATTAAACTACTTGTAGTATCCTGTGATTCCTTAACTTCTGCTCCTGCACTTCTAACTATTCAATCTCAGCAAGACACAATATCTAAAGATTTAAATCAATTTCAGATAGTAGTTTTTATCAACCAACAAATTAGAGACGCAACAGACATGATTCTAAGACTGAGCCACTGAATGGAAGGGAACTTATGCCCTGGAGCGGGAGTGGGCTGGTTTCAATTCAGTTTCAACATTATTTGTAGCATGATTTGTCTGCATGTAGATGTGGCATATATGATCACGAACCTTCATAGGAGGGTTCCTCATGAGGTAAATGTAGCCTCTTTACTCACAGCTTTGTTGTTTTATAAGCCATTTTTCATATCTTTAAATGGATACATGGAGACTAGAAAGGACAGCAATATTGGCTAATTTTTACCCATTACCTCCAATTAATAAATATTTTTAAAGCATTTTTAGAAAATTATCCTGTTATGCCTAACCATTTGTCAATGACAGAAATCCATCAATGTTTTATTAGAAAAACTATTCATTTGGAATCTATGGTGTGTCTCCTTTTCTTTTAAGTTACAGTTAATTGAATATTCTATGACAATATACAGCAAGGAATCACAGATAATATTTTATCATAAGTAGCAACTCTTCAAGGTATAAAACAAGTTAATGTTTAATCCCTGAGTCAGCCTTTCAGCAATATTTCTTCAATTTCTTCAATCTTTTTCTTCTTCATGGTTTATAGTGCAGCTCTAGATAACCTTAAATACAGTTGTGTAAAGTATGCAATCTTAAAATAATTTCAGTCACACTTTCTTAGATTTTTTTCCAGTTCATAAATGTTTATATAGATATATGCTTTGCTAGGAGACTTATAACCTAATGTGCATATATACACACACATATAATCTTGAACCAATGTATAATAATTAAAGGTGCAATTATAGGAATATCTTCTTAGAATAAGTCCTATTGATTCAATTCAACTAAATAAATGTGTAAAGAATTGCAGCTTATTAAGATAGTTATTGTTGACCATGTAGGTATATTGTTTCATTGATTAATTTGAGGTCAGATTTTACTTCCTGGATAAGTGAAATTTTTCATTTGTAGAATCATTTTTTCCCCAAAAAATCAAAATATGCTGATTAAGGTGAATTACCCATTTTTAATTTGCTTTTGCAAAGCGATGCTTTAAGACTTCCTTTTTTACACAGTCTAAAGTATTGTCATTTACAAAACGAAGATTGGAAATTAGGTTGCTTGCATTTTGAAGTAGTTTTTTTTTTTTTTAGCAAGCTAAGAAATAAATGACTTCCCACAATATTGTTAAATTGCTTTCAGACAAATTCCTTTTTTTCCACCTCTGTTTGAAAAGCTGTGCCTTTTTTTCTTTTTTTAGTGTATCTTTATGTTTAACTCAGGGCAATAATTTTGTAGAATATTATTCATACATTTAAGAACACAAGAATAAAAACTGATATAAAGCCGAAGCTTGTTAAAAAAATGGGATCGTGTGTCCTGCCCCCTGTCTTATTAAGGAAAATAAAGAGCCAATTGAGAATATGATATAAATAGAACATCAGTTGTTTCATCTCAGATACATTTCCATTTTGTTAAGAAATACAGCAGTTTTTTTAAATCATTTTGATATGGAAATAGAGTGGATTTTCTGTATTTATCTGTGTGTGAGAGAGGGAGACACTACACAGCATACTGTGAAAAGATTCTGTTTTTATCACCATCACTTTGTTACATCACAGACTGTTCTAGCCTTGTTGCCATGGTGATCATGATTTCATCAGATTCTCTCAAATGTTTGTATAGCCTTATACAGTATATTGCACTTATGGCACTTGTATAGTACTTTGTCTGTATACTGTATGCCCATAATTATGTATATCTATTCACCCATGTATGTATGTATAGTTTGTTTATATATCTGTATATGTACATGTGTCTCTTCATAGTCTATCATTGAAATGTTTGAATTCTTCATATACATTATATGTAGTATGCAAGTTATAATCAAGTATGGATGCCAGCACTCACTTTTGATAATTTATAATCTTCATTTTGTCTTGTTGAACAATGAAAATAAAACTTTGTGTATTTTAAATGAGAATTTTAAAATATGATTACTTTTCTATTTTTTTTAAACCTCTACAATAACCCTTTAAATCCAAGTGGGGTTCAGACCATATCAATTAAGCTCCCTGCAGAATGGTGTTTCACATATATTCTCAGATGACCTGAAGAAAAAACCTACATGCATATAAAACAAATATTAAGACCAGCAAGACCAAAGTAGTCCTGATGAGAATTTCAGATAAAGAAAGCATATATGTCACCAGGAGACAATCAGCACAGAAACAACAAACTAAGGATTTCACTTGGCACCTTCTTGAGAGAATGTATATATTCATTACTTTACATTATTTATATGATATCCCATTACTAAACGAGCGATAACAGAACAGAAAAATAACAAACCAATTCACACATTAATAAAAAATTTATAACTTGACACAGTGCATAATATGCCCTAATATGTATCATTTATTCTGCTATTATATAAATACCTGTGCCTGGACAAAGACTGGCTACTTATATTAATACTGCTTATAGCTTCCATGGGAGGCTTTGTTCTTAATCACTTTTAGCCATAGTCAGCCTTAGCCTTAGCCATAGTCAGAGTTATCACATAGAAAGACCTACTAATTTCTCCATACCTGGGTTTTAGTTGGTAGATTAAAAAGGAGAGGGAAATTGCTACCATGAGTTGGGATAATATGGGAAAATTCTTAGTAGATGCTATGTATTTGAGGCACTGATGAGCATTCCTGATCATGCTCACCTGCAATTGTCTTCTTCCAAGATCCTCAATCTATCCAACCAGCTGGAGCAGAATGGACATGCTGGAGATCCCACCAGCCAAAGAGCTGGCAAGTACTAGAAGACCGACTTTTTCCACAGTGGCACAGCTGCTAATGTACCACCTTCAAGTTCTTTAAAATATAAGTAAATATTCAGAGATGTATCTGCCTTGAAAATAGCCTGATTTGAACTGTATGGCAGAGTGAAACATCAGGAGCTAACCACAGAAAAAGTTTGGTGACGTTGTGTGTCAAAATATGATAAAACATTTTATGACATTTGTATTATGTGATAAAATGTTTTATGATAATTTTTATGCCATAAATTATTTTCCAAATTTTATAGGAATCATGAATTTTGGATGCATTCTATAAATAAGCCCCTCTGAGGTATCTTGGTTCAAAAATAATTGCCCTATGGTGCACTGTTTTGCTTGGTTAAAGGTTACACACAAACAGGACAGTTTTAGTAGCATATAATTTATTGAATTATTTGCTGTATCATTTAAAAGACAGAAACATTATTCGATCAATTCTGCATATTGTTATAGCTAAGCATTTTTATATTTTAAATAAAAACAAAAAATGTCTGGCCTGATCATTGATTAACTTGAAGCTAGTTTCAGCTTCATTGGGCTAACACTTCATTACATATTTCTACCTGTAGTTGACTAACCGATTGCATGCTGTTACTTTTCCTAAGAACTAAGTAAAGTGAAGAATGTCTTAACATGAAACTAAGTAAAATACCAAGGAACCATAATCTCAGGAATATCACTGATATCCTCAACAGATAGCCATTGTAATTCCTCTTTCTTCTCTGACAGTTCAGTCTGAAAAAAGAAAAAGAAACGTAGTTGTATAGACATCCCAAAAAACTCAGAAATTGTTAGGCAAGTTAAAAAACAAATCCAAATGAAAACAATAATAAAACAAATATAATTACCAAGCTAATTTTGAATTTTGGACCATTTCTCACTGTTTAGCACTTTGGGTAGACTGTTCTGGCCCCCCTCCATCTGGTAATGAATGTCGACACAGGCTTAGCTGTTTGCCACTCTTTATTTACAGTAATTATAATCCTGTTGGCTGAAAGCCCAAACACGACTCACAGGCAAGACGTTGGCATCAACCCAGACTCCAACAGATACAGACAAGAGCTTCTCCAGATTGTCACGAATGGTTGTGTCCTACAAACAGACTCCTCCCAAAGTCTCTTCTTATATACTCTCTTAGGAGGGGCCAAGCCACAACCACCTGGGCTTGATTATCTCTTAGGAGCTTGTCTCTGGAGCAGCTGTTGCCTTCGTTTCTCCGCCCTCTCTGCCGGGCATCAGGCACAAACTCCCTTTGATCTTCCCTACTGCTCCATGCCTCAGGTGCCTCCTGGTGGCCAACCAGCTTCTCGGGTACCTGCTCTGAGTCTGAACCCTGCCCAGGGTCCTCCATCTCTTCCATAGCCGACTCATAGGGTTCATTGCTATCTGAGTCCCTCAGCAGCTCCAACAGATCCTGCTGGGCCACAACAGTAGACTATATCAAAATTGAGCAAAAATGTAACTAAATGTGATGGAATTTGTCAAAGTTCCCAGCATATCTCTTTTCACAGTAACTCACTAAGTAAATATTATTTGGAAAAGTAGCTGTTGCCCTGCTTATATGTTTCCATAGTGATATACAGTATATTTTGTCCTGAGCATTTTCTGTAATTTTATTTCAACACCTCATTCCTCCAAAGGGACACCAAAAGGCTCTAATAAAAGCTTGGCCAGCCAGTGTCCATGTTCTACTTATTAGACTTCCAGATAATCAGTAACATCACACTTCATAGTGGGCATATTAGTGCTCTGAAGCCTCCCAGTCTTTATTAGGAACCATCAGTACTAATATAAAGCAGACTTACTTTTTAAGGATAATAATTTCCATTCAGTGAATGTTAATTATATGATTTATCCTTCAGGATTTTTTACAGGTAGACTGATGGATTTACAGAACTGTGCAATAAATTATTGCAATCTCGTGTATTTTATTGCTGGAAGGAGGCCAAACCTTCACAAAAAGGGGTAGTGAGATAGGTGGTGTGAGAGAAAAGGAGTATCCATCCCTCCATCCATCCCTCTCTCCCTCCTTCCCTCCCTCCATCTATCCATCCATCTACTCATCCATCCATCTATCTATCCAAAGCCACACACACACAATATAACAACACAGATGCACATACATACAATATAACAAGATCAAATATGGATCGGTCACTGGGACTAGGGATTTACTCTTCCAAGCTTTCAGACTCTTGCTGGAGCCCATGGAAGCTTGGAAGACTACATCTCTGGTCCCAGCGACTGACCCAGATTTGATCTTGCATCATTATCCTGAGACAAATATATTTGCCTTTATTCAAAATATAACAACAGCACAAGATCTTCCATCTCTGGGTTAATCCTGTTGATGACTTGCTTCAGAAAATTAGACCTAGTCTGTAGATTATTGAATTCTTTAATTTTTAGAATAGCATAGAGGAATGTATTTGGGAAACCAAGAACAATACAAATTGTGAAAAAATATTCTACTAAACCTATTGTGGAATTCAAATGTGGGAAACATAACCAACTGATAGTCCCTATCAGTTGAATGAGATTCATTCCAGGGATTAATGAACAATTTGAAAATTCTTGAATGCTGAAGTAGTCATTATGATACAAAATTCTACATTGGAAAGTGCTTGAACATCATTCTAAAACTGAAAATATTTTTCAGGAAGTTTGGAAATGAAATGTATAAAATCAGTGTATATTGTATACACAGTATATTATAAACTGAATCTCTATGGAGATTCCCCATCATCCAGGACATGATTGTCCCAAATATGCTTTCTCCAAAAGGCAATTGGACTTTTTTTCCTTTGAAAACATTTCACCAGTCATTCAAGAAGCTGCTTCAGTTCTAGGCAGTATTATTCTGTGAATTCATGATGCATTAGACAGCAGCATTCATGACAAACCATAATGATGTCAATCATCCACTTATGCATCATGGTCTTATAGTACAAATAAGAACAGTATATAAGTCACAATATTTGTGTGATGATATCATGACAATTAGGTCATCATCCCCACCCCATCTGCAAATGTCTACAACTTTAATAACTTAGAAAATAAATTTTCTTTTTGTTAAAAAGTGTGCCCCAAATTACTTAAGCAAACACCTTGCTTTTAAGATGACAAAAATGATTTGAAAATCTTGTCTGGTAAACTCCGTTTTATTCCCTTCATTTCAATCTTTTTTAAAAAATTCAAAACAGAAACACAATAAATTGTTAACAATTCACATTAGAAACATTAACAAACAGCAAAATTCCAAAGCGAGATTGAAATCCATAATAATTAAACAGAATATGTTAAAAAAAACTATGATACCAAAGGATATCAAAATTAATGTTATATGCATATCTCTGATGAGCATCCACAGCCTTGTCCAAACTATTTTTTATTATCCTAAAGGGGTGGATAATATATTGTCCAACGATTCCATGTACTGTCTTCATTTCAATAACAGAAGAAAACTTAACAAACAAGCAAACATATAAAGACTATTACAAGTGAGAAGGCTTTCTTTCGAATGGTTGATGAGCCATGGTTATTCAGATAAGCAAGTCATTTCAGATACAAATTCTTCTATTGTACAGTTGTCAATAGAGCTAAAAAGAATATTTGACAATATTAAGCTTTGCTTCAGAATCAAATTAATTTATATCTTTACCTCCTTATAACACAATAATTTTAAGATATTGGAAAAACACAATGTTCAAATGAAGTGTTATTCTTGATTCATCTTCAGTAATTTGAGGATTTATTAATTTCTTTTTAATACAAACACAATGGTATCTAATGTCTGAAATATTAACTTTTATTGAATAAACTATAATCGAATATCTATTTAGATTTTTAATATTAAAACTGTTTCCCATTTTTGTACACATTCCTTATTCCATTTAGTCTTTAAACTTTCAATTGCAAATTGATTTATTGATAACAGGTGTTTATAAAAATGATTTTTGGTACTGAGGGTCTAATAGGATTTAATTATTGCTTCTTATAATGCAAGTGTCTCTATCCTGAATTAATATAAAAGGACTAATATTGTAATCAACTAATTAGCATTTTTTCTCCAAAATATATTTCAGAGAAATGCTCTTGTGCGCTACTTTTAACTGCATGAGAATGTTGCCAGCACTTATGCATGTCTCCAGTTCTCATGCAATTATCAATAGTATAAACCCAATGTGCAACATTAACTGCTATGAGGAAATGCAAAGGAACTCTCCTCCCTCTCTTTCTCTATCTCTATCTCAACTCTATTATATCTCTCTGTTGCTATATCTATCAATCTATCTATCTATCTATCTATCTATCTATCTATCTATCTATCTATCATCTATCTATCTATCTATCTATCTATCTATCTATCTATCTATCTATCTATCTATCTAAGCAATGGGTGGAAACTAATCAAGGAGAGAAGCAACTTAGAACTGAGGAGAAATTTCCTGACAGTTAGAACAATTAATCAGTGGAACAGCTTGCCTCCAGAAGTTGTGAATGGCTCAACACTGGAAGTCTTTAAGAAGATGTTGTATAGCCATTTGTCTGAAACGGTATAGGCTTTCCTGCCTAAGCAGGGGGTTGGACTAGAAGACCTCCAAGGTCCCTTCTAACTCTGCTATTGTATTGTATTGTATACTGTAAGTATTGGCTAGGACCTAAACATCTTCTTTTCAACAAATGATTGGCAAATGTTATCAAGAGTTCATGGAGCCAAGTCCCACAGGAAAATAAGATAACTAGCTAGTGGTTAATTGTAATTATTCATACTCTATTTCCATCATTTCTGACTCAAGGTCATGCTTGGGACATAATGCAGGGATGTGCACCACTAAATTTAAAAAAAATATTCTGGGCACATTCTTATGGTTTGAAGTCAGAGAAAGCATTTAATTTATTTATTTAATGGGCTTCTATGTTACTCTAGTTGGCATCAACTCTAAGCAAAGAAGTACACTTTACTGTAAATTGCCCAGATTTTTGCAACTCAAATATGGTTGCTGCACTAAACTCCACATTTTCTCTGAATTGGTGTTTGTTTATTTACTTCGTACAATCCAGAAATGTTTCCATATTTTTGTGTTATGTTTGCATATTTATCTACAACTACTGATGGGTAATTGTTTTATGAAATATTTTCAATGAATTTACTGCTGAAGACAACAAAGAAGAATCATACCTTGAAATTCAGACAGTATGAAGTAATGTTTCATTGAAATGAACTAGCAATAAAAGCATAATTCTGGACATAAAATTAAATCAGCTAATCACTAAACCTGATTGATTAATTATACATTAAAAGATTGAAATTACATGTTAAGGTATGGCTGTCTACATGCATTTGCAGCATTAATGTGGACAATACTTATAAGTAGATAGGACTTCACTATAAGCAAAGAAATATTTTGTGCTAATACTTAATTTCTTGTTTGAATTATGGTGTCTGAAATTTAAAAAATTGGTTAGGTTGTTCCTTTACTTTGAGAACTCAAGCAAGAATCATCGGAAGCCAGAGATTTCTGAGTCAGGAGACTCAGAAATGTTTTGCTCATAACAGGAAAACAATTGGGAAATCGAGGAATCAACACTGGGAACAAAGTTCCAGCAAATTAGCTTTAACATTATTGTGTAATTGTCCTTTTGTGATATAGACTTTTTGCAGAACAAAACCTTGGTAAAATATCATGACTAATGTGGTGAAGATGAAGATATGGTTGGGAGAGAAAAGAAAGAGAGTAAAATCTTAAGAATCCTAAAAGAAATCCCAGTCAGTATGGAGTTCAGATTACAAACATTTATACCCCAATACAGGAAAAACAGTAAAATAAATATATATTAAACTGAGAACTTTCATTGCAGCACATGCACTGTAGGTAAGTCCTACCTTACTAGTTTTTCCCCAGAGTAAAAAGCAATAGTTTATATATAGCATTAATTTGGGAGGGGGGTGTTTAATACATTTTCATTCTGAAGATTCTATGTGCTTATTTTTGAAAAACAAATAATTCTTATTGTTAGTTGCATACATACTGACTAACTGGACCACTTAAGCCAATGAACACAACATATGATAATTTATACTGCAGCTGGGCACTGTTTGAAGGAAAGTTTTGGTAATTCTCCATTAAATAGATTTGATACCTGAAATGTGCAGATAAGTTGCTTGGTTGTACAAATATCAACAATTAATCTGACATAACTGGCAAATGAATTAGATAGCTGTGCTACTAGGAGCAAACACTGAATTCTGTTTTTTTTATAAATACATCATATTCTATCTATGGCAGATATTTTGCCCAACCTCATTTAGAACATATTATGGTTTAGCAACAGGTATTTTCTTTCCAGTGCAAGATTTTTCAAACAGGTATTCTCTCTCCTTTAGTCTTATTTATTTTAGTTCAGATTTTGTTTATAATGAATTATGTATGTATGTATGTATGTATGTATGTATGTATGTATGTATGCATGCATGCATGCATGCATGCATGCATGCATATAAAATCATTTGTCTGAAACATAACCATTTGTTTGAAATGGTATAAGGTTTCCTGCCTAAGCAGGGGGATGGACTAGAACAGTGATGGCGAACCTATGGCACGCATGCCACAGGTGGCACGCGGAGCCATTTGTCAAGGCATGCGAGGCGCTGCCTTGTCAGCTGGCCAGCACGCATGCATGCGCTGGCCAGCTGATTTCACCCTTTTTTAAAGCCATTTTTCGCCCTCCCAAGGCTCTAGAGGCTTTATAGGAGCCTGGGGAGGGCAAAAACAGCCTCCCCTGCCCCCCCGGGCACCCTCCGGAGGCATCAGGGAAGCCTCCAGGCAGTCCCTGAAGCCTTCGGAGCGCTCAAAATGATCCTCTGAGAAAACCGGAAGTGACTTCAGACGAACCAGCCAATCCCCAAGCCAGGGTTTCCCCGCTCTCAGCCAGGTCGCGTCTTGGCCAATCAGACGCGACCTGGCTGTTGCTAGTGCAGATGCCGGCTGTCAGAGGAAACTCCCTGACGTCATCTGCCCGGACACAACAAGTAGAGTAGAGTGGAGTGGAGTGGAGTGGAGTGGAGGGGAATGGAAGCCTCCAGACATTTCCTGAAGCCTTTGGAGTGCTCAAAACCATCCTCCGAGAAACCGAAGGCTTCTCGGAGCACTCAAAACGACCCTCCGAGCAAACCGGAAGTGACTTCCGGTTTGCTCGGAGGGTCATTTTGAGCACTCCAAAGGCTTTAGGGACCATCCGGAGGTTTCCCTGAAGCCTTCGGAACGCTTAAAACAACCCTCCGAGCAAACTGGAAGTCACTTCCGGTTTGCTCGGAGGGTCGTTTTGAGTGCTCCGAGAAGCCTTCGGTTTCTCGGAGGATGGTTTTGAGCACTCCAAAGGCTTCAGGAAATGTCTGGAGGCTTCCATTCCCCTCCACTCCACTCCACTCCACTCCACTCTACTCTACTTGTTGTGTCCGGGCAGATGACGTCAGGGAGTTTCCTCTGACAGCCGGCATCTGCACTAGCAACAGCCAGGTCGCGTCTGATTGGCCAAGACGCGACCTGGCTGAGAGCGGGGAAACCCTGGCTTGGGGATTGGCTGGTTCGTCTGACAGCTTCGTATAAATAGCTGTCAGACGAACCCTGCTTTGATTCTCTCCTGTATTTGACTGTGAACTGCTCTGTTAATAAAAGTTGGTTGAATTCTCCTCACGACTCGGCTCGCCTTTCGTTCGCATCTAACACTGGCGACGAAGGTGGGATTCAGCCGCTAACCCACCGAAAGCCACCGAGCGTGTCTTCTTGTCACCATCGCACCGGCGACCTGTTTTCCTGGCCGGCTTATCCGTTCCTGAGGAGATCATGTCGGCAATGCCAACTTTTGTGCCTTTTGGCTGCGACAGCGAGACGTGGGAAGCGTTCATGGAGCGCTTCGAGTGTTACCTCATAGCCAACGGTCGTCGCGACGTTCCAGACGATGAGAAGTGCAGTTTCTTCTTGAGCTGTTGCGGCACTCCAATGTTTAGTGCCGCTCGCTCAATAGCCGCCCCACAGCCCGTTCATTCTCTGGACTGGGCGACACTAACCGAACGCCTGCAGCGCCACTACGCCCCCACTCCATCCTGGGTGGCGAGGCACTACGCTTTCCGGCGCTGCGTACAGAAGCCGGAGGAGTCGGTGAGCCAATTCCTCCAGTCGCTTCGCACCGCGGCGATGAGGTGCGAGTTTGCCGACCTCGATCGCAACCTGACGGAACAGTTCGTCAGCGGCGTAAAAGACCTGCGCCTTCGCCGGCGGCTCTTGTCACAGGCGGACATCACGCTGACTGGGGCCATCGAGCAAGCAAGGGCGGCTGAACTCTCCGACGAGTCAATGGCGGAGATGTTCAATCTGCCGCCCCCGCCAGGCCGCACTTGCTTGGTGGACGAACTAGTTCCCTTGCCAAGCGACTATCCGGAGGAGGGAGCGGTGGCGCGCATTGGCCAGTCCGCCAGAAGACGCGCTCCTCAGCGAGCCCGGGAAGCTGTGCCCGCTTGCCTTGGCTGTGGAGGCAACCACGACCGCTCGGGTTGCCCCTTTAAAAACGCAGTTTGCCGCCGCTGCCTGAAGAAGGGACATTTGGCTCAGGTCTGCCGAGCGCAGTTCCCCTTGCCACAGCGAGCAGAGGACGTCCCGACCACAGCCGCCGTTAAACAGCGACCTGGAGGCCGTGCTGGACGACAGCAGCAGCAGCAGCAGCAGCAGCAGCCTTCGCGCGGAGGCTGCTACGCCGTGGACGCAGACTTGCACGCCAACCCCGCAGAGTTGGCCTTCCACACGGGTGCAGGTGCGGAGCGCATCAAGGCGTCGCTCCTCATAGAGGGCTCCCCCTGCACCATGGAGGTGGACTCGGGGTCGTCCCGATCCCTTTTGTCGTGGACAGAGTTCTCCCGCCTCTGTCCAGGCGTCTCAAAGACCCAACTGGCCCCTCCAGACGCAACCCTACGGGACTACCAGGGGACTCTAATTCCTACCCTGGGTTGTCACCTGGTGCGGGTGGAATACGGGGACTATTCGGGATGCCTTCCTCTACTAGTAGTAGAAAAGCCTTTGCCGGCCCTTCTGGGCCTTGACTGGTTCCCGGCACTTGGCCTATCAGTGCACGGGATTAGACAAGTAGTGGCCACGCCTCCCGACGTGGCCGACGTCCTTGCCAGATTTTCTGATGTGTTTGATGGGCAGCTGGGGGCGTATAAGGGCACGCCCATCTCCTTGAACCTAGACCCCCAGGTTGCCCCCATTAGGCTGAAGGCCCGTAGGGTGCCTTTCGCTTTAAGGGCAAAGGTTGATGCGGAGCTTGACAAGCTCGTCGCGCAGGGAGTCTTGGAGCCGGTGGATTACTCCAAGTGGGAGACCCCTTTGGTCATCCCAGTTAAGGCGGATGGGTCCATTCGCCTCTGCGCCGACTTCAAATCCACCATCAACCTTGCCCTCCAAGCGAACCCCTATCCAGTTCCGGTAGTGCAGCACTTGCTCCACTCTTTGGGGCAGGGCTGCATCTTTGCGAAGCTGGATATGGCGCAGGCCTACCAGCAGCTCCCGGTGGATGACGAGGCGGCGGCTGCGCAGACCATCGTCACCCACCGTGGAGCTTTCCGTTGCCGCCGTTTGCAATTCGGCGTTTCCGTAGCCCCGGGGATCTTCCAGAGCCTCATGGAGCGGCTGCTCCATGGGCTCCCAGGCGTGGTTCCGTATTTCGATGACGTCCTGATCGCCGCTAGCAGCCGATCGGGCCTCATCGAAGTACTGGTGAAGGTCCTCGAGCGTTTCAGGGGCTCGGGTTTAAAATTAAAGCGCAGCAAATGCTCATTTGCTGTGCCTCGGGTTGATTTCCTGGGATTCACAATTGACGCCCAAGGGATTCACCCCACCCCTTCAAAAGTAGCAGCCATTAGGAACGCCCCCACGCCTGCCTCCAAGACGGAGCTGCAGGCGTTCCTTGGCTTGCTCAACTTCTACGCGCCTTTTCTGCCGCATAAGGCGTCACTAGCCGAGCCGCTGCATCGGTTGCTCGACCGATCGGCCGCCTGGCGCTGGGGCAGCCGCGAAGCGCATGCGTTCGCGGCTGTCAAAGACTTGCTGACGTCAGAGGCAGTCCTCGTTCAGTATTCGGACAAGCTGCCTTTGACTCTTGCTTGTGACGCCTCCCCCGTGGGTTTGGGGGCGGTCCTGAGCCATGTGCTGCCCAATGGCTCGGAGGCCCCCATAGCCTTTTATTCCTGGACACTGACTTCTGCGGAACGCAATTACAGCCAGATCGACAAGGAGGCTCTGGCTGCAGTGTCAGGGATTAAAAGGTTCCACGACTACCTCTATGGTCGGCACTTTACTTTGTTCACCGACCATAAGCCACTCCTTGGGCTTTTGGCAGGTAACAAGCCGACCCCTCCCATCCTGTCACCACGCATGACCAGGTGGACAGAGTTCCTGGCTGCTTACAGCTATACTCTGCTCTACCGCCCGGGCAAGCATTTAGGGCACGCTGATGCCCTCAGCCGCTGCCCCTTGCCCGTTGCTGACCCCCCGACAGTGCCTTGCCTGTCGGTCTTGGCCATAGCAGATTTGGCTCTGCCGCTCTCTTCCGGAGAGGTGGCCTCAAAGTCTAGGGCTGACCCTGATCTCTCCCAGGTCATCCTTTGGGTCCAAAGGGGCTGGCCTGAGGGTCAGGTGCCAGAGCACCTGCGTCCCTTCAGGGCCAGGCAGTTGGAGCTGTCACTTCACAGTGGGTGCCTCCTGTGGGGTGACAGGGTGGTCATTCCACCCAGCCTGCGCCATCAGGTGCTATCTCGCCTTCATGAGGGCCACCCGGGCATAGTGCGCATGAAATGCCTGGCGCGCAGCTATGTCTGGTGGCCTCGCATTGATGACGAGATAGCCGCCTGGGTGGCCGGCTGCTCCCCCTGCCAACATTCCCGACCGGCGCCACCGGCTGCCTGTCCTAGGGAATGGGAAGTGCCTCGTGGACCTTGGTCCCGTCTCCACGTGGATTTCGCGGGCCCCTTCAGAGGCCAGGTCTTCATGGTAGTGGTGGATGCATATTCGCGCTGGGTGGAGCTCATCCTCATGAGGTCCACCACAGCCGAGGCCACGATCAGAGAACTGACTAGGCTTTTCACCACCCATGGCGTGCCGGACGTCATTGTCTCTGATAACGGGCCTCAATTTGCTTCCACCGCGTTCCAGCTGTTCCTGGCTTCTCAGGGTATCCGCCATGCCCCAGTCGCCCCATACCATCCGGCTAGCAATGGCCGGGCGGAAAGGGCGGTCCGCTCGGCCAAGGAGGCGTTGGGCAGGATGGATGGGGCTGACTGGCCTTCAAGGGTGGCTGCTTACCTCTTGGTACAGCATGCCACTCCTTGCCCCCTGACCGGGAAGTCTCCGGCTGAGCTGCTGATGGGCCGGCGCCTGCGGACCACCTTGGATAGGTTGCACCCACTCTATTCAAGTGAACAGCCTGGCAACCTGGGGCCCCCTTCCCGCGTGTTTGTCCTGGGCGATACTGTTTGGGCTCAGGCGTTCTCAGGGGCGGTTAGGTGGGTGCCTGCCACCATCACCGCCATAACCGGCCCCTGTTCTTACAGGGTCCAGCTACATGATGGGACCGAATGGCGGCGGCACCTGGATCAACTGAGGCGCCGCCTGCCCAACACCAGCGACAACACCCCTGCAAGGTCGACCATCAACGTCGCTGCGCCTGAGCCCTCCAACGTTCTGTTCCCTGGTGCCCTTCCACCAGAAAACGTCCGCCCGATCCAGCTGCCCAGAGTTTTTCCGTCCTCGGACGCCGCCTGCCGGCCGTCCATTGTTGAGGGGGTGTCGCCCGTTTGGCGTCCCCCTCCGGGGTTCCAAATGGCCTTCCCCGAGTCAGGCCAGGCCTACCAACAAGTGCCCAGCTCAAGCCCGCCTTCGGCCGCACCCCCTCGGCCCTGCCTACCTGGTCCTGGGGTTTCTCCGTCTGGGGCGGGCCTCCAAGATGGCGACCGGAGCTCCACTCCCTTGCGGGAGGAGCTTCAACGGACACCACCTTCCTCTCCGACGCCTCCAGTCGCACTGAGGCGTTCTGGGCGGGTCCGGCGCCGCCCAGACTATTTACGTGACTACGTTTGTGCGTCTCATGCACATGCGCAGTCACTGGGGGGGAAGGAGTGTTGTGTCCGGGCAGATGACGTCAGGGAGTTTCCTCTGACAGCCGGCATCTGCACTAGCAACAGCCAGGTCACGTCTGATTGGCCAAGACGCGACCTGGCTGAGAGCGGGGAAACCCTGGCTTGGGGATTGGCTGGTTCGTCTGACAGCTTCGTATAAATAGCTGTCAGACGAACCCTGCTTTGATTCTCTCCTGTATTTGACTGTGAACTGCTCTGTTAATAAAAGTTGGTTGAATTCTCCTCACGACTCGGCTCGCCTTTCGTTCGCATCTAACACTACTCTACTCTATTAAATTCTTGGTCTACACTACACTACAACCTAGATTCAATTTTAACCATACCTCCCATTATTGCAATCAATAAATTCATGAGACTTGAAATCAGAAGGATTCAGTTTGGGGAAGGCTAATCTAGAATAATATTGACATGAAGACTGGAAAATTACAGCTACCCATTTATACATCTGAAACCAATTTTCTATATGTTGTCCTTCACTTTATCTTATTTCACTGTTTTAAATATTTTGTTCCCTCAAGTAACTGTTTCCTGATTTTACTCAAGAGGCCAGTACCATTCATCAACCATGTTTAAATCTTGTGCCTTTTTTAAATAGGTGACATGCATGCAGTGGTTACATGGAGACCATACGATGCTGGAAATGATTGAGAGAAAACGTTGTCTGTGCAAAGAAATCAAGGCACGACAGAAATCAGAGAAAGGACTTTGCAAACAAGACAGCATGCCTATCTTGCCAAGTTGGAAAAAAAGCACAGGAACCAAGAAATACAGCCCTCCTCCATATTCCAAGCAACAAACTGTTTTCTGGGATACTGCAATATAATATGCCCATGGGGATTATCTTCCATACATTCCTGAAGACTGCACTGTCGGACTACCTTTCCAGAAAGGTAGTTGCTAGAATCTAAATTCTGGTGAAGAACTACCTAGGGAGAAAGCTTACTTAAATAGTACCCTCCATCAGAGCCCAGTCTATGTCTCCCACAGAAATGAAGGCATGCACCTTTTCTGAGGATTCTTTTGGACCGAGAAAAAGAGTAAGATGTAAATATTTTCCATATCTCTTTAAAAGAAAACCCAAGTTAATACACTTTTTTCAAATATAATGCAAATATGTATGAAATGTTTTAACTGTGTACTCTTTTAACTTTTTTCTGTGTTACATATATTTTTTTTATTTTCTCATCTGGCCAATTTAATCTCTTTACAAAAGCATGTGGATGTACATTTTTGGTTTAACAGTAAAATATTCAACACAAACTGGTGCTAGGGCTGAAGTCATTAAATAAAGATTCACGTGGATTCATCAGATGCATTTTCTATAAAAAGTCTTAGAATCTAAGTGCAAATAATGCAGATAAAACAGTATTTGCTTGGATGCTCAATGTGGTTATTCTGCACTTTTTTTTAAAAAAAAGTGTGTTTGTTAGTATACAAAATGTCAATTACAGATTTCATAAATATTGATTTATTTAGAAAGATGGGCAAAATCACTTACACCAGCCTCCCTCATATGGCTGCAGGATTGATTGTGCTATTTGATGGATATCCTCCAAAAACCTTTGAAAACAGATGCTGCACAAGGAACATTCCCACCAAATACTGTTCAGCTGCATGGATTAGCAAACTGATTTTAATTGTTGATTCAGTCCACATTGTCAGTTTGATCCAGTTTAGTGTTTCAAATGATTTCCAAAAATAAAGTCAATTTTAAATTTATTTGAACAGATAATTTAAAATGCATCTAGATCAAATCTCTAAATCAAATATTTGCACAACCCTTGTGCTCACTTTCCTTAAAGAGAACTCGTGGTAGGGAGAAGATGCCTGGAAGTGAGTCACCTCACCCTTCCCATACAGATTATGAGTTAGCAGGCAACTCTGCTTGCTTGTTTAGCTTTGCAGTGCATAAAATATGCAAGAATGCTGCATATTGAGCAATGGATTTGGATGTGAGACTCTTGAAAGCATTGATCGTTACTTACATTGATCATTACTTGGAATAAAAATAAATGCAAGGGGCATCTGCACATAGAAATAGGCTTCTTGACATGGATTACATTACTGGATCAGGGTAAATATCTTTAGCAATGCCAATAAGTTAGGGTGATTAAACATGTATATGTCTTGTACATGTACTACCTTTATAGAGAACTTTTCTTCTTCTATTGAAATGATTTGCGGAGACCAGGGTTCACTGTGACTAAATATTGTACATCACATGAGTTATTTGTTTTCTGTCCATTTTTAGAAGCTTAAAACAATTTGTTTGTTTTGTGTTATTGAAGATAAAAGTAACAAAAATCTATTCACAATGTTCATGTTCCTTTTGTAAGATACTACATTCCATGTCTAGGTAGAATGAGTTAGTGTAAAGTCTCACTAAAGTCAATATGAAAGGTTGACTTCATCTTGGGATATCTGACCTTTGGGTTGGATCTGTAGAGCACATTTCTCTCAAATCGCACAATGTCATATTCCTGGTTGATCCTGTAATTGGGTCATAGTCCTCTGTGACATCACACCCATCTTACTAGACTATAATGTCATGACCAAAGAATTATGGCCTCTTGGTTTTAACAGGAGAAAGAGATGGTTTATATTCTGGATAAGAGGGTGAGATTTGTGCATTAAAGTATCTTCCAGAAGGCACTGTGTAGGATAAGATTAAAAAAGAATCCATATTGCTGTAGAGTTGATGTGATCACATATATTTTATATATTTAAATTTTTATCTATGCTTCTAAACGTTTGGCAGCATGAAAAGGGTCCTCTTTTAACAATCATTGTAAGAATATTATATTCTCTGAAAAGAAAAAAAAGTGTCATTGGAATTTATTATCATATTGGCTTTTTAGTTTAAAATGATATTGACAGCATGCCACAAGTGCAACTGCTGAACAATAAGACCAAAAAGGGAAAAAAAATTCATAAAATTTTACTAGGTTATTTTGTACTATATTGCTGAAATCAATGATTACTTTATCAATAGTAGTTTCTTTCCAGATTGAAATAAAAATAAAGTTTTTAAATATTTTATAACTAATGAATATTTTAATGTCCAAATTGATGCTTTCTGTATCAGATATTAAAAAGTGAACGGTTTATAAGTGTGTATAGTAGGTTGTTTAAGCAAGATTATTTATGTTTTATCAATATCATTAACACAGGGACAGATGTTTAAATCCATGTTGCCACATTGTGCATATACAACAACCGAAATGGGTATGTAGTTCACCTGCTCAGGTGCACTCACAACCCATGTCAGAAAACTGTTACAAACATATCAAAGGAATTTTTCATTTCCCAAAAAGAAAATGTTTCTTAAGTTTTTAAAATGCTCTTATTTTCTTAAGAAAGAAAATGTTGAAATAGCTTATTTGGAAAACCTGCCAAATGTATCCGTTCTTCTGAAGCACACAAGATTTTGTTATGTGGAATGTCTTTACAGAATTGTCTGAGGACTTGTTCCCCAAAGGTATAACAAACAATATACAACATGTAGTCCTGCAGAAGCTGCTGACTTCCAACAAGCCCCCACAGATTGGTAAACATGCCTGATACTGAGGACTGCTGGGAGCTATACGAAGGCCATAAATTGTCTACCTACTGTATGTCCTAAGAAGTCTGGCCTGGTTCTAGATTTGCAATTACTCAGAAATCCATTGAGCACAGAGCAACCAGATGTAAGTCGAGCATTATGTCTCCTTAGTTTGTTCTGACTTGGAGTTGAGCCTGAGAGAAAAAGCTTCAACTCTTCCCTTCTTCCCAACTATGTTCTTGCTCTCAAATGGCTCCTTTCTACATGTTTCCTGCTTGTCCCCAGCTCTTCTTTATATACCCATTTTGCTTACTGATCCAGAGAAGAAAAGATAGGTTTATATATTCTCAAACATTACCACATATGTTGTTCCCAACCTGTTGCAGATGATCCTGTCAAGCACCCATTCCATCCCTTTCTTAATCTTACAGTATTATCAATCAACCCACCTGCCTCACCCATGGAGCCTCTAATGACAACATGGAGAATGGCTCCTTGAGAGTCTTTTTCCACTTCCTAGTCCACAACACATGAATATTGAGATGCATATTTTTCCTCAGTGATAGAACACAAGCAGGTAAAAAGAATACTGGAAAATGCATTGTTCTTGCTTGGCAGAATATTTATAATGCTCTATATAGCATTATAATGCTATAATGCTAAAAATGACCTGGTTGCAGATGTGCCAGTAGCAGCTTTAGATAACTCCATCAGTCAAGCAAGAATGGAAGAACTGACATTGTGATTTTGGTTTATAAAATCAAGACATGAACTGGACATCATTAAGCAGCAAGCGCAGGTTTCATAGATTTGCCTTTGTGTCATTTCTTCACATAGTTCTCCAATTTCTCTTTTACATAATAGAGCAAACTTCTTTCTAGGTTTGGTTTCACATTCTGATTTAACGTTTTTCATATCATATTTTACTGGCACATCAACTCTCTATACTATTTTTTAAGTCTGGCTCTTATATGTCACACTAATAATTCATTGTTGGTTCTTGTGCACCGTTCTTGAAGGTGCACTTAGAAGTGCCTGGCTGACTAGATTGTGTACTCCATTATGTACACTATTTTATCCCAGAGTTATTCATCCAATGATATCCATGAGTGATGAATTTCCATTTATGGTACTTGAAGTAGGTGGGACTTCCTTGCCTTACTATGTTGAGACAATTGAAAACTTTGTGTGATTTTTCACTTTCTTCTACATTGTCACTGCAGTTGCCTAATAGCAATGTCATAGTCTTTCTTGATATTACAACTAGCATGTCATGCAATCTTCCATAACATTTCTCAGCATCTTCTTCTAATTCATCTATAGTAAATCCATATACTAATGTAACATCGATGTTTATAAAATAGCCACTAATTTAATATGTCTTTTAATACTTATATATCTTTTTTACATATCACTGTCACTCCAGACACAGCCTGAATAGATTATTGCATATCATTTGTATTTAAGTGGCATTCTTCAGTCTACCTAGGTTTTCTTACTAATAAAACATTCAACTGGTAGATTTCATCTTTATTTTGACAATGCCAAGTTTTCTTTTGTTCCTGATTGTCATATCCATTATTCTAATTGCAAGTAAAATGAGTAACTCCACTTTCAGTACTGGCACCATCAATACACAAGAATTCCTTGCAATTCTGATGATGCCACATATTGTGGTATACTTCTTGAAGGTCTACACTCTTCCCAGAACAAATGGAACACATGACCTTTCAAATTTGGTGAACTCAAGTAAATGTTACAGCAATGTTCATGAGGTTTTATTAGTTACATTATATTATCTTGTTCTGGACTTAATTCTGGAATTATTTTTTTCAAATTTGAAAAATAACACCTGCAACATGTATCTACCCAACCCATTCCTTTCTGTGAATCAATCACTCATAGTTTTGTTCCTTCTTCTTTTAATTATTTTGACCCTATCAAGAGTTTTTAAATCCAATCAGCATCAGTCATGGGGCTATTTGAGCCCCCAAACCACACAAAGCTGACAATTGCCCAGTAGATATAAAGAAGATGATACCTTATTCCATGTGTAGGAATTACAAATTAATGCTTTCTGAAAATCACCCATGCATTCATATCTATGAACTTTAGGAAAATTGGAAATAAAACCAGAACTGATTTCTTCCCAAGACAAGGTGTCCCAACCCTTTCAAGCTGTTTGATTTATTTTTATACTCTACATCCACATCAAAACATCCAAGTTTAACATAATATATAGTTTAAACCATAACTGCATACATTATATTTGAATTACTTGATCAGGTCTGAACCACCAAACATCTTATGAGTGAATGATAACTGTTTGTTATCATTCTGAAGTGAGATTTCTACATATTTCCATACCTAAGAAGGCTCATCTTGAACAAGAAATCAGTTTAAAAGGTAAATGAGTGCCTCTTCTGCATGGAATTCCCCCCCCACCCCGTACCTGTTAACAGTCCTGATTTTCCAAGTTATAGTTATGGCAGAAAGGCAGAAGTAGTTTTATCCACTTGGACTTCATAGAAAGATTTTCTGAACGATGAAATAGTTTCTGAAAGTTTTCAGATATTTGTCAGTAATAGAAAAGCTCAAATAATTCACCTCTTTTGAAAACACAGACATGTCTGTTCCAAGTTTAAAAGGGTGCTTCTCCTGGAGAAATGACATGGATTCCTCCTAACCAAATGCTATTTGAACATTTTCTATGCTCTACCGTTTTTGTGCGTGGAGGTTGAACAGTATTAGCAATGTGAACACATTAAAATGGCTGTATTGATATATGCAATCCCTATGACATCTAAGTCATGCATAGCTATCCACACGCTTACACTAATTGTATATATGGAAAATATTTGGTATGCACTTAACTTTGCTTTACATTTCTAAAATTAAGCATTCTAGTGTAGCAATTTGTGTCAAGTGCACTGTGATTTCAAGAAAGCACAGTAAGGTCACAGGTCTTGTTAATTCTTGCACTAAAAATGTGTTTACGTATATTAGCAAATGTATGTTTATTGCTCTTCTTTTATTAATTTTTAACTGATGGTATTAAATAATGTTTGTTTGTTTTTCTTTTTTACAGGGGCCAAAGGCCCAACCTTTATAAGTGACAGGGTTTTTAAATAAAATGAAACCATAACATGTCCATTCCACTGTAATATGTTTACCAATACTTTAAAACTGAATGTCATCTTATTTTCCATGTTTCACTAGAAATGTCAGGTACTTACCTGAAATGTGTATGAAGTAGATAGATAATAACTGTAATCATATATTAACCATTTCTATATACACAGTATGAATACATATTAATTTCTTTTCATTTTTGTATTTGATTATTTTTAGGTAAGATGTAATTAAATGTACTTTGATACTTTTCAAGTAATAAGATGTTGTTTGAAAACCAGTTTTGCTTTCTTTTAGTGCATTGATAATATTTTATAATAACTTATTGTTTATTTATTTATTTGTGCACCAGTGTAATTATAATAAAAGCAATAGTTTAAATATTCAATCCTTGATCTCTGATTAATGATGTCACTCAAGCTGGGTTCTCTAATGGGGCCAAGTAATACTATAGATAAAACTTATTAGGATGTAATCTTTAATGTATTTTTGTAAAGGAAGGCCATTTATAATTTACCCATTAGGCTTGTTAGATACATATGTCAAGTCACATCCAGTGGGGCAAGATCAAGGTGGCAAGAATTATACAGATTTAATAAAGGTAGGGTCAGAATGGCTATCTGAAAGCTTATGAGAGATTTCAAAGATTGACAGATAACTATAATTGTTCCACACCGTCTCCCCTCCACCACACCCAAGATTTTGGTTGTCACCAGAGGTGGCATTCAGCCGGTTCTGGCAAACCAGTAACGGAAATTTTGAGTAGTTCAGAGAACTGAAAAATACTATCTCTGGTTGGCTCCGCCCCATCTATTCTCTGCCTCCTGAGTCTCATCTGATTGGCTGGGTCTTCTTCTGTTGCCCTACACAGGAGAATGCAGCTGGAAAGCAGGTTAGTGGGGTGAGGAGGGAATGGGGATTTGCAATATCCTTCCCCTGCCATGCCCACCAAGCCAAGCCAAGCCAAGCCACGCCCAGCAAACCACACCCACCAAGCCTTGCCACGCCCACAGAACTGATAGCAAGAAATTTTGAATCCCACTACTGGTTGTCACCAAATCTAAAAGCTAGGTGGGCATAATTCTAAGAGACATAACCCCTTTATTGCATCTTTAAGTCCAGCTAGATCTCAGTGATACAAAGCAGGCTTGTCACTAAACAACATGGCCTTTACAAGCAGCAGCTAGAGGCCAGGGCCCCTGAAGTTCCAACAGCCAAATAGATGGTAACGAGGATCAGATAGCAGGTTCACTTACAAATAGTGGTTTCCTGTGTTCCTGCTATACCTATCTCCTCTGCCTATCACCATAGTGATGATCTACCTGACCTCCCAGAAACATAGAAACTTGGAAAGTGCAAGGATTTCCATTTTCATTATTATTATATGCATTAAGGCAGACAGGATTTGAACATTACAAACCATTTTCCCCAGCTATACTGCCATAGAGATGAAGTTGGTGTTAAAGAGATAAGCTCCCAATGATCTTGGCTTATGTTTAATATGGTTTCCCCCAACCTCCCCATGGTGCTCCATCATAGAACTCAATTTGAGCTTCTTATCACCTGCAAACTGTTTACTGGCATGCATTTTTAAATGCCAGAACGTCTGTATTCATTGTCTTTCTTAGTATCTCATGATGCATAGTTGTTTGGTTTTTCGGGTGCGTTTCAAGGTTTTGATTACCATCTTCAAAGCGCTCCATGGCACAGGACCTAGCTACCTGCGGGATCGCATCCTGCCACACACATCCCTGCAACCAATCCGCTCTCACAGGGAGGGACTTCTCCTGGTGCCATCCACTAGGCAATGCCAACGGGCGACGCCTAGGAGTAGGGCCTTCTCTGTGATGGGCCCAACCCTCTGGAATGACCTCCCCCCCGACATTAGAGCCACCACCGACTTCCGCTCCTTCCGACAAAAACTGAAGACTCACCTGTTTCAATTAGCTGGCCTGGCACACTCATAACTTCTACCTCCTGGCAGATATATTTTAACTGGTATTTTAGGGGATCCATTTTTAAATTTAACTTACAGGGTATTTTTTAGGGGTTTTTTAAAATTATATTTTAAATACTTTACTTTAATGTACAGTTCTTCTTTTAACCTCCTCCATAACTATCTAACTATTTAATTATTTAATGATTTATGTTATGTATCTTTTATGTATTGACTGTACACCACCCCGAGTCCCTTTTGGGAGAGGGGGAGGTCTATAAGTGCGAATAAAGTAAGTAAGTAAGTAAGTTTATGCAACTTTCCATAACATTTTTTTAAAAGAAAGTGGTACAGAGAATGGACTTTAAAAGACAAAGCTTCCCAAATAGAAGTGTTTTTTTTAAATACTTTTGCTACAAAAACTCTCCTTTTTGGATACATATTTGAAAATGAGCCATTACTTTGGGCAAAATTTTGAATAAATAATAGTAGACACAAGCATATTGCATTCTTAGTTTCTTGGCTTTGATCTAGCACTAACCATTTTGCTACCATTGAAATTTAAAATGGGTTTCCTCCCATTTTAAAAATCCCAGAGGACCTTTCTTCTGTTTAAACAACATAGCTATATAACCAATGGTGGGATTCAACCAGTTCACACCACTTCAGCCGAACTGGTTGTTAACTTGCTGGCTGGTCCCTCCCCTCCCCTTTCTGCCCTTCTAGGAGATCCCACGTGCCCCATTTTGGCTCCCAGGAGGCTGCAGGGAGCCCTACTAGGTCTAAAATAGGGGCAGTGAGGACACCACCCATGACCCCTTTTTGCTCTGGGTGGGTGCAGGAGGCTGAGTGTCACACTCCCTGGCCACGCCCACCATAGCCACGCCCACCTAGTTGGTCATTAGGGCAGAGAACCGGTTGTTAAATTATTTGAATCCCACCACAGTTATAAACATATTCATTTTTCCATTCCCAAAGAAACAAAAACCAAGCAACACCTATGTGAAACTTGTTTAAATAAAGGTTTAAATATCTCTGAATGTTGCCCTAATCCTATTCATCTAGGATTTGAATATAGTTTTAAACTTTGCCTCATCAAAAGATTAGTAGTTTTGTTGTGATCATCAGTTCAATTGTTGTTGGTTGGCTGGTTTGCTATTTATCAACAGTTGGGGAAACTAAACAAGAACAAAGAAAGAGACCTAAGAAAGAAGAAGAAAACATATCACTATTCTCACTATTTTGAATGAAATTTTTCTAATATTATTACTACTTATACGCAACAAATACTTTTTTTTGCATACAAAAATTTCCTGCGTCTCCTATGCTCCTTATGAAACCTATTTCTTTCAGTACTAAATTAATTCACCATCTCCCTTTTTAAGGAAAGGACCTAGAATGTTGACATTGTAATTTTAACTTTGGGAAAGAATCTTTTGTAAGAGGAAATAATAAATAATAGTGCATATAATATGCTCCTAAGTTTTGGAGAACAGCTTTAGATATAGAATATTACATGAAGGATTGATATATCTTTACTTAGTCTGTGATCCCTCACTCAAATTTCTAGAGATAAATCTTATCTTTAATGAAAATTCTGTAGCAACCAGTCCTAGATAGTTTAATAATAACTGAGAAATAACAGAGGATTTGGTCTCCAATGTCTTCTTTCAGCATTATAATTATCACTCCCCATCTTTTATTATATTACAGATTGCCATAATTCATCTTTCTGGTGCAATATTTTTAAAGTTCCTTCAAATGTATTAGTTTGATAATAACTTTTTGCCTTTTGCTTTGGTTAGTTATGGAAAAGAAACAGGGGATTCATACAAATGTCCACAAATTCAAGCTTTTAATCTTAAAATAACACAACAATTACCATACACATTTTAAACATTGACATGAACCTGACCTTTATGGATCCCATTATATGATCTTGCTTCTCCCTTACTACAAAAGCCCTTTCAAAAATAGTCAATGACATATTTATTAAGCATTTTTAAGAATCTGATACAGGGCATATTTCCAGAAATACTTGATCAATACAATAATCAGCTTCCAATAGTTTTTATTAATCCATTTTCACAAAGGCATATAATAAAAATGAACAGTTCACATGTAAAAACAAAAGCAAAAAACCCCCCAAAAGTAAACATATATTAAAAAAACATATACAATACAATGCAATACAATAGCAGAGTTGGAAGGGACCTTGGAGGTCTTCTAGTCCAACCCCCTGCCTAGGCAGGAAACCCTATACCGTTTCAGACAAATGGTTATCCAACATCTTCTTAAAGACTTCCAGTGTTGGGGCATTCACAACTTCTGGAGGCAAGCTGTTCCACTGATTAATTGTTCTAACTGTCAGGAAGTTTCTCCTCAGTTCTAAGTTGCTTCTCTCCTTGATTAGTTTCCACCCATTGCTTCTTGTTCTACCCTCAGGTGCCTTGGAAAATAGTTTGACTCCCTCTTCTTTGTGGCAGCCCCTGAGATATCGAAACACTGCTATTATGTCACCCCTAGTCCTTCTTTTCGTTAAACTAGACATACCCAGTTCCTGCAACCATTCTTCATATGTACAACTGTATCACAACCTGATTTTGTAAGTCTTTTAGAGGAGACTGACCTTTCAATGTTCACCAAGCCTTTTCCAAAGGCAGAAATAATGTGACATCTGCCAATTAACAGAGTATATAATTTTCTCCAAGATTGCCTAACTCACAATTTCTCTGAAATTATATTTTTCCATCTCTGAAAAATTATTCTTAAGACCCCAAGGTTTTGAGTATAATTTAATATTTTTGATGATAAACTACTCCCAACAAACTAGTTCTCCATAGCAATATAACAAATATCAGCCATGACAGCTTTGTGTTATGCTATGCTCTCAAAACACTAAAAATACCTAACTGCCAAAAAAACGGTTAGGGATTCCAGAGTAAAGGCATGCTAAAAGGTTTTAATGTTTAATTTTTATAAGTAGCTGCTAATACTAATTATGGTTATCTTTAGCATTCAACATATTAGTAATGTTATTTTTTATTTTCAGTCAAAAGACCTGAATAATTCGATATTGTCATTTGTGTTTCTGAATATTTCCTGATGTTTTGTTTTATAAATGCCACATCTGTTTGTATTCTTATGTATAGATTGCAAATGAGCTAATGATTAATACTATAAATCTCTACATGTTTGGAATAAACATCCCCATGAGGGCCTGGTGTTAATAATACCTTATGCTAAATTTTCCAAGAAAAGCAATGTTCCATGTTCCAACCATAAAATATTACACTGTGTCAAATTAAATGGCACATATGTCTAATGATTTTAGCTTTCCTTTGTTTGGACTTCACTTACGTTTGAAGTATTTACTCTTTTTTTTATTTAAGACTGTCACAAAAAGGTTAAAATCTGCTTTTGATCCAGAAACAATTTATGGAATGCCCTGGTATGCTTTTGTTATTTTCCACATATCATTATGTGGCAATAGCAATAGCAAAGTTACTTCATAGGATTATAACTGAGGTATTTGTATTCATGAACAGATCTTTAGAACTTCCTGTTTTGTTTCTACAGAACTGAAAACTGTTTTTTTTTAAGTTTCTTTTTATGAGCCCGTTGTAGAACTCAACTATCACCAAAAAGCAGCAATGCCTCCATTATAGGAAGGTGTACAAATTGCTCAGAGTTGCAAATACTTGGACTATACTTATGGCTGACCAGCTGTTCACAGATCTCTTGAGTGCTACATAGAAAGAAGCAATGGTTGAAATACAAAACACAAAAGTGACAAGCTGCTTGAAAAGATTGGTGGATTGCACTGTTTGTGAAGCTTTTTAACTAGTTAGGTATATGTAACGATTTGTGAATTTGTGAGTTTTGTTCTTTCTTACATTTGAATTCTTAACATTTCACATTTGGTTTGCAAAAAAAAAAAAAGCGTTTTAAAAATCAGTCAAAAGCTTTGTACCTCTTATTCATCTTTACTGGCCAAATCCAATCAGCGCAACTATTATGGAAAGCCTGCCACATAGCTATGGAAAATGAAGAATCGATCAAAAGGAAAAAAGAGTGTGTGAGAGTGATAACTCCTTATTCAGAGACATAAATATGGATTTCAGTATAAGGATTTCAGCAGTTACTAAGGGATTTTTGCTTTGATCCAGCCAATTCCACATTCTCTTATACATTTTATAATCCCGTATCTTCTAATAGGAACAATCCACATATCTTACAGAAAAGACTCATCTCTGTCAGTAACATTGTTATTCAAATTTTTTATTTCTGATCCACAGTACTACAAAAATCAGCAGAGAGGCATTCTGCCGCTATTCATTATGTAACCCCATAAATTTAGCAATATGGAAATATCAACCCCCAGCATAAGGTTTATATCAGTAATGGCACATATTGTATATTCTCTAGTCAGCTTCCTATATGTATTTGTACACAATGCATACTTTATGAATTGTGATTTGGGATTTTTGCAAGTTTTTAATTTAATTTTAATTTCAGATACTAAAGGGTGCCAAAAGAAGTGGTTCTGGTTTTCTCTGAGTGGTTAAAATATAACAAACATGATTTCAGGCATCATGGCTAATTTTGATTATTGGGCCACAAGGGAAAGATATATGTAGTAACATTATTTTGGCAGCATAGTGCCTATAGGTACCAGTATGCCTCTACATAACTTCCAATGCAACTGAATGTTTTCAATTGAGTCTTTTAACTAAAAACAAACAACAGTGGGAAGTTGGCATATTGCAAATGAAGTCCTCAGTCTCTGGCATTCCAAGCAATGCCTCTGGGCTTCCTATAGATTCTACAGGTTTGTTAGAAAATAAAATAACGGGTACATACAACTCAGTGCTTTATTTGGAAGGATGCATTCCTATTCAGTAAGGTGACCAACTTTTTTACAGTGAAAAGGAGGACAAAACACGTTCTATTGTCCAAAATGCTAAGGTGACCAACTTTTTTTACAATGAAAAGGAGGACAAATAAATTGGAAAAAATATATCGTAAATAAAAGAAATATTTTATTCATTGCAACAATAATACACTAAAATATGATATATGCATAATAAAAACATTTGCAACATTTAATATTGTAATTATGGTTACATGCCTGTTAATTATTATTTAAATGAGTACTTTTCCATTGAATTAATATTTTTTGTCAATGTATCATCTTCTAACAATATATTGGAAATATCTGAACAAGAAATATCCTTCATATTGAATTTTACGGCAAGTGCTGCAGCTACAGTATCAACATTCAACCTCGATTTCTCACTTGTCAAAAAATCATTGGCAATTGAAAAAAACTCTTTCAACGGCTGCATTAGTTCCAGGGCAGCACAACGTAAATTGAACAAGTATAAATAAATGTTCACATGGAATATGTTCATTTTTGAAATGGCTGAAAATATCCACCCATCTTTTATCAATTTCAACATGTTGATTTTCCCATTGTATTAATTTTTCAGAATTTAAATATACATTCAGTCTTCTAATTTCTTCAAAGAGACAATTGTCGTCTATTTTAATGTCTAGCATTTCTTTAGATAAAAATTCTTGAGTCTTGACGAATTGTCATGTCAAATACAAATACGTCACATAACACGCAACAGATTAGTCTTCAAATATCAAAAAGGAGGACATATAGGAGGACACTTTTCGAGGGAGGACAGAACTTACTAAAGAAGGACTGTCCTCCCTAAAGGAGGACGGTTGGTCACCTTATATTCAGGAAAAGAAGGGAGGGATGTAATTTGAGAAGAAACTTTTGGGGAAGAATTATAGGGAAAGGATAAGAGCAATTTCATTAATTTATCGACGGACGCAGTGGCTCAGTGGCTAAGACGCTGAGCTTGTGGATCAGAAAGGTCGGCAGTTTGGAGGTTCATATCCCTAGCGCTGCATAACAGAGTGAGCTCCCATTACTTGTCCCAGCTTCTGTCAACCTAACAGTTCAAAAGCATGTAAAAATGCAAGTAGAAAAATAGGGGCCACCTTGGTGGGAAGGTAACAGAGTTCCGTGCACCTTCGATGTTTAGTCATGCCGGCCACATGACTAGGGAGATGTCTTCGGACAGAGCTGGCTCTTCAACTTTTAAACAGAGATAAGCACCGCCCCCTAGAGTTGAGAATCACCAGCACATATGTGCAAGGGAAACCTTTACCTTTCCTTAGCAGATGTATTTCATGAGAGCAGCCATTATGTCAGGGGTGTCCAAACTTGGGAACTTTAAGACTTGTGGACTTCAACTCCCAGAATTCCCCAGCCAGCATGGCTGGGGAATTCTGGGAGTTGAAGTCCACAAGTCTTAAAGTTCCCAAGTTTGGACACCCCTGCATTATGTAGTTTGAACATTCCAACTATTCCACCAATTCCCCAAATTTCAGAAAATATTATAATCTGATATAATTTCACTTGTTCTTGGACTGAGCCCTGTGACTGAATATGACATAATAATCTATGAGACAGAATTCATTGGACAATATCAATCATAGAAAATTGCAAAGCCCGTGAAGATTATCTTACAATACCTGTGTATTTCTGTTGATGCTACAGATTTATAAAGTAAAGGACTCTAGACAGTCAGTTTAGGAATTTAAATTTAAATAGGTGTTCAATTATAGGGAGCCAGTCTAACACCTCAGAAATATGTTTCATGTGAAAATTTCAAACGATAAAAGTCAGATTTTTAAAAATAATACTATTTAAATCACTGTGCTGCCCATTCTTTTTTTAAAATATATTTTTATTGTTTATATATAAATATATTGAATACAGCATAATTGTCCTGGCATTCCACTTGCCATGGAACAAAGATAAAAACAAAATAACATATAAACTATTTTAAACAGGGCTAGTGATATACAGTTATTTCTGACCATCATATTCTAGAATATCAACTTATCTATCATTTTAATACCTATATTCTAATACATACATAGTATATCTTTCCATGTCCACCTAACCTGATTCTTTCGCATTCCAACTTCTACCTCGTGTTTCTAACCATTGATTGAATTTATTCCATGTAGCATAGTATTCTGTATCTCCTTTATCTTTTATTTTTAGCATTAGTCTGTCCATTTCCGCAGCCTTTTCCTTATCATCTCTTCCTCTGAAGGAGTGTTTTCACTCTTCTACTGCTGTGCATACACAATTCTTGCTGCGGTCAAGATGTGTAATATTAGGTATATTGTCCCTTTATCATAGCCATCTGATATAATACCTAATAAAAATAGTTCTGTTTAAACTCTATGTTGTCTGGTCATTTTTTAGAACCTATTCTGTAGGTGTGGCCTGTTTTGTGGGAGTGGCTCAGTGGTCATGTGACCAGGTGGGCGTGGCTTGGTGGTCGTGTGACCGGGTGGGCATGGCCAACTTGGAAAATGTGGTGAAACTCACTTAACAACACTCTTGCTTAGCAATCAAAATTTTGGGCTCAATTGTGGTCATAAGTTCTTTTTCTTTTTCTTTCTTTCTTTCTTTCTTTCTTTCTTTTTTTCTTTCTTTCCTTCCTTCCTTTTTTCATTCTCCCTTTTTCTTTCTTTCTTTCTTACTTTCTTTCTCTTTCCTTCTTTCTCTCTTTTCTTTCTCTCTCTTTCTCTTTCTATCTTTATCTCTCTCTCTTTTCTCTCACTCTCCCTTCCTTCCCTCCTTCCTTCCTTTCTTGTGTGTATCTCCCTTCCTTCCTTCCTTCCTTCCTTCCTTCCTTCCTTCCTTCCTTCCTTCCTTCCTTCCTTCCTTCCTCTCTTCCTTCCTCTCTCTTTTTCTCTCTCTCCCACCTCTCTCTCTTACACAGACATCCCTTCCAATTATTTTTGTATATATATTTTATGAACTAAAACTGGTGCCCAATAAATCCTATGATCACGGCATTTTGTGTCCTACAAGCCAATTCACAGAGCTCCCAATTCAGCCTCTTACCGCTCTGGGGATTAACCGAATATGGTTAGTCATCCTGTTATCTCTTGGCCTTGGTTCTCGTCTTTTTAGCAGAGCAGCAGAGAGGGCTAAATTCAAACAGCTTTTTTTCCTTTAGCTGAAGTCAGATTTCTCTGCCGTTTAGTGGGTGACCTGGTGGGTGTCCGAAGCTATTGGGCACGCTACGGAAGGCACGCATGTCATCCTCACTCACACTCACACACACACACACACACACACACACACATTGCGCTTGCTGCAATGCAAGGCACATGTGTAATGGGGACTGGATCAGCTGGGAAGCTGGCAAAAAAGAAGCCACTGTTTTTTCGCTGCCGTGGATCACAGAGGAAGGAGGCAGGGATGATGGCCACTGCCGCAGAGCATCGGCTACAGCCATGCCTGCCCTGCATAGCTGGGCGGCTAGCAGGAGAGGGGGTGAGCGCCAACCATCATCCCTGCTTCCTTGCTCTGCGAGCCGCAGCAGCAGAGAAACAGAGGCTTCTGTTTTGACAGCTTCCCAGCAGATCCAGTTCCCCTTATATATGCAGTGTGTGTATGTGTGTGGGTGTGCATGTGCGTGTACATGTGTGACAGCCACCTCATTTCCAATGGGGGGGGGGAATCCATGCAGAGGGAGGAAAAACGCATGGATTCCCCCCCCATTGGAAATGTCAAAGAGAAGGGAGCAATGCACGCCTTGTTCAACAACCAAAGAAGGAACAGGAGGCGAGGATGTGGCTGTTGGACATGCCCATGTGGCATGTGCTGCTCCCTTCTATTTGACAGCCACCTCATTTCCAAAGGGCGGGGATCCATGCAGAGGGAGGAAAAACACATGGATTCCCCCCATTGGAAATGAGGTGGTTGTCAAAGAGAAGGGAGTGGACGCCATGTGGGCTTGTCCAACAGCCACATCCTCTCCTCCTGTTCCTTCTTTGGCTGTTGGACAAGCCCAAGTGGCACCCACTGCTCCCTTCTCTTTGACAGCCGCCTTTTTTCCAATGGTGGGGGGGGGGAATCCATGTAGAGGAAAGAAAAATGCATGGATTCTCCCCAATTGGAAACAAGACAGCTGTCAAAGAGAAGGGAGCGTGCACCACATGGGCTTCTTCCAATCTTCCGCTTCAGCAAAGGAAGTGGGTGGGCGGGGCAAGCCTGGTGCAGAGCGGTGGGGCGAGCAAGTGAGGGGTGACTGGGCGGGAGGGCAGGGGGAGGAAGCGGGGGGGGGCAGGCCAGGGGAGAGAGAGTGTTCTGGTATGGGGCCTCCAGAAGATCAGATATGGGAAGGCAAGCTAAATT
The DNA here is from genome assembly GCF_964273705.1 of Natrix helvetica. NCBI lineage: Eukaryota > Metazoa > Chordata > Lepidosauria > Squamata > Natricidae > Natrix > Natrix helvetica. The sequence continues at coordinate 35,625,760 of NC_138551.1, read as the reverse complement.
TCACCAACCGATATGCCCATACCGGTGCGTACCAGTTGAAACCCACCCCTGATGTGATAATATATGACAGGTATTTGTTTACCTTTCCAACAGTTTGGGGACATATTGCTAAACATTTTGGCCAATCTTGCCGGGGACAGATACCACCTATAAACCATTTTATAGAGATTTTCCTTACATGTGCTGCCCATTCATAATTCCCTGAGCTGATCCAGAACTATACAATGGTTCATGATATTGAAGCCTGCTGAGAGTCCAAGAAGAACCTGGAGGGATCTTGATATTTCCATAAATCATAAAAAAGTATGATAACTGAAGGTACAACTATGAGAGCAATGCTGCCATTGTGGTTGTGGTGTTGGGATTCAACAACTGACTGTGATACATGCAGCCACAAACATCTGAATGTTAGTGCGTACAACCTTCAGGTGTACATTGCAGAAACCTCATTGTTTTTCAGCAATTTCACTGCATAATGGAATCCCTGGAAAGAAATTACCCTTTCTTCCTGACAGCACTTGAAGCAGACACCCTTCAGAGTCTGTTTCCATTGCCACAGGCCTTTGTCATGGGAGTAAAGTCTGAGAAACAGCCCAAGGGCTATAAATAGGAAAGTTTCCTAATAATAAAGAAGCACAACTGTGGAATCTGTTTCCAAGAAAGGCAGTGAGCTTCCCTTCCCTAGATATGTTCAAGAAGAGCTTACAGAATCATCTGTTAGGGATGTCTTAACTGTGCATTCCAGCACTGAGGAAGTCCTTGAAGTTAATGGCATTAAATGGTCCTTTTCAATTCTAAGAATTCATGAACCTAGAAGATATCTCCTCTATTGGCTATAGCTGGAAACCAGACTTTAGGAAAGAGGAAATGCCTTTAAAAGAAAAGGAGAGAGAACTATTGTACTTTGAATGAATTTTTGTCCTCTTGCATTCAGATGTCAAAATTATATAGTTTTAGAAAATCAGATTAACTTCCATCCTTCTGGTTAAACATCTAAGAAAATGAACCCATTACTCTAGCAAGAATCTGGAATAGATTACAGCTGATATGTCATTGAAAGGGTTTTGTGTGAATAAGCAGTCCTTTGAGAAGAAGAATCTTTTTTATTTGCTTTTATTTACACAGGCAGATATTAAAATGAAACTAAAAAGATAATCATACAGCATATAAAATAAGTTGCTTTCTGCTATCAATCTCTTTCAAAGGCATCATATGTTGGGGAGTGGGGAATTAAGCATATAATTTATATTTCACATTTCATGTGATGCAATTTAAATATTTCCTTTGATTTGTCTATTAGTATGTATGAGTGCTGTGAGCGAGTGGTGTGTGTGTGTGTGTGTGTGTGTGTGTGTGTGTAAAATACCTCTGGCAAACTGATATTATTGAAGCAAATCATGACTATCAACGTTGCTTATATCAGAAATGATCTCAAAGCAATTTCTTTTATGGTTCCCCAACTGAGATTTATATCTCAAGACAATGTCAGGCATTTGGTGGTTTCTGCATCACATCTGGAGGGAGACTTATTTTATGAGCCACAAATGTAGTTATTTACAACTTTTCAGTGGCTTTGCCAGCTTGTCCAGCTGAGTGTCAGAGCAACAGTATTGAATGTTTTCTTGTGGTTTCCAGAATTACTGCTGGATGTGGTTTCTCAGCAAAGGAAATCAGGAATCTGGCTTAAAATAAAAAAGCTTGAAAGACATTTCATTTTGTTTCTAATAAATTCTGCCTTAAGTAGAATACATACAGGATAATCCATTGCTACTGGTTAGGTTGAATACTGCATTTCTAACATTCACAAATAACATATATCTCACCACTCTCACTCACTTGCCATTCTCTGATATGTGTCCATATTCCACATGACTAGCCCAAATCAGCTTTCAAAGTTAGGGATCCAAAATGGATTGAAAGGTTTACGATTTTCAATAACTAAAGTCATAAAGGACCCATAGTGAGCAATAAAAGTGAAAATAGGCTGAATTGATACTATTCAGAAGCTGCATCCTGAAGCTTCTAATGTCACTCTTTCTGAAAACAATATTCTAGATTTTATTATGTAATTTAGTATATGTTAAGTAGCATTTTGTTCCTACAAAGATAGGAAAGAAATTCCTGTGCTCTGTATTTAGCGGACTATAATATGTCAGGATCCATTGATGTCCTCTTCCTCCAATTAGTCAGCAGTGAAATATATATGCAGGTGATCCTTAGCTACTTATCAGGCATACTAAAGAAGAATAACAAGGCCTGAATTTCCCATCAGCAGGAACTAAAGGAAATGTAGGTGAAAAGAGCAATATTGCTTTTACTCTAACATCAGGAATACTGTCAAGCCCAATTGCATGATCCATCATCACATGATATACCATGACACAAATGACTCTAGCAATTCACTGAGTTCATGAGCCTCAATTTCAAAATGCTGAAAAAATGTAGATTAAAATAATTTACTATTACAGAAATTATGAATAGGCAACAAACTATATGGAGTTATCTCTCAAAGCCTTCATTTTATTTATGGTCACTTTTTCCTCTGTGTGTCTGGCCATCACTTCTATTTTCCACATGGTTGATATATTCTTAGGATATGTCTTGTTTCTCACATCTGCCATGTCTGTTTCTTACTGCCATGATTGAAAAAAGTCTTTATATGACTACTTACCCTAGGTTTATAGAAAACTGACACCAAAGCGCTACTAAGCTTCAGAAACATAGGATGCACTTTTTTTGCTTGACACATGCTATTCTGCAGGTATTTAAATTGCTAAATTACATCCTTGACTTTCAAAAATATACTTTTCATTGTACTTTTTATAATAAAGACTACACATTTGAAAGTTACAACCGAATTATAAAGGGAAAATGAATAATTTTAGCTGTACACAACATCCTGAAATCCATGGAAATGTTTTCACCAGTAAATGAAGTTAAATCCAGGTTTTATTAAACGTGAGATATATATTACAAGCATTCTTAATAGTAATGGGATAGTTCTAATAGCATCAGAGAAAGCAATCAGTTGGGCTTAGTTAGGATGGAAAGTGTTATTATTTTTCCCAGCAACTCCAGTACCAGACTGGTATAGATAAAGACAGGGGTGGGTTCCTACCAGTTTGGCCGAACCGGTAGTAGTATGCCGGCCTGGGTTACAGAACCAGCAGTGACCCAGGCTGGCCATGCTCCCGAACCGGTTCTCCGGTCGCCGCCATCACCACTGCCATCTTTTTTTTTTTGAGTTCTGCACATGCACAGAACAAATTCCATTGAACTATGCATGTGCGTATAACATGCATCCAGCATGTGTGAAGTGCACACACGAATGAAACACGCACACGAGCGAACCAGCACTAATGCCAGCTGAAACCCACCCCTGGATGAAGGGTAAAAATTGGGCCATTCTTTGGGGAGCCCATTAAAATAGAAATGGATAAACCATCTTAAATTTAAATGTTTGATATTCCAAATATTCCATTTCAAGTTCAAAACACTTCTTCTTCTTATAACAGGTTGTTCCCAGCACCCTGGAAGTATTCAAATTTGAAACAATTCCGTTCTGAGTTTGAAACAGGTGTTTTGATCTTCAAAGGGAGCTCTTTTAAACTCAAAACAATTTTCTAAATTGTTGAAGCAACACGTTTTAAACAACGGCATTCACAGTAAACTCTGAAAACGTTGAAGTGATGATACATGCATAGTGATGTCATCAGACAAAAGTTGGTGTTACATAATTGTTATTTTGACATCTGATGCAAAAGTCACATTTTTAGTGGGCTGACTTTTTAAATCAAACATCTATGTTTTGTAAATAAAAGAAAGTATTTTAGGTTTAAGATATTTTGGATCTAAAGGGTTTGCAAATTTCCATGTTAGCCGTTATAATATTTATCTTAGAAATTTTAAGTAAATTTAAGTAAAGTTTAGTAAATATATTTACTTTTTATCAATATACTGTATGTAGGAAATAAATGAACTGCACTTGAAGCTTACTGTTTTCTTTTTTAAATAATCATACACATATTTTACTACTTTAAACTGGAATCTTATCATTTTTTTTCAAGATCAAAATGCATTAGGATTTGTTAAAATATTTTTCTAATATTGTTGGTACAGTATTAAAAGTATTTTAATAGTTTTTAAATAAATATTAAAAGAATACAAATTCTATGAAAAGATATGAATCTTTATTTACATGTTTTGATATTCCAACTAAGCTTGATTAACATGCTAATGAGCATGGAAATGCATTGTATTTATATGTAATATATTTTTAATATGAAATATGAACAATTTTGGGTTTATGAGTTATTTTAATATATAATGGGATGTCTGAATAGCTTATATCAATATATGACAGACTGAGACTTAATATTTGGAGACAACACAGAAAGATGCTAATATTTTTTATAATGACCAGGTAAGGCACAGGTGATAAAACCAGTAGCAATATTACATTTTACCTTTTTTCAGAGTTCTCTCCTACTGTGCCACTGTATTTCAGAACATAATTGCTGATTTTATGCTATTCTGAGTTGGGAAAGTTATAAAAACTGTGTGGTAAGCCTTAAAATAAAATTTAATGCCATTCAAAATTCAGAGAAAATCTCCAATCCACCCCAGAAAATCTAGACCTCTTCTATATCCATGAGAAAGCTTTGCCAACTTTACAGATCACTGCTTTCTCTCTAGAATATTAAACCATTTTCCCTGACTACCAAACAATTGTCTGGTCTAATGCACAGGATGTAAATATTTCTATCCATAAGCATTTTTTTCAAAACTAGTCTTTTTGTGTATGTGCCACAGGGCAAAATTATGTGTCAGAGAGACACTGGGCCTTAGCTTTTCCTTTCTTTTGCAGTGTAACAAATTATAAACTAAAGTTATAGAAAGAGTTTGTAGGCAGGAACATTTGCTTAGAATGTCATTTTTAGATTCTCAAAGTACAATGTGTTCCTTACAAGGTCAAACTGACATGAACATAACAGTCTAAATGAGTTATAGAAAAACCTATTGTGCAGATTCCTCTCTGCAGCATGCCAAATTTAACATTATGGAGCATGAAACAAAATGTAAATTCTTATTAGTATAATTAAAATATTTTATTTGTGTCAGCTAGGTACACAATGCCCTTTAAAGATGCTATCTTAAACCCAAGAGAGGTTGAGCTGTCTTTACCGTAAAAAAACATAGGAAAGTTTTAAATCACTAGAAACCCACTGAAAATCTGTTTGGGCTATTTTGAAAAATGCTGAAACATCTTATAAAACAAGCAGAGTTTCTTTTATTCTTGAATTATCTAATTGCATTTCAATTTATCAAACATCACTGCCACAACACCAAAATTAGCTAAGTGCTTGGAATAATTTCCAATTGTTCGTTTCACAAATAAGATGCCAAAGTTCCCATTATGTTGGGATCTATTTTCCAGTTGTTCAAAAGAGCAAACAAGCAGAGTTCATCAAGACTTATGCTTCTCCCTGTTCACTTAGCAGCTAAATATGCATAGAGACAGTACCGTCTGTTGCCATCATATATTGAAATACAGAAGATCTCTGAACCATTAGAGAAATTAAACGAGCACATTATTTCTAAAAGGAATGAAGGGGCTGTATGTATGCAATGAATAGGACCAATTCATCTGAAATGATCAGATGAATTAATTCATTCATCTATTGGATAAAATACAATAGACATATCCTAGAAGTGTCAGATTTCTCTGCATTCTCCTGTTTACAGTGTCATTCACTTCAGTGGACAAAAAACTGGGAAGAAAAAAACTCCACACCCAATCATCAGTCATTTATTAATTTTTAAGTTGCCTCCTGATTCTTTGGCTATTATTCTGGAAATCGTTTATTCTTTGTGGTTCAAAAAAATGATCAAGCTCTTCCTTTAATAAAAAATCAAGACAACTGTTCAAACTTTTTAAATATAGCATTTAAATGCAATTTTCAACTTGTTTCTTAAAAAAAACATTACACTTCTATTTCTTTATGGTATGTATGTAAAGATAAAATGCAAAATGAAGCACTCTGACATGTTGCTTGTATAACAATGGTACTGAAATCTTTTTCTTCTGTTGGGATGTCCAAGGAGATTAAATTGGTTGGCAACCCCTATTAAATAAGAGACCAATTTCAGGCTAAAACCTGAAGAACAGAATATGAGAGAGTTCTATTGATTCTACTAAGATGCAATGAAGACTAAGATTGCATAGAAATCCATGCCTTAATGGGTCAAGAGCAAACGAGAAGGTCAAGAGAAGAACCAATTATAAACAGAAGAATCATAACTAAAGCTGACTTATAAAAATAAATTAAAAATGACAATAACTCATAATAATATGAGTGTTAGGCCTGCAGGCATCTTTTCTTTTGGATCTTTGGCCTGCCACACTTTCTATTATTCTACTATGCATTTTCTATTGTGGGAAAATGGGAGGGGGGATTGTAGGAGTGAGATAAGATGTAGCCATAACAAAATTATTTCTAGAAAGCCAAGGTCATCCTTTGTCTTTGTACCTCTGCACCTGACCGGAAGTGGATGGGTGGAACTGACAGTGTGGCAGTGGAAGATTGGACCATGTGATGGACTTGTGGGTGTGGGGGCAAGATCTTGAACTTTCAACTGGGTGAGGAAAACCAGGAAGCTTTCAGATTTAGGTTTTCCCAGATGTGCCAGATGTGCCAACAAAATTGGAACTTTGAGCAATACTTTGCCTTGGATTCTGATTTATTTTTGGATGCTATTTGGAACCCTGACAATGAGACGATCAAGGTTAGAATAGTAGAAACTTTAGAATAGAATAAAAATAGGGTGGAAGAAAGAATAAAAGTCCTCAGAAGAAAATGATCTGAAGTCATGATCTGTACCTGGAAATAAGATGGAACAGTATGGTTTGTTCCTTATGCACAGTTCCACAATTGGTTAAGAAAACTGAGAAGACTAAACAAAGGCATATCTGCTGTGAAACAGTTATTAAAACTGTTAATTAAAACAGGCATTAAAAACAGTTCTGTGAAACTACACTAATGTTCTCATAAGAAAACAATCCTATACTATTGAGAAAACTAGCCTTGAGGTAAAGAGTCACCAGAAAAAAAGGTTGAAAAGTTGAAAAGTTAGGAGGGAAAATGTAGCTTTGCTAGTTCTATGGTTCACATATTGAGAACAGGAGGAAAAGTTGGGCTGTAGTTCAAAGAGAGATGGACAAGAAGGTCTGGTTCCAATGGATTAGTCTAAAACTCTGCCATGGTGCAAATGGAAATTTTATAGAAACAACTTTGTAAAAAGAGAAATTAAAACCTTTTTTCTTGTTTATATAATATGTTTTGAGGGGAAAGCAGAGAGCACAAATAGTACATGACCTAGAACACAAATTGAAAGTTTTGCCCTGAAAATTAAGTAGAAAAATTAAGATGGGTAGGGAGATTATAAATACAGTGTCTATAAAACATTGATTACACAGACAGAGCTGGTTAGAGAGAACAAGGTTAGGCAGAATAGTTGATCTCAATTAAATTAAATGGTATAGGGTTTCCTGCCTAGGCAGGGGGTTGGACTAGAAGACCTCCAAGGTCCCTTCCAAGTCTGTTATTGTATTGTATTAAATTGTGCTCACAAAAACTTAATGCACCCTTTGTGCATTCTATAGAAATGAACAGAGCAAGTGACCAATAAGATCCAGAGATCAGAAATACAGAATACTTATAAGAAACATTACTCCACCTAAGAATTGTATTCTGTCACCTCAAAGAGTGGATGAATTGGAATTGCTTCTGCAGCTATTTCCCAGTTTGCAATAGCAGTGAAACTTCATGCTTATTTTCCAACTATTTTGACACACTGCAAATTAATACTTTTCCAATACTTTTCCAATTAATACTCATCCATCCAGTATTTATTTGAGCCTTTTCTGAGTTTTTTTAAGGTCAATTGGTATCCAATGAAGATTGTTACTGTCCAGCATTGATCTATTTATGGTGTGACCAGCCAACTGCCAATTCTGTGCTCTACACTCTTCATTATGTTGCATACTCCTATCTGTTGGAAGCTAGATCTCTCTCCCTCTCCCTCCCTCCCTCTCCCTCTCTCCTCTCTCTCTCTTCCCCTCTCTCTCACATACAGAGAGAGCTGCATACCCCTACAGCTTTTTATGTCATATTGCATTTGCTGATCTAAAGAATCATTTGCTGTTCCTTACTTATTTCTGTATCTTTCAATGTCTCTATCATTTTTGTGTTTAACATTGATGTTTTGCTACCATATGCCAGCACAGGTGCTGTATCCTCATTAAAGCAGGTTGGTATTTTGCTTTTGAATACAACATGAAAATGTCCAAATGTTCTCCAATCAAGCCATACTCAAATTTCCTCTTATATTTCTCTTACATCTACCTTCATGGTAATATTTTGACAGATATTGAAACTGTTGTTGATCTCCAATTCATGATTTTCTGTAATTCATTTTTGTTAGTTTTCAGCATTATTGAACAGAAGACTATCATTAACAAAATATAGGTGTAGTTAATTAAGGTATTCACCAAATAGATTACAACTTTAAATAAGTCTAGCAGCATTCTTTTCATCAATAGCAAACTCATATTAAACAATGTATTTGTACATTCATATTAATAACTTTAACAATATGTCTTTCTTAAGAATGTGCAAATCAGTGTCACTCCATGCTAGTGGTTGGATCATATATACAGTGGGTCTTGGAAGCATAGTTCTTCACTAGGTGCTTTTTTAGTATTCAGTTTATATAAAGATATACATTCATATAAGCACATAACCTATATGATTTTATCCCATGCAAAATCCCCTATATTTTTAGTAAGTAACTGGAGCACCACTTGAACACTTTCACATTGAGAAAATCTCCATCAGTTAATTGCAAAAGGCAGGTTTACCTAGAACAGCTTACAACCTGTGACAATATCTTTCCCACCATCAAACAACATCAGTTTCTCCTAGGTCCTTGGGAAGGACTCAATAGATGGATTAAAAATGCCAAATCCAGTTTTAACACCTGGCTGGCTGTGCAACCATTCATAATAATAATCTTTTTTTAATGGCCATCAACATCACATGAAGTGATTTTGGGGAATGTACAACAATGAAATAAAACGATACATCTATAAAAATAATCATTATAGTCTGAAACATTAATGACAGATTTTGGTAAAAAAAAATACCATTAATCTTGAAAGAGTAACTTAAAATATTCCTATACAGTTTGAAATCTGGATTGTTCAGGAGAAGAAGGATTTAGAGCATGGGTGTCAAACTCATGAAGTCCCATTGCCATCATGTGATGTATCACAACCTTTTTGCCCTTTGCAGAGCTGGGGTGGGTGTGGCCTGCACGTCATGCATCCAGCCCAGGGGTGATGCATGACACACCTGATTTAGAGCTTCACAAGCTGAAATGTTTAAAAGGCAATTAAGAAGTGGAGGGGAGACTGGTGGCCTTAGGTGACTGTGATTAAAAAAAAAACCACCTCTCCTGCAAGGCAGATGTTATGAACTTGCAACAATTCCAGTATTAGCAAGCACAATAGTCTACCCATTAATAAGGCATGTCTAATCCAGTCCTACAACTGTTTCCTTGACTTTCCAGACATACTATGCAAATGTGTTTTCTTGTGCTCACTACCTCTCACATTAAAAACACATAGTCTAGCATTAAAATGAAGCAATTTAATATTTATTGTAAATGGAAAATAAAGGGTGTTCTTAGACCAAGATCAGGAATAACAGCTGAATATCTAACCAGTCACCTATACCCCTTTTCATGCTTTCAAGTATATCAAAACTGTGGTTTCTAAGATTTTGCATATAGTTTGCAGGCAGCTTCTGACATCCAAATAAAATAAGCCATAGGATGATTTTTTTTAAAAAAATCTATTATATCTTGATTAATACATAGTAGTTCTTCAACACTTGCTAAGATTTTTTTTTCTACTTTGAGTTATCTATCCTTGCTCTGTAAACCTTCAGAGCAAGGGATCCTTTTAACACTGATTTTCTTTGGAAAATTTAGAAAGTGAAAGAAGTCTTTCAGCTAGGATTATTTTTTAAATAGTTGCTGCAGTAAAGATAAATATGCACCTTCCTCATCACAATAGCTTTGCTTTCTAAAGTACTTAATATTTCTCTCTCTCTCTCTCTCTCTCTCTCTCTCTCTCCCTCTCCCTCTCCCTCTCCCTCTCCCTATCCCACCTTCCCTCCCTTCCTTTCCCCTTCCCCCTCCCCTGTCCCCACTAATTTAGTTTTTGATTGATACCAGATAAGGTAGTTTTTTCTGTTCTGGTCACCAGAGATATTGTAAGTGATATATGGTATTGGGTTTATAGTTGACATTAAATATCCCTTTAAATAGAATATGTTGTAATAATACTTAGTAGCACTTCTAAGCAGTTTTTAGTGATATCAGGCACTCCCTGGCTCGAAGCAATCCAGCAGCACTGCATTTTTAATCAAATATAACTCTGAAGCCATGGCCACAAAATTGCAACCAAAATGTTTGGGTTCTGTTATGTATCTAAGGAAACAAATCTCAACTACTATAATTATCTTACTAACTTGTTTGTAACAATAGGTCCTTCATCGTGAGCTTTGAAAGCAAAAAAGCTGTTGAACGGCACATCTATATAACTATTCATTGGCTTTAAAAGTAGGAACATCATAAAAAACAAACTGTGGAAATAAAAAATAATTCCTTATTAACACTTAGGATGGAAGTCATTCACTTTTTATGAGATGAAGCATTATTGTCCTTTCCTAGACTCTACCTTCCGAACAAGAAAAGCATGTGAATTAGCTTCCCAATGATTCAGTAGGGTAAACCTCAAAAGGGGGAAATGTATGGTGCATGAAAGCAGTAGTACTTGCTAGCACTCAATAATGGAAAAGGGAGAAGGTTTAGCATCATCGGGCTGATGAACTGATATCAGGTGAGAATTAGACCCCCAAGAAGATGTCTACTTCATTTTTAATGGAGAATGCGTCCTCACAATAGGAAAACATTATTGAGGCCAATGAAAAGCAAGAAAAAATGTTCCCAGCAGATGAGGATCACTTTGCCACCAGATTAGCCATCTTAAAACATTTTAATGAAATTCATAGGAAGTCCTGCTGGAATATATTCTCGAGTCACAGGAAGGAGGGTCTCATTCCCAGAGGACAAAGAGATAGTGGACTTGGGAATGTCTGGTAGGCAGGAAGAAGGCAAAGGCAAACCCCTCTCCAGAATTTCACAGAGTGTATCTAATAATTATGTAGATAATTGCTTTAGTCTGGCAAGATTCTGTCTATAGGTGAACAACAATAAAGAATTACTCAGAAATAACTCCACATTCCATTCTTGGTTTCTTGGGTCTAACAGCATCTTTGTTGATGAAATTTTAGGGAAAATGAAGGTACAGCTCTATTAATACTTTAATACCACAAATTTAGATGGAAATTAGTCCTCCTAATGGGGTGAAGTAATGAAACAAAATATTCTCTAGTATATATTGCTCCCATCGTTGATAGAAATTTGCTGTTTATAGAATCAGCAGTACTACGATAAAGCTATGGTAAATAATTTAAAAGGTAATTCATATACAACATCTTTGATTTCATTTTTTTCCTTCATAGGTTCTCAATAGCAAATACAAATGAACCTAATCATATTAAAAAGTCTTCTGAGGAAAAAAAATTAAATAAGAGTGTTTATAAGACTTGCATTTTTCTGGTATGATATTTAATACTGAAAATATGTTTGTACTCATAATCACAAATCCTAAATATCTGAATTTGCACAGAAAAATATTATATCATCTCTGTCTCTCTGTGTCTCTGTCTCTCTCTCTCACTCTCTCTGTCTCTGTCTGTCTGTCTGTCTCTCTCTCATCTGTCTCTCAATCTCTCTATCTCTCTATCTCTCTATCTATCATCTATCTATCTATCTATCTATCTATCTATCTATCTATCTATCTATTTATCATCTATCATCTATGTCTCAGTAAGACTGGTATATACTGTAAAGGGTTTCTCCTCGTGTTCTCTAAAATGGTTGATTATAAATCCCTCTCAAACAACCCATCCCCACCCACAGCAGCTCTGTTTATGAATTATTCCAAGTAGTTTTGCTAGGACTATGGTTTTAAGGTTGCTTGTAATTTTATATAAACATTTTATTTATCATAGGCATTGAATAGATGGTTTTAAAGAATACTCTTGAGGAAAGGTTTTTATTTTGCATTGATTAATTGTGAGTTAATCCTTGTAATTTTTGTTGTTATTAGGTTTCAATGCAACCATGTCTAAATGAATTATAAAATATAAACAACTAGGTCCCTAGATCAGTCAAAACATGGATTTTTTTAAAAAATCCAAGCCATTCTCATTCTTCTGTTCCATGATCATTGCAAGAAAATTAACAAGTTCTGCCCACATTTATTGCTTTTGTCATGTCGCAGTTTGAACTTGTCTTACATGTAAAATTGCTAATGGAGACTGGACATTTCAATGGAGCTAATCCAATGGCTCCATTGGAATGCCAATGGAGACTGGACTAGGGAGAATCGAGAACCCCAAGCACAAAACAAAGGCAAAAGGAAAGAGAGAAAAGAAGAGATCTCAGTGGAGGGAAGAAGGCAGAACGCACCTCTCACCAATAAAACTGAAGTGCTGGGGCAAGAAAATGGCAAGCCTTCTACTACTATTATTAAGGTGACCAACCGTCCTCCTTTAGGGAGGACAGTCCTTCTTTTGTAAGTTCTGTCCTCCCTCGAAAAGTGTCCTCCTACATGTCCTCCTTTTTGATATTTAAAGACTAATCTGTTGCGCGTTATGTGACATATTTTATTAAACAGTTTTTAATGGTGTTTTTTTTACTTCATCGCAAGTATATTGAACAGATATTGAATCTTGTGTTGAATTTTTATCTAAAGAAATGCTAGACATTAAAATAGACGACAATTGTCTCTTTGAAGAAATTAGAAGACTGAATGTATATTTAAATTCTGAAAAATTAATACAATGGGAAAATCAACATGTTGAAATTGATAAAAGATGGGTGGATATTTTCAGCCATTTCAAAAATGAACATATTCCATGTGAACATTTATTTATACTTGTTCAATTTATGTTGTGCTGCCCTGGAACTAATGCAGCCATTGAAAGAGTTTTTTTCAATTGCCAATGATTTTTCGACAAGTGAGAAATCGAGATTGAATGTTGATACTCTAGCTGCAGCACTTGCCGTAAAATTCAATATGAAGGATATTTCTTGTTCAGATATTTCCAATATATTGTTAGAAGATGATACATTGACAAAAAGTATTAATTCAATGGAAAAGTACTCGTTTAAATAATAATTAACAGGCATGTAAGCATAATTACAATATAAAATGTTGCAAATGTTTTTATTATTCATATATCATATTTTAGTGTATTATTGTTGCAATGAATAAAATATTTCTTTTATTTACGATATATTTTTTCCAATTTATTTGTCCTCCTTTTCATTGTAAAAAAGTTGGTCACCTTACTATTATGAGATGGTTTGGCTGAAGACATCAGTCAAAGGACTTGGGAGAAAGTTACAGCAGAAGAGTAACAGGGGCATAAGTCTACAGATGGGAAGAATGTGATTATCAAAGTCATCAAACAGTAGTGTCTACTGAAATTATTTTATAGTAGGTAAACTGTCCAAAGTCGTTACAGATTGGGGTAGTCTATAAATTTTATAAATACAATTTGAATATATATATATATTCAATTGTATTTATAAAATTTATAGACTACATATATATATATATATATATATATATATATATATATATATATATATATATATATATATATATATATATATATATATATATATATGTGTGTGTGTGTGTTTTCTGAGGTTTTCGCAGGTGTTTGTATATACATCTTTGGTTTGTATGTACGTCTTTGGTTGTTCGGGTTTTCTCCCGTGTAGAATTGGAAGTATCTTCAGTATATATATATACTGAATATATATATATATATATATATATATATATATATGGTTTTGTTGTATTCGGGTCTTTTCCCGTGTAAGGTTGAGATTGTCTTTGCAACGTTTCGGCAGGATCTCACCTGCCATCTTCAAGCAGACTTAAAATGTGATCGGAGCTGCCGTCTTTCTGTAAGTCTTGGGGAGGGGAGGGGGTGCTGGCTTTGTTTCAGTAAGTGGAATGATAGGTTGTGTGGTTGTATCATGATTGGTAGATTGGTGCTGATTGGTGCTGGCTGTGTGTGCATTGTTGTTTTGTATTGTAACGGCCTGGGTGGTGGGTGGTGTTCATTTGTTGACTAGGGCTGGTTTCCAGATGTTTGGTAGGCGGGAGGTATCATCACGTTTATTCATGTTGTGGGGGTGTTTCTCTATTTCGATGGCTTCCATAATTATTGTCTTGTTGAGGTGTTCTGTTTTGGAGATTAACCTGGCTCCTTCAAAATTGATTTCATGTCCTGTAGCTTTAAGGTGCTGGAAAAGGGAGGAGGTTTTTTTCTTTTTTTCTTACTGCGTTCTTGTGTTCTGTGATGCGTGCATTTATTCTCCTGTTTGTTTGTCCTATATATGTTGCCGGGCAGATTTTGCATGGCATTTCGTAGACTCCTTGGTTTTCTAGCTGGATTTTGTCTTTGGGGTTTCTTAAGATGTTGGCTATTTTTTGGTCAGTGGTGAAGGCTGTCTTGATATTGTGCTTGTGGAGAATTTTGCTGATTTTGTCTGTGGTGCCTTTGATGTAAGGGAGGAGGGCAATGCCATTGTCCTGTTCTGTGTCTTGGTTTTTTGGGGGAGTCTCCTTTTGGATTAGGTTGGTGATTGTTTTTCTTTGGAATCCGTTGGAGATTAATACATTTGTGAGTTTGTGTAATTCAGTTTTCAGATGGTCTTTGTCGGCTAGGCGTTTGGTTCTGGAGATGAGGGTCTTGGCTACAGAGTTGATCTGTGCAGGGTGGTGATGGGATTGTGCATTTAAGTAGTGGTTGGTGTGTGTTTTTTTCTGGTAGATGGTGTGTCCTAGGGAGCCATTGGGTTTTTTGTAGATTAGGACATCCAGAAAGGGAAGTTGGTTGTTTGCTTCTTGGCCAAATCACGAAGCCAGTTCTAACTTCACTTGGTTCACGCCTTGCCTCTGATCCTGTTTCCCACTCTTCCCAAAGTGTGTCATCAGTCACATTCCCCAATGAATCAATTCTGTGGGTCGTACAAGTCACTCCCTCCGGCTGTTCTGGGTCTCCATGGAGATGGCCTTGACTTCGCGTGGCTAGGTTGTGTTTTGTTTTGACTGAGGTGCAAATTCTTCAGTGCAGCTGCAAGGCATGAGTCCCCATCCCTCTGCCTATGGCAACTCAGGAGCAGGTCAGAAAAGCTTAGTGAGTTGTCAAACTATGCTTATCTATGTTAGGAACAAATTAATTCCATGATAATAGTCTATGTTTTATAGATTGTCACAGAACAATATAACAAAAGAAAAGAAACTATTTTATTTTTTTTATTTTTTTTATTTTTGAATAAACACAAACAAACAAGACACAGCAAACACCATAAAAACATATTCTATTACAAATTATAAAAAGTGTGTCAATTGGTTACAAAGAACTTTCGTGCATCCTTCCACAGTCATCACCTAAAATTCATATCAAATTATATATTCTACATCAAATATATTTATATATATTACTATCATCATACCTCATCCTTCATATGACTATAGTTGTTTTAACATCCCTTTATAACAAATATTCCAAAATTCAAAGCAAAGCCACATAATGGCATTCCATTGTCTATTTTCAATATCATCCAACAACATTCTATCTTTGTGAAACGTTCTAAATAAAAATTAATTATGTTTGATAACAAAGTTTCTAAACCTCCTTTCGTAATCACTGTTTACAATTTATATCCAATTTCAATATTATAGGCTTTCATACATAACTAAGTTTCAAAACTTCCTTTCATGGTCACCATTTAAAATTTATACCAAATTTCCTTTTGTCGAACCAGTATCATTATCAATTATTTATCTAACTATATCCATGATCAATCCAATTTCAATATTATAAGATTTCATACATAACAAAATTTCTAAACTTCCTTTCATGGTCACCATTTAAAAATTTATACCAAATTTTCTCTTGTCAAACCAATACATTATATCATTATCAATTATCTATCTAGCTATAGATGTCAACGCCTAGAGCGTTTCCATGACTACTATCACCTTGAGAAGGGGAGGGAAATTCCATGCATACTTTTGGCCAGAGTAAAAGTCTCATATTTCTGTACTGGGATGTGAATGCGCATGTCCAGAACCCTGCCATAACGTCCTGTTGGAGAATGTGATTGATGACTTCGTCCCAATGCCTGAGTATCCAAGGGATCCCCCCTCCTCAGTCAGCTTGGCTGACTGGATGTCGTTGCTGAAAGTGACCTGGGAAAATGTCAAAAAGGCACTGGCTAAAGTGGCACAAACCTATAAGAAACAGGCAGACAAACACCGGGCTCTGCAACAGCCATTCCGGGTGGGAGAGAAGGTTTACCTCTCCACAAAATATTTGAGATTAAAACTGCCTAGCAAGAAACTGGGGCCAACAGGGACGTGCGGTCAGGGGAGGCAGGGGAGGCAGAGCCTCACCTCTCTTCATGAAATAATAGTATATAATATTATATACAATATATATATATATATATATATATATATATATATATATATATATATATATATATATATATATATATATATATATATATATATATAATATTATAATATTATATACATCCGTCCGGCCGCACCCGGGAGCTGAGGAGGCAGAAATGTTGTCGGCGCTGCCGGATGAATGGCGCCGAGGCAGTCTGGCGGGCGAGCGAGCGAGGCAGCCTGATCCTCGCTCGCTTGCCCGCCGGACTGCCTTGGCGCCATTCTGGCTACCTCCGTCCGGGCGCGCCCGGGAGCTGCGGAGGGCAGAGGCAGAAATGTTGTTGGCACTGCCGGATGACATCATCCGGCAGCGCCAACAACATTTCTGCCTCCGCCCTCCGCAGTTCCCGGGCGCGCCCGGACGGAGGTAGCCAGAATAGTGCCGAGGCAGTCCGGCGGGCGAGCGACCGAGGATCAGGCTACCTCGCTCGCACGCACGCCGGACTGCCTCGGCGCCATTCTGGCTACCTCCATCCGGGCGCACCAGGGAGCTGCGGAGGGCGGAGGCAGAAATGTTGGCGCTGCCAGATGACAAAGGCATGAAAGCGCAGTCACCTGAATGGGAAAGCAATGAAAGGGGCAGCGAGGGCGGGCGGGAAAGCAACGAAAGGGGCAGCGAGGGTGGGCAGTGGCTGCAGGCGGCAAGGCTTGAGCGGGGTGAAAGCGCAGCCCCTTTCGTTGCTTTCCCATTCACCCCGCTCAAGCCTTGCCCAAGGGAGCTGGGGATCGGGCTTTGGGTTGGTGGGAGACCTTGAAGGAGTGGGGGGGGGGAAGGGACTGGCGCCGGTGGAGGAAGCAATGCTACGCAGATCAGTACACTCCACTGTCCCCTTAATGTTCACTCAGGAAGGCGGAGAATGGGACCACGTGTGCTAGAGGCTGAGGCTGCCTCAGCCTCCTGCACACGTGGTCCCATTCCCCACCTTCCTGATGACATCACCAGCCTCACCAGCCATAACCCTCACCACACGTCAATGGGGGCCAAAGTTTATGGGACCATTCCCCATAGTAAAGATCATCAACCCAGTCACAGTGCAATTGAAACTGCCTCAATTGTTGGGGAAGCATTCCCACCCAGCATTCCATAGCAGCCTCTTTGAACCCGTGATTGGATCTACTCTGAGACCACTACCCCGGAAACCCCCGGACCCTATGGTCATAGGGGGCCAAACCCATTATGAAGTTCAGTGTGTCCTTGATTCAATGTGGCACAGGAGACAACCCCAATACTTAATCAAGTGGAAGGGCTACCCCTTATCAGAGGCATCTTGGGTGAAAAGTGGACATATCCAGACTGATCGCCTTATAGCAAAATTCCATGCAGAAAATCCAAGCAAGCCTGGTGGAGGGACACATCCCTAAGTTATACACCTGTACTCAAATTGCTTTGTTTTATACAGGT
The DNA here is from genome assembly GCF_964273705.1 of Natrix helvetica. NCBI lineage: Eukaryota > Metazoa > Chordata > Lepidosauria > Squamata > Natricidae > Natrix > Natrix helvetica. The sequence continues at coordinate 35,607,620 of NC_138551.1, read as the reverse complement.
CACTTTCAGGAAGTGAGGGGAGCTGGATGTCAACGCCTAAGGTGTTTTCATGACTACTATCACCTTGAGAAGGGGAGGGAAATTCCATGCATACTTTTGGTCAGAGTAAAAGTCTCATATTTCTGTACTGGGATGTGAATGCGCATGTCCAGAACCCTGCCATAACGTCCTGTTGGAGAATGTGATTGATGACCTCAGCCAGAGGGGAGGGGGCATAGGGGTAAAGGTCAGACGCCATTAAGTGTGATTTAGTTTCAGCTACACCTAAGTCCGTGCCAAGATGTTAGTCCTGATAAACGAATGGTTTTACTTTGAATTTCGTCTCGGGGCTTGTAAATTAATTAGGGCAACTCTTGGAATCTTCACAATATCACTTCATTTTTAATATATGTTCTAATTTTAACTATTTAGCTAGTATTTTGTTAATAGTTTTCATATCTCAACCTGTATCTTTCCAGTAGTAGTACAGTCTTATTTCTTTTGCCTTATGTGGGATTAATCTTCTGGTTATTTCCTTAATCAACTTTGTGTGGACTTCTCTTCACACCTTGTTGCTTGTTGCATGTCTTATAAATTCTCAAAACCCTCCATCAACTTCTTTAATCAGCTTATCTTTGGTTATCAGTATTGCTTTTGTCAAAGTTCCTCCCCTTAAATCCATCAATTCTTCTCTTTTTTCTCCTTCTATACCTTGAAATTGGGGTAGAGCTCCTTTCCATCTCTCTTCCCTTTCCATGTTCCATTCTTTCCATTTCCAACCACGCTCAGATCACTGCCAATATCCAGTTATCTTGTCTCTTTGTTCATCTTTCCCTTGGGTTTTTGAGACTCTAACCTCCACTTTTTCCATTAGCTGGCTATCTTCAATTTCATCAAATTTTGCTATATTACCATCTATATTTTTCAATTTCTTCTCAATTCTCTCTGATGTTTCTAATAATTTTTGAATTTCAAACATAATCTGCTGTAATGTTATGGTTTCTTCTTGGTATTGTGTCATTGTCCAATTTATAAACACTGCCACTCTATTGGAAAACAAAGCTTTGTTTTTCACTTCTCTTTCACTGCCAAAGAGACATCCAAAGGGCACCTGCATAAGCAGCCCATCTTATGTCTTTGCAAGCTAAAACCTTTGAAGTGTAAGGACAAAATGATCAAAGAAAAGAGAGAGAAAAATATTTCCAGAATTCAGCCTCCAACATCCAAGTGGCAGTGTAATTTCTTTTCCCTCTGATTTTACTGCTCTCTTTATATTCCTTTTATATCTTCTTTATATTCCAAGCTTAAAAGAAATAAGGCCCTTAAATGGAACAACAACAAAAACCTATCCAAGCCAGTATTGTGGAAAAAAAAAGATTTAATCCATAGGTTAAAAAAAAAAGTAGAAGAAAAACCAATACTTTCACTTTAAAAAGTAGGAAGTGTTTGCAAAACCTCCATCCATAGAAAACAATTTTAAAAAAGGATAACACACTGTTCAAAATAGCTTAAATTCACTGCTTAATTTCTTTTCTTTTCTTTGCAAGTTTAATTTGGTTTTAATCTTTTTTTGGGCAGTCTCTTTTGTAAAAATAAAATTTCCTCACCAGATGGACACACTTTCTCTTTCCGCTTTCCTCTGGTTGTGGAGCTGTCCCGACTTCAGTAGCTTGGGGCTGCACTTCTATCGCCGTCTAGAAGAGATTCTCTTGGATCAATCAGAGACTTTGTGATGTCCCTGAGATCAGCAAGATGTACTCTTCCCTGTCACCGTCTCTTAGGGACGGTTTAGATCCAGATGGACCACCCAGTGGTAAATGTATCAGCTGCGATCTCGAAGCTCCGAGATCGCATGTCCGTGTCGCTACATCAGCTCCTTCTTCCTTGAAAAGAAATTATTTTCTTAATGTATCCTGGTTCATAAAACTTCTGTTCTGGGTGTGATTTGTAGAGGAAAATTGCCTGCTTAGGATAGGCCTCCAAAACATCTGTAGAGCACAGCCAAATGCCAGGTTGTGCTCTGATCTACTAAACAAAACGTGTGTCCATAGTCTCATTACGTCTGCCATCAGAATACCTTCAGATATTATCCAGTGACAAACCAGACAAATTCTTAACCACTTGCAAGCATTAAATTTAGAATGCCCAAAATTCCCATTAAAAAGATCATAGTACATTAAACCAGACTGTTATGCAGTATTGAAAGACAAAGCCCTATCAAGAAAAATATGCACAGATTATAATGTATAAAAGTACAGATGCAACAAAGTTAACACAATTCACCTTAGATATAGAAATGACAGAACGTGCCACAGTTAGTGTAACAGTCTCCTTTTTACTATTTGGAAAATGTGACTTTTGCATAAGCATTTGCAGAGATGTCTCTTATGACATTTTCAGGAACTTCTTCTGGCTATTACATGTCCTGGAGAAGGTTGTGGAACACAACAAAGCAGAGGCAATCAAACACTGTAACCCCCTTCATTTCACTCTTAGAAGCACAAACATCCCACAGCAGTTTCAAAGGAACATAATGGGACTTTTCACCTCCTACCCTTGGGCATGCCTACTTCTCCTCCAGGGTTCTAGCTTTTCTCCTCAGCTGACATGCCCCTAGCTGTTCACCCTGGACAATGGGTCACATCCCCTCCATTCCACATGCTTCAGTGTGGCCCATTCAACAACATACTGTTTGCCTAGTACCAGGGTTTGTGATTCTTTCTTTCTTTTTTCTTTCTTTCTGTCCTTTTTCTTTCTTTCATTTCTTCTCCCCCCCTCTGTCTCTCTCTGTCTCTCCCTTCCCTTCTTCCTTCCCTCTCTCCTTCTAAGGCTCAGATACCCACCCAAAACAAAAACTCCTTTGGATAAAGCCGGCATACTTACCTCCCCCCCCCCATTATCAGCGACGCACGATCAGGTACAGGGGAGCTTCCAGCTTCTCCCCTTCCTTCTCCTAACAAGTGCTGCAACACCTCCCCAACCCCCCCCCCTCCATGACCGATCACACCATGGCTTCTGGCTACCAGCATTGGCCGCTAGTCGAATGGCTGGCGGCTAATTGTCCCGGGTGGCTAAAAGCCCGGGACAAACAGTATGTCATTGAATGGGCCACGCCGAAGGGTGTGGGGTGGAGGAGCTATGGCCCATTGTCCAGGGCAGACAGCTAAGGATGTGTCAGCTGTGGAGAAAAGCTAGAGGTGAATGCCTGGAGATGAAATCCTGGTGGAGAAGCAGGTGCAGTCAAGGGTAGAAGCTGAAAAGTCCTAAATCTGGGAGCTAAATGGGACTGATTTGTTTGGGCCTTCATTTAAGTAAAGGCCTCTCTTCACAATCTTCACAGTCTGTTCAATAACTCAGGCCTCCAAAAGCCAGGCTGGATTATGAGTTTCAAAGGTCCATTTCTTCCTACCATATCTAGGTCTTTCCTTCTATATATTAAGCACACTGTGGGTTTTGGACAACATGTGAGTTTCTGTGTTAAATACTTGCATGTGAGAAAGAGAAAAAGTTAGTATATGAGGCAGTTGCAAATTGCCTTGACAATGGACCTTGACTTCCAGATGCAGAATGTTTTCCATCTGTACTGAAACTGCTAGAAGAGGTTTCAGAGACAGGCAGAGCGAAGCAGGTTGGTTGTTTTGGCATGTATTGCTTCACACAGAAGCTTTGAAGGTTGCTTTGCTCACAATACCATTGAATTAAGACACCCTATCATAGGTTTGTATATAAGTATGTGTGATATTCTCTCATTGCTGCTCTTCTAGAAACAGTAACTGAAAACATGTTTCAGCAGCTTATTATTTTACATCAATTATTTTAAAAAATTCTTTTATTTCAACAGCTACAAATATCAGCACAAAGTAGAGCGTATTGTTTATATCATGTTTACATCCAATTTACATTAAAATGAACATTTTTAAAAATGAAGCAATCTCCTTTAGTGCACTCTGTATCTAAGATTAGTTTTCCATCTTAAGGGTAAATAGTTCAGGGATAAAACTAGTTTTCTTTTCAGGTAAATTGTACTGTGCCTCTATCTTTTGCACTCTTTCTCTATAGTCACCATAAAAGTAGATAGGTAGGTATATTAATACTAGGTAAATAGTTAGAAACCAAATATGAATGAAAATATTTTTCCTTTTTATATTCAGCTATGTTTTTACTTTAAAAAACATAGAAGTATGTTCTAATAATTCTTTCAGTGGCTGTTTCCATTCCTTTTAAAGGGGAAAAGAGCAATTTTATATAAATGTCAGATATCAGAACAGAACATAAAATCCAGCATGAGAAGCAGTGCTAAAAAGTTGACATTTATTAGATTTTTTCCCAATGGTTCATTGTTCTAAAATAATGAAATTGTGAGATATTGCACTCTCAGGCATAATATGTCAAGAAAATCTTAATTACATTAAATAATCTGCATATTGAACAGAGAATATTCAGCAGATATAGTTATGTAATTTTTTTAAACTCTATTTTTTACATATTTATTTCAGTAATAAAGGAGACATTTAGACAAGAATTTATACCCATCTATAATTCTCACAATATCTTCTATTTAGTGCTATTTTCCACCTTTCAAATATATACCTGGCATACAAAATTTATTTTCATTGATAAATGTGCTTTTCCCCCCCTCTGAGGAAAGTTACTCTTTTCATCGTCTGTGTTTTATGTGGTACTTTGTTACTGAGACTAGCACAATGACTAAATCGATTCAAACCATCCTCTAGGCAAGGAGAAACCATGAAGAAGTGCAGCCACATTAAACTGAATTACAGACAACCACTTAAAGAGACAAATAAGTATTTTGTTACCATAAAGCTTCAGTTTTTTATGACTTTCAAGATGATTGAAAATGTTTACCCCCCCCCCCCCCCAAAAAAAGATGATATAGAGAGCCCTGGAATTATTAAAGCAAGTGCAGTCACTGAAGTCTTTGGCAAGGTATTGACTCCCTTCAAAAACGTTAAGCTATGGAGGACAGAGGCTGAAAAAATAGTTCTGACTAAAGGAAATACAGTGGAAGAGCAGGGCAATTAACATGACTTGTATTCTGGATGATCAATGGATTTGTACTGAGTGAATTAAAAAATGGGAGGGAGGGAGATGTTACTATTTTTGGTTTCAGAAAAATAAAATAAAAATAAAATGCAGTTCCAAGATAAGAGATGAGAAATGTTGCATCAGAAGCCAGGGGCAAAAATAGATGATATTAACACAATTACGTTACTAAACTATATTTGGATTCCCTTTGGACTCCCAAGCAATTAAGCTATTTGTTCTCTTTCACTACCTCTAGTGAATTAGCATATACTAACCACCAAGAGACATGGCCTTTCTATTAATGGATACAAACATTGTCCATGGTTGGAATTATGATTCATTAACACTATCTTGCTTTAGGTTGCAATGCTGGATGCAAAATAACTTGGGACTAAGCCCCATTAAATTCATTTATTTTGGATTAGATTTGCACAGGGCTTTATTCTTAGCTAACCTAACAGGCATGGAGATTAATTCAGCTTCTAAAGAAAGTGATATGTAAAATAGCATACCTCTTTTTTAAAAAAAAAATTCCCCAGACTTTCCACTTTTGAGGAGCTAGTTTTTTGAAAGTACGGACATTTTGCACACCAACAAACATATTTAGAGTTTGGTGTTGTTGTAAGGTGGCTTAAGATTTTTAGTTTATCTATTTATTTAGTGAATTTAATTCCCCCCCCCCCAAATTAGCTGCTATTTTCTTGTTTTTTTTATAAACTATAGTACACTACAGAATGTTAATAATTTTAAAAGAGGGTAAACAAATTATACTGTATAATTAATAAATGGTGGGAGGTTTGAAAACTTTTTTTTTAAAGAAGCCAAGTCCATTATTTCTTAAAACGATGAGCCTTTGAAAGTATGATTTGAACAATATGTAATTTCTTAAAATTGTCAATAACACTGTGTTAAAAATAGCATTTGAACAAAATGACTTGGCTTCTTTAAATGCAGAAAGAAAAGAATGTGAGGCCCCAAGGGAATGTTGTTATTAAGAAAAGGCCTTTCACTCCTAACTTATGTTTTTTTGTTCGGCCTCTGTCACTTTGAAATGAATGAGGCATGGTGAAAAGGAGGAAGGGACAGATCCCATTCATATTTCCCTTCTTCTGATCAATGCAGATTGGAATTTGTGTCAAGGTCATGGGAAAGGTCAGCGGCATAGTTTGTTTTTCTGCTCATAACACAGCACTCAATGGGGTCTGTAAAATCCAAAGGCCATCTAAGTAGTGGACCACAGAACTGAACCCTTTTTTTTACAGAAGGGTAAAAAAAAAATTCTATAATTATAAACATTTGCCTTGGCATAAAGAAACTGTAGTGTCTACATGGAATAAACAGGCAAGAATGTTTTTTCAAGCTGAAGTGGACAAACTTCAACAATAAATGACCTAGTATAACAAAATAAGGAACCTCCTTTCTCACTTACATTCTCCTGGGAATTCTTTCCCTACAACAAAGGGATGTTAGACATGTTGAAATAATATGGTGGCTGGTGTTCAAAAAGTTTGTTACCATAAATACAATTTACTCCAATATTTTATTTTATTTTTAAATGCACACATCTATAATGGATTCTATTGACGAGTAGTAATGCGTAGTCACCACAGAAAAGAAGGATCCAAAGTAACTTGTCAAATTGTTTATTACAAAGATAATGCAATCATTATTAGCATAGCTGGGTTTTAAATCAGGTTAATTGTCTACAAAAGCTGAACAAACTATCAAGTTTTTTAAAAAAACACATACACACAAATAACAAGCACAGACATATTTATTTAGACTATATAATTATGTATTAAGCAAATAACAGTAAAATACATCATTAAAAAAATCAGTATGCAATAAATACATAACATTAATAGTGTATGACATTCATTTACTAGCTTATTTGCCTACTTAATTAGCTTAAAGGGAATTTTAATTAGCTTATATGCCACCCATTTCTGAAGACTCTGAGGCAGCTATCTATAAGCATAGAAAAAAACACTACCAGGACCCTTCCCCAAATATGTATAAAAATAAAAAGAGAAAAAATAAAAGCCAACAAATGCAAATACCATGCATCCAGAAGTCAACATTTACATCACAGAGCAAGATTTGCAAATACATAGGTCTTCACAATTCACAGAAGGTGAACAGGAACAAACATGATTTAATTTCTATTGAACAATTGCTGAGAATGGGAGCCAATGTCCTAAAGCAGCAGGATCACTTGTATATATTGGGGTATGCTCATCTATTCCTTATGTTCTTAGAAGAGAGTTTGCACTGAGAAAAGTTGTTCTATCCAGTATGCCACACTACACATGAAATGATCTTTCTAATAAATTTTCAAATTAAAATGCACAATATACCTATCCTTGAAGACTGCAAGCAATTGATTTCCAAATATGAAAAAGAATGTGCATGTTGTGGGAATGACATTTCCTTAACCTAGGAGGATGCAATTAGCAATAGCACTTGGACTTAGAATGAGTAAAAGAGCTTCAGGGACCTATACTTCAAAAGGAGATTGAGACAAGACCCCAGTTTTAGAAGTGTTTTTGTTCTTAAAGGGTGCGAATGATATTGTAAAACATTACAAGGTTTAAGATGCCTATGCATATTGCTCATTTCCACTTCCCACCCCCCTCCCAAAATAAAATATGGATTGACTTTAGGGACCCTGGAGTTGCAAAAGGGATGCTCACATGCCACCGAAGATACAATTTCTTTTTGAATCCTGTTTGAAACCTTATTTGCGAGTTGTCCATGGTGATTGAGTTAGTGTCAAGCCTAATCCTGAAGACAACACAGTGTGGTCCAATTAAATCCAGTTCTTTATTTGCTAACACCTGGCAGACAGAGTTCTGCCAGACTAAATCTATAATCCTTTAACCTAATAGTTATACTCAGAGACATTCCAGAGTATGGATACCTGTTCTGTCCCAAGCCTCTACAATATATACGGATGCAGACTTGGCTATCTGCCACAACTAAGGAGGGAGATAAGCAACCCCCTTGGCTGGGAGCCCAGAAAGCTCTATGAAACAAGGCTTGAACTCACGAAATTCTCCCAAACTTTCTCTACGGTTGGATCAGTAAATTGTTGTTTCCTGCAAAATTCCTCTCCCGTCGCCCCACGTACAAGCTCTCCGGGAGGGGCCAATCAGTAGCCACCTGTTCCAATTTCCTTCTGTGACCCTTTTTCCAAAGCTGCTCACTCCTCCTCACAGCTCTACGCATACGTACGTCAGGGACAGCCTCCCTCTGTTCTTCCTCACTGCTCCCTGACTCAGATGCCAACAAGCCTCTCTAGTCCCTGCTCTGATTCCGAACACCCCCCAGAGTCTTCCTCAGCTCCAGGGTTGTCCCATAGTATTCATCGCTGTCAGATTCCACCAACAGCTCAGCCGGCCCCTGTTGGGCCACAACAATACCCCAAACTTTTTCTTTCCTTCCCTATCCAGTGTAGATGATACAGTCTCTTATCTTTGGCCCCTTTCTGGACTGTGGAATGTGGGAAGCACAGTATTACTGTTGATGTTTTACACAACACACACAGACACACACATTCAGCTATACAGTCCATCACATCAGAGGTAACAGAATGTAACATTATGTGGACTAATTCACCTTGTTCCTTTTAGTTTAACATCATATGTTTTGAATATATATCTAAAAGGATCACAAAATATATGAGAAGCTTTTATTTGAGGGTACATAATGCAGGAACTTCACTGAATCTAAACAAATGTTAATAAAGTCACTACTGGATGGGGATCTTGATACTCATAGGAAAACAAGAACAACACATGTAAAAGCTCACAATGTTATAACTCTTTGCTATACAGACTGACTCTTGTCAGACTAAAGCACACTCTGAATAACTGCTAAATGCTATGAAAATGTACAGAGGTTGCCTCCTGCACTTCTTATTGCATAGCAATGACTCAAAGTTTATGTTTCTTTTCATTTCTCCTGGTTCCATCACAGATTGGCTTTGAACCCTACATTGGAAAGAAATATTTAATTTCTAGTTATTATCTTTGTATTCCCATTGATGATAGGGGTTTTATTTGGGGGGGGGGGAATAAGATTTTGGCATTCGTTTGATTCCAAGGTGGCCTTCTTCCTGCAGAACATCATCCCATGGAGTTAAGACCTTTTTGAAGGGCCGTGAACATGGTTTTTGCCAGAGGGGCTGGGAAACACAAAATGATACTGAGCTGATCAAAGGGTTTATGTGATTATTGTTGTTTATTGTATTTGGGATTTTATATCTGTAAGTCACCTGGAGTCATTGTGGGTGATTGGGGAAGGCATATAAATGTTCTTAATTAGAGAAGATGATTGATTGATTAATAGATGGATGGATGGATGGATGGATGGATGGGTAGGTAGGTAGGTAGATGATAGATGGATGGATGGATGGATAGATGGATGGATGGATAGGTAGGTAGGTAGGTAGGTAGGTAGGTAGATAGATAGATATTCTCATTCTCCATCCTTTCAGTTCATGGATGTAAACGGGGAAGAAAAATTTCATAAGCAAAATAAATGGATGTGCAAATCAGGATGATTTTGATTTCTAGAGCCATGGGATAGTCAAATACACATCTTGGACTTCAGAAAAGTAGATTTTACTAACCTAAGAGCAATGGTAAATAGAATTCCAAAAATGGGATTTCATAAGTGTTACCAAAATAATCTTATCTCATGTTTTGTTTGGATAACTTCCTCAGAAGATTAAAGAAATGTTGTAGATATACTGTCTCTTGATTGCAGCAAAACATGTGACAAAGTATCCTGCAACAATCTGCTTAGTAAAGGAACGCATTGTGGAAACATTTAATACATGGGTGATTGATGCAGTAAGTTTTATATTCATAAGGAATTCTTTCTTTCTGCAAATTAATTTAGAATATTACTCACCTTCTTTGAAAGGAAGTTGTTCAAACACTCATTACAATCAATTCAAAAACCATATGGGGCACTTCAAGCCATTTGCAAGGAACTGAAATTGGGCTTCTTTAAATGTTTCCAGGTGCAGTTTTTAATCTATTCTGAAGCCATGTTGACTATGGCAGATGAAGATTACAGTCCAGTGGTGGGTTTCAAAAAAATTTAGAACCTATTCTGTATATATTTTATATTTTCTACCTCCTCCGTCTATGTCTATGTTTATGTATATGTATGCAATTTTGATATGTATTTGGTTTTTAATAATGACTGTACACCGCCCCGAGTCCTGCTTAGGAAAGGGTGTGGGTTATAAATAAAAGTTGATTGATTGATTGATTGATAGGTGTGGCCTGTTTTGTGGTTGTGGCTCAGTGGTCATGTGACCGGGTGGGCATGGCTTGGTGGTCGTGTGACAAGGGTGGGCATGGCCAACTTGGAAAATGTGGTGAAACTTACTTAAAAACGCTCTTCCTTAACAACCAAAATTTTGGTCTCAATTGCGGCGGAGAAACAGAGGCTTCTTTTTTGCCAGTCTTCCAGCAGATCCAGTCCATCTTACATATGTGGTGTGTGTGTGTGAGAGAGAGAGACAGCCACCTCGTTTCCAATGGGGGGGGAATCCATGCAGAGGGAGGAAAAACACATGGATTCCCCCCCATTGGAAACGAGGTGGCTGTCAAAGAGAAGGGAGCAGCGCACTCCATGTGGGCTTGTCCAACAGCCGAAGAAGGAACAGGAGGCGAGGATGCAGCTGTTGGACAAGTCCACGTGGCATGTGCTGCTCCCTTCTGTTTGATAGCTGCCTTGTTTCCAATGTAGAGGGAGGAAAAACACATGGATTCCCCCTCCATTGGAAATGAGGCGGCTGTCAAAGAGAAGGGAGTGCACGCCACATGGGCTTGTTCAACAGCCGAATCCTCGCCTCCTGTTCCTTCTTTGGCTCTTGGACAAGCCCACGTGGCGCACACTACTCCCAACTCTTTGACAGCCACTTCGTTTCCAATGGGGGGGGGAGGAAATCCATGCAGAGGGAGGAAAAATACATGGATTTCTTCCCCACCCCCACTGGAAACCAGGCATCTGTCAAAGAGAAGGGAGCGTATGCCACCTGGACTTCTCCCAATCCTCCGCTCTGGCAAAGAAAGTGGGTGGGCAGGGCAAGCCTGGTGCGGACAGGTGTGCCGAGAGAGCAAGTGGCAACTGGGCAGGTGGGGGGAGCGAGTGGGAGGGCCAGGCCAGCGGAGGGAGCATTCCGGTATGGAGCCTCCGGAAGATTAGGTACAAGAAGGCACAGTAAATTTTACCAACTGGTATCCCCGTACCGGTGCGTACCCGCTAAAACCCATCCCTGTTACAGTCCAAAAGATCTAAGAATATCAATTTGGAATACTGACTTGAACAATCCCTATATATATCTGCCTTAATTTGAGTAGAAGTAGAACGTTTCCCTTTCCAAATGTAGGGTTAGGATATTCATGATGATTTTTTGTTTTCTTTCGGTAGTTTCATTTTTAATTGTGCTTTCAAATAACGTATTAGAATATTGTAAACCAAGTCTTTTTGAAGTCAGGCAGCCTTAAAATCAATCAATCAAATAAACAAACAAACAAATAAGTAAATCAATCAATTTCTTGAATTATACCTCTATTAGTAAATACCGTTCTTTTTAGTAGAAGCTACAAATTGGGAATGAATAATGTAGTTTTAAGGGTAGACTATAGAATAATTACCTAGAAGTTATCTTGTAATAAATTAATAAGATTCAATAGAAACCAGGAGTTTTGTTAAAGTAAAATCTTTTTTTCCCCAAACAACTTTTGAACTCAAACCAAGGAAGTCTTTTTAAAAAGAGGTTATAATTTTCTTTTTGCTATCATTAAATGCTTCCATAAATCTATAGAAACATTCTCATTTTTCATTCCAGGTTTCTATAGATTTAGCTGTTGGACAGAGTTTGTGAATGCATTTTGTTCAGTGTTTCTTTTAACACAACATGTGACAAATATTACTCTTTTTTCTCTTTTCAGCTTATGAATAACTTCCTTCTTTGCTATCAAATAAACAACTATTCACAGAAAGATGTCTTTTGCAATGAATGTTTGTTAGAGGATGGGCTCGTGAGTAAAAATGAACTTTGCTCCTCCATTCACTGGTAAGTCAACATCTAGTTTGCTTTGCCCTTTTGTATCTGTTTGGTCTGTTTACATTAAATGCCATCAAAACAAAGTAGCCATGATTTATATTATGAAGATATAAATGTAAAATGCTTATGGGAAGTAAGAGGGAAAATTCTAGTGAAATGAGATTATAAATAGTGCATGGGTGGATATACTGTATGTATCAAGATGAAGGACAGGAGGAAGACAAATTTGTATTAATTTAAATGCATATATTTATCATGACTCATAACATAAGTTGGGTGGGAATGTAGAATGGAGGATACAGAGGGGGAGTAGTAGTAATAGTAGTGGTACAAAAACATGTTTCTAATCAAGCTAGTAAAAGGGTGGAATTGTACATGATGAAATCACTCACAGGAAAAAATAGGGAGGAGAAGCCCAGAGAGAGATTCCAGGGAGGTTAATATTGTGTTTTTTAAATATGCCATGTAAACACTGCTACTTCCTTATCAGCTCTCATCTGAAAGAGCTAGTCATGCACCCACAAGGGAACATGATTAAGGCAAGTGCATTTTTTTCTTTTGATATTGTTTTTTTGCCAAAATACCTAAACTGGAATGATATGGGAGAAATTCCATTCTCATAACTTGGTTTGATGGTGTAATCTTATGTATAGGAAAGAAGATGTCTTCGTGGGAAAATCAGGAAATTAGTAATGTGCTTCGAACTTCATCAGCTATCCTTCCTTTTTTTTCTGGCAGTACCGCCAGCAAAACTTGATTTTGCTACTGAAAATAAAATCAGCTTGAAGAAAATAAAATATTGAAGGTGTTACAAACATGTAAAGATATGAGGAACAGATATGAACTGCTGTACAATTATGTTTGCTTTGTCTATTCAGGGTTTCTTGGTTTTAGAAAAATATTTCTGAATTGGATGTATCCAGTTTTTGAAGAAGCTGATCAGCCATCTAACCTGCCCAATATTCTCATCTTGGTTCTAGAGGATATATGCACAGCTTGAGTTTTCAGGCAGTATCAATAGTGGGTTCCTACCAGTTTGGACTGGTTCTCCAGAACTGGTAGTGGTGCCTTCAAACAGAGAACGAACCGGTTCTCTGTTTTTTTTAAAAAAGTGGGCCCACTTGCCCACCCCTGGTTATAGATACCTTTATTACAGCTTCTGAAGCCCAACTGATCTGGGGTGGTAGTTTGAATTGCCATTCCTCAGCTGTTTTCCTTTTTTCTGAGTAATTTTTGTTCCATTGTGCATGTCTGGAGCACGTGCGGGTGAAGTGTGTGCTAAGCAAACCAGTAGTAACACCAGTAGCAACCAACTACTGGGTAGTATATAGCCATTGAAAGGTTTTGCTATGGCTCAGAGTCGTAAAAAAATGAGGAGAGGGGGGCAATGGACTTGCCAACTTTAGGAGAGACTCATTCTCACCCTTATTATTTGCCATTACTATATTATCACTTTTAGTTATTTTTTTTATTGTTCAAATTTTATTCGTTTTAAAAGTTTTACAGGGAAAGGGGATTATAGGGTTATTTTGAAGAAAATAAATCTTGGCTTTCAAACAACAAAACATGCTGATAAAATATAATATTTGCTTTATGTGGTTAATCGGAAACTTTATGAGTAATCAGAGATCGAAATCATATCATTGGAAAATACCATAAGAATTTTAGCACAAATATAGCAGTGGAATTTGGCCTAGAGAAATGTGCTACAGTAGCAGTACATTTCGGTAAAACCATGAACAATAATTAGTAGAAATGATGAATGGCCAAACAACTAGGATGATACCTGCAAGGGTCTCAGCATTTTACAGTTGTATAATATTAAGCATAAGGAAGTTAAATGTTTGATTAGTAAAGAATATATCCAAAGGGTGAGAAAAGGGCTTAGGAGAACATTGAATAATAGAAACAACACCAAAGCCATCAATACCTGAGCCATATCTGAGATAGGATACACTGCTAGATAATAATTGTCACAAGCTTAATAGGACAGTTTGGACCCAAAAACAAGAAATATCACTATTTACTATGTATTACATATTCATAGTGGCTGGATTATACCTGTCCCTTAGAAGTGAAGGTGAAAATTGACTTCAAGTCAAACAAACCAGTGGTGGGTTCCTACTGGTTCTGATCGGTTCGACTGAACCGGTAGTGGTTTGACAGCCTGGGTCGCTGGAACCAGCAGCGACCCAGGCCTGCCACGCCCCAAACTGGTTCTCCAGGCGGTGTTGTAGGGCCGCCATCTTGTTCTTTGCTTCTGCGCATGTGCAGAACAATTTTTAATGCACTGCACATGCTCGTACAGCACATATCAAGCTCGCGTGCGCAAAGCGCCCATGAGCAAACCAGCAGTAATGACTGCCAGAACCAGGGGTGGGTTTCTGCCAGTACGGTCTGGTACATGCGTACTCATTCGTCAAATTTAGCATGCCTTTCAGTACCCGTTCATCTGGTGGCACCGTACTAGAATGCTCCCTCCCCTGGCCTGCCCCTGCTCGCTCCCCCCGCCCTCCCAGTCGCCGCTCTCTCTCTCTCTCTCTCTGCCCCTCGTGTTGCACTTTGCAGCTGCTGGAGCCCTGCACGGACCTCTTTGGGGTGCTGGGTAACCTGGGGGGGGGAGAGATTCCTAGCACTCCCCACTGGCTCTGAGACTGCAGACACCCAGGGACTCCCTCTGCAAGGATCCCCCACCCCATTGAAAATGAGGTGGCGGTCAAAAAGAAGGGAGCACAGCGCATGCCACATGGACTTGTCCAAGAGCCAAACAAGGAACAGGAGGCTTCTTGGACAAGCCCATGTGGTGTGTGCTGCGCTCCCTTCTTTTTGACAGCCGCTTCATTTAAAATGGGGGGGGCGGATCCATGCAGAGACCAGCACTCAGAGAGCAGTCCGCGCCCGTGGGCTTGTGCAACAGCCAAATTTTCACCTCCTGTTCCTTCTTCCAAAGGCCCCCAAATCCCCAAAACTGGACACAACTTGACCCAAAAGAAAGAGCTGCCAAACACCAGGAAGATTGCACTGTGTCTGGGAACACTTGAGCTATGTTTGCCCCAAACATGCTTTACTGGCTGGTGATTTAGAGAGTATTTTCTGGGGTCTCCTAATTCATCACTGGAAAGAGGTTGGTGGGTTCGCACCCTCCCCAGGCTAAGCCTCTGAAAAAAAAGAGGGGGGGGGGAGAAGCAGAAGGAAGCCCAAAAGCAAAAGAGAAGAACAGGGGTTCTAAATTCACGAAACAGTCTCACCACCTTTTCCCTTATACTGGTGAAACATCTTGTGCCAATGCAGCCTTTGCTTCGGGTTTCGGTGGGTAGGGGTGAAGGTTTTTGTTGGTCGCGAAGCATACAAAGTCTCGGGTGCATGTGCGTGCGTGTGTGTGCGTGTTTCTCCGCGTGCATCTCTATTTCAAACAAGCTACTTGAAGGCTGTTGGTTGACTCTTGATTGTCACCAAGACCAGAACTCT
The DNA here is from genome assembly GCF_964273705.1 of Natrix helvetica. NCBI lineage: Eukaryota > Metazoa > Chordata > Lepidosauria > Squamata > Natricidae > Natrix > Natrix helvetica. Next base: position 35,592,037 of record NC_138551.1, on the reverse strand, counting down.
GGAAAAAACGTGATTCCTGATGTTAGTTCTCTCCACTTTGGGAGGGAAATGGTCAACAACTTCAGCTTTGACCAAAAAGAAAAGAGAAAAGAAAAGAATTCCTCCTTTTGCACCTTCTCCTACTTTCTGGATCTAAGGGACCTTTATAGAGGGTCTTTTTATTATTCTGGGCAATCCACTTCATGTTTCTCTCAACCCGCCCCCCTCCCCAAGCAAAAGAGCGGAAAAGAGTGAGATTTTGAAGGAGTCTCTCTAAAAACTCCCCTAAAACTTTGGTCATATGTCTCCACCCCCACCTTTCCAGTTTTGTTTTCTTTTTAAACGGCAAAGGGAGAGCGGTTATGCTAACACATACACACACCACACAGCCACTTTCCTGGCCAGCCACCCAGCCAGGCAGGGGCGAGCAGTAAATGAAGAGAGCAGCAGCCAGTATCCCCACCTCCTTCCTCTGCGAGCCACAGCAGTGGAGAATTGCCAGCCTCTCAACTGATCCAGTCATCCTTACACATGTGCCTTGCATTGCAGCAAGTGCAGTGTGTGTGTGTGAGAGAGAGAGAGAGTGACATGCATGCCTTCCGTGGTGTGCCCAACATCTTCGGACATCTACCAGGTCACCCGCCGAGCAGCAGAGAAATCGGGCTTTGGCAAAAGAAAAAAAAGGTGTTTGGAATTAGCCCTCTCTGCCATTCTGCTAAAAGGGCGGGAACCAAGGCTAAGAGATAACAGGATGACTAACCATATTCGGTTAACCCCCAGAGGGGTAAGAGGCTGAACTGGGAGCTTTGTAGGACTCAGAATGCCATGATCATAGGATTTATTGGGCACCGGTTTTAGTTCATAGAATATATCTACTATGAATATAATTGGAAGGGTTATTGTGTGTGTGTGAGAGAGAGATAGAGGGGGGGAGAAGGGAAGAGAGAAAGAAAGGAAGGAAGGAATAGAGGGAGAATGAGAGAAAAAAGAGAGAGACAAAGAGAGAAAGAGAAAGAAAGAGAAAAAAGGAAAGAAAGAAAGAAAAAAGAAAGAAAAAGTGGGAGAGAGAGACGAAAGAAAGAAACAAACACAAACAAAAGGGAGAGAGAGACAAAAGGAAAGAAGGAAAGAAAGAAAGAAAGGAAGGAAGGAAGGAAGGAAGGAAGGAAGGAAGGAAGGAAGGAAGGAAGAATGAAAAAGAAAGAAAGAGAAAGAGAACTTATGACCACAATTGAGCCCAAAATTTTGGTTGCTAAGCAAGAGCGTTGTTAAGTGAGTTTCACCACATTTTCAAAGTTGGCCAATCCCACCTGATCACAAGTCCGCTGAGCCAATCCCACAAAACAGGCCACACCTACAGAATAGGTTCTAAAAAATTTTGAAACCCACCACTGGCCAGAACCCACCCCTAAAACAAACTCTCAAAGAAGAAAAGCCTGCAATGGCAAAGACAGCCAAGAACATTCATTTGATGCAAGTTAAAAATTGGAACTTGCTGAATGTGCAGGAAACAAAACATAAATATCAAAATAATATAATTTTAAAAATGAAGAGAATTATGGCAATAGAAAAGCATTACAATGTCAATTTCTACAAAAGGTCAAGGGGGAAATGGATAAATATAAAACATGGCAATGGCTTACAATTGGAATATTTTTTTAAAAAGAAACTGGTTTTGAATTTTTCAAGATTAAGCTATTCAAACTAATGCAATCAAGGCCAAAACAAAACAAAAATGATTCACTGGAATTGCTATAAACATTAGCGTGTGCCACCAATAAAAAAGTGGAAATAGAGAGTTGGAAAAGTAATTGAAAATTACAAAAGGTAACACATATCCTACCATCATCCTAGATTCTTGGGAAGAATTTGATCATGTGAGGGTGATCACAGCTAAATAACAGGCAGCTGTGGTTTCAGAGTTTTGTGTAAATAATAATAATAGCAGGTCCTTAGTTAGGACTAGAACTATTAAGTTTTTACCAATCACAGATTGTGAATCAAATTGGAGATTAAATCAACAATAACAACAACAGATTGTTTGATATATATTAACTATTTGTTGTTTAGCCCAGAGTCACTTGCTTATGAGATGGTTATATAAATTTGACAAACAAATAACTAAAGGAATATTTACGGTACATTTGGGATTCACAGGCCTGGTATATTATCCTAACTATTACATTACTTTGGTTCTATTTTGGAACACCGTGATCCTTAGCTTTTCACAATTAAGGTAAAAACAGTTTACCCATCTCTGGAATACTTTATCCATTTTTTTAGCGATAGCCAGTTTTATCAAGTTACTTTACTTATTTTTGATAAGCAATATCTAGAAAACTCTTGGATGTAGTACTGTAACTTCTTCACCTTCACTAACTTTCTTTCGTTAAGAATTTTAAAAGCATTATTCACTATATTCTGTTTATGCCCCTCTTTAAAAAATAAGGGTGCTTGCCAAAACTTGACAGCACTGTACTTTGTAAAACCTATTGAGTAATTTGTATATAAATCCTTCTAGGCAAGCCCATGCAGATCAAGCCTCTCTGCAGATTGTTCCAAAGGATTCACTGAATAATCCAGTGTGTTTTTTTCATATGTAGATACTAGGCATATGTAAATCAGTCCTGACTGAGGTCAGATTGGAGATTTCAAAAGGGATTGATAAGATTTGAAGGTGTTTTCAAAATTCAAGGGCAAACTGATCCACCTCTAGTCATTTTGAGACAAAAAAATTGCTTCCAAAATTTTCAGTCGAGTTACTGCCCCAGAGATGGGTTTTAGTTCTGCAGATATAATTGAGAAAATGGAATGGAAAGAAAATTGAAGAAACTTACTACTGCCTCACTTGGATTGTCAGTGATATTTAATAATCATTACTGTAACAGCATCCAATATCCTATTCAGATCCTATTCCAACACGGAAGGTATGAATCAGTGGTGGGTTTATAAATTTTTAAGAACCTATTCTGTAGGTGTGGCCTGTTTTGTGTGAGTGGCTCAGCGGTCATGTGACCAGGTGGGTGTGGCCAACTTGGAAAATGTGGTGAAACTCACTTAACGATGCTCTTGCTTAGCAACCAAAATTTTGGGCTCAATTGTGGTCATAGGTTTTCTTTCTTTCTTTCTTTCTTTCTTTCTTTCTTTCTTTCTTTCTTTCTTTCTTTCTTTCTTCTCTCTCTTCCCCACTTTCTTTTTCTTTCTTTCTTCCTTCCTTCCTTCCTTCCTTTCCTTTCTCTTTCTCTCTCTCTCTCTTTTTCTTTCTGTCTCTGTCTCTCTGTGTGTGTGTGTCTGTCTGTCTGTCTGTCTGTATCTCTCTGTCTTTCTCTCCTCCCTCTCCTATCTGTCACTCTGTGTGTGTGTGTGTGTCTGTCTCTCATTCTGTGTGTGTCTCTCTCTATGTCTCTCTGTCTGTCTGTCTTTGTCTCCCTCCCTCCCTCTCTCTCTATCTCTCTGTGTGTCTCTCTGTCTCTCTCCCCTCCCTTCCTCTCTTTGTCACTCTGTGTGTGTATGTGTGTGTGTGTGTCTGTCTCTCTCTCTCTCACTCATTCACTTAATCACTCACTCTGTGTGTCTCTCTCTGTGCTTCTCTCTGTCTGTCTGTCTCTCTCCCTCTCTCTCTCTCACTCACTCACACACGTACATACACATACAGACACACATACTGTGGTCACCTTGTGTTCCAATCACAGGTTAAAAGTACCTGGCAGTGGTGTTTTTCTCTTTGGGAACAGAGCCTCTTCATAAGACGAGGCCCCACTGGTCGCCCTCCTGTTCCTCATCTTCCGGCTGTGGCTCCACGCCATGTAAAACATAGGTGCAAGCATGCCCTGCACAATTATAGCCCAGAGCAGGACCAAAGCCCATCTCCCAACTGTTTCCCACTGTTATGAAGTCTCCAAGGCTGTAATTTATGGGGTGTGCACACACGCCTATGTTTTCTATGGCGTGGAGCCGCAGCGAGGCTCCGCGCGGCTGGTGATGACTCCAGAGCCCATCTGGGAAGACGAGGAATGTGAGGGGGACACCTCTCCCCATGGATGGTCAAGCTCCTCCCGTGGATGGTCTCCGGACCAGTGGAGCCTCATCCTTTTTTTTAACCAGGTGGCTGTCAAGAGAGACGAGGGCAGCGCACACCATGTGGGCTTGTGCAGCAGCCGAAAAACAGGAGGCAAGGATTCGGCTGCTGCACAAGTCCAACAGCACGCGCTGTCCTCTTTTCTCTGACAGCCACTTGGTTAAAAAAAGGACAAGGCTCCGCTGGTCTGGAGCCCATCAGGGAAGACAAGGAATGCAAGGGGGACCTCTCCCCCCACCGATGGGCTGCAGACCAGTGGAGCCTCGTCCTTCTTTTAGAAGGACAGTCACTAGGTGGCTGTCAAGAGAGAAGAGAAAAGGGCACACCATGTGGGCTTGTGCAGCAGCCGAAGAACAGGAAGCAAGGATTCGGCTGCTGCGCAAGTCCACAGGCATGTGCTGCCCTCTTCTCTCTGACAGCCACCTAGTTTGCTGAATCCAGCGCAGCAGCGGGATTCTTGCCTTCGCTGAGAGCTTCGCTGGCAGCCGCTTCTTGCAATCACTGCCATGCCGGAAAGAAGCAGGTCTTTGGAAAGAACCTCCTCCTCCAGAGAGCCCATGCTGGGAGACAAAGCGGGGGAGCTGGTTTGAATGTGGATGAGCAGGCAGTTTGGGGCCAGCACCTCCTTCGCTAATTCAGGCAGGGAGAGAAAGAAAGGAGGCTTGTGATAAAGCACCCCTGCCACCAAGGGCGAAGGGGACCACCTTCGCCCTTGACTATTGTATGCCTCCTTTCTCCACCTGCCTGAACTAGCATAGAAGGTGGGCCACTAAACTGCCCACTCACCCGCATTCAAACCAGCCTGCCTCCTGTCTTTCAACATGGGCTCTCTGGAGGGGGATGGAAGGTCTCTCCCAAGACCTGCTTTCCTCACCTTGTGGCGCAGTTCCAGGACACGTTCGGGCAATAGGGAAGGGGGCTTTCTCGCTTGCCTTTGGAGAAAGTAAGAAGGCGTGCAAGAAAGTCCCCCCCGCCCACTGCCTGAACATCTTTGCCCTAGACTATGCAATCTCCTTTTGTTCTATGCCGCTCGAACGAGTGAATGAGACAGACGGAGAATGAAAGGAGATCGCATCGGGTGGGGGGGGAGCGAGCCAAGCATTCCAACTGGTTCTAAACGGCACAGTAGATTTGTGGAACCTCTTCTACCGAATCGGTTAGAACTGGCAGGAACCCACCCCTGGTATGAATGCATGATGATACATAATGTTTGATTGAAAGAGATCTGAGTTTAGAAATGCCTAAGTTTAAAAGCTTAAATCTACTATCATTGATAATTTGGAACTAACTTGGATACTCTTCAGAATCAGAACAAGGAGAGTAATTATGTTTGCAAGATTGAGCAATGCTCAGTGGGTGTTTAAATCAGGATGTGTAGCCCATTGTCTTCATATTATATGACACCCTGAGTTCCAATTTTGGGGCCTTTACAGGCTCCACAATTCTGGAGAAAATTGTGATATTTTATGACAAGCTATCACTTAAGTAGTTGAATAAATTGAAGAGTGAAAGATACATCAAAATGATGATTAGCACATTCTTCAGGATTGTAATTACTTGGGAAAAAATAACAAAATGTCAATATATTGTGGCAGGTGTTTACTTTTGGCCAACTTACTATGGTATAATGTAGAATTAATAAGAATTTGATTCTGTTAATTAATTCATCTATCTGCAGGTGCAAGCTGAATATAAGGTGAAAAACGGGTCGGTCATACATATAGCATATAATAAAGTTGTGTACTGCAGCTGTTTGTAGGCATTTCCAGGTCATCATCTCTAAACAAGAAAATTAGAATAATGAATCCATAATGAGGTATGTTTTAGACATTTTTATTGAATTCATTTTAAATTTCCAGAGAGGGAAAATAAAATATTGCAACAAAATAAGGCAATTTGAAGACCAACAAATCTGCAACTCATTAAAAATGATACCACAAACAGAAAGTTCTGAATCCACCAGACCTACTGGATCTAGGCTACAAAAATTCAGACAAGCCCAAAAACCAACAAAGAGATACAATTTATATACTGCAAATGTTGTTGCTTTATTTTAGATCTTACCCTTTGCCTACTGGCAATACTTAATCATAAAAGTTGGATCAGAACAACAAAACATGCAAACAACAAAACATATTCAGTGGGATATTGTTCATCATATTTATAATAAAATTATTTAGAAGGGTTTTTTAAAGATTTTACCATAGTGCCATAGTCTTCTGTAGATGCATTTTGTTTGAAAAACAAAATCATTTAAAAAGAAATCCAGCATTATTTGAATGAACAATATAACTCCACAATAGCTCCTCTTTTTGTAGAACTGAATGGACATCATTTTATGGTGAACCCATACATTCACAGAGGGCAGGGGTATCATTCTCCTTATATGTGTAGAAACTAAAAGCATTTAGTGACAATTGGATGATATATATATTTAATGGATTGTTATTATTCATCCATCCAGTTTTAAATGAAGAGAAGCTATTGTGGAGTCATTGATCATCCAAACAATGCTGAACTTCTCAAAGTGCAGTTCAGATTATTGGTGGTCCAAAGGGGCCCTCCAGACAGTCCACCACTGTCTTCCTACATTCAAAGTCAAGAGCTTGTATTAATCTGATTACCACTAGATTCTAAATCATCCAGTCATCGTAGTTGTCTCAAAGGTGTTCCCCCCACCTCCCGCCATACACAAAAGGCAATTGGACTGTTTTTTCCTAAAGGAAGAGGGGAAAAAAATGTTTTTTCAAACTAAGTGAAATATTTTGTTCTTTCTTCTGAAGAAAAAGTACTCCAATTACCTTTTGAAGAAAAAAGTACCTTTGAGACACACTCAGCTCTAAGTTCCAGAAAATTAATTCAGTAAAAATTGCAAGTGGTAAAATAAATAGCAATATGAATACTGGAATTCAGAACACTGATAAGAGTGAACAGGATCCTCTTAAGAAAATAATCAAGCAAACTTCCAGATGTAAGAGGACTGGCTTACCATGTTTGTAAATCAATGAAAATAATATATATATATAAAACATTTTTTTAAAATGTTCCGTATTTTCTGGCATATAAGACGACTTTTTAACTCCAAAAAATTATTTTAAAAATCGGGGGTCGTCTTATACACTGGGTATATAAGCGGAAACTGATCCTCCACCTGCATGCTTGCACCGTATAGCGCGGTTCTCCCTCCCCTTCCACCATCCCGCTTGGCCTAAAACTAGCATGAATCAACCTAGGGGTGGAAAGGCATGGGTACATTGACCAGGGAAATCCCCAAACCAACTTCATGCCCCCCCAAAAGAGTGACCCTCCTGCAATCCAAAAAAGCCCCTCAAATTCAGGAACCAAATGGCTGGTGGAGCGAAACGAAGCGAAGCAAAGCGAAGCAAGGTGTTGTTTCCCTAGTTTCTCCAGCCCAGGATTCTCACCGCTGGCTTCCATCTCTTTTTTTCTCCCTGCCCAGGACTCACCACTGTTGTGGCTCCCCTCGAGGCTAATAATAAAGGGGATCAAATTGAAAGCCACATTCCGCTTCTTTCCATCTTTGGACGGAATGGGAAAGCATGGTCGCATCTTGCATTGCCTCCCTTTGGATGGCGCTCGCCGTGCCATTCTGTATTTTTTTTAACACTTTCGCATTTGCAATAGTAGTGTTTTTCAAACTGGGCTGTGTTAAGATGTGTGGACTTTAACTCCCAGAATTCCCCAGCCAGCCAGCTATGAACCATTCCCTATGTTGGCTGGGGAATTCTGGGAGTTAAAGTCCACACATCTTAACGCAGCCCTAGTGTAAACACTAGTGTAAACCTTCAGGTAGTGTGTGACCAAAGTAAACAATGTTATCTTGAGTCAGTAACTTAATGATTTAGGAAATTTGTGACCACACAAGTGATATGCTCCCTGTCTGATACCTTCATATTCAGGTGGACTGTAACACCCAGCCTGAAGGATTTCTATGGGTATCGGGCGATGGTGGGAAGGAGTTCTTTAAAAAAATAAGATAATTTTATTAAACACTGGCATTAAAATTTATGAATAAATGCTAACTAAAAGGAAGTAAAAATAATGGAAAGAAAAATAGAAAAGAAAGAAGCTAAAACAAAAATATATAAAGAAATGACTTATTGGTTCATAACAAGTATATGCATTTTTAGTAACATATCACTTTCTCTTAAAATACAACTAATAGTACCTTCTTCCCATATCTCATCTCTTATTTGTAAGCAAGTGTAAAAGCGGCCATTTGATCCCAGTTAGTAAAAGTCCATTAAGGGATTGCCAGACATAACATACTAATTTAACCTTGATCAAATAAAGCATTTTTATATTCAAATAGAATAGAATAGAATAACAGAGTTGGAAGGGACCTTGAAGGTCTACTTGTCCAACCCTACACCACTTCAAACAAATGGTTATCTAATCTCTTCTTTAAAAACTTCCAGTGTTGGAGAATTCACAACTTCTGAAGGCAAGTTGTTCCATTGATTATGGTAGCTTGCAATTATGATGGGTGTCACTGACTTGCCAAGGAGTTGATCTCCCTCTCTATTGTTTCTCATATTCCCCCTGTCATCATCAGTTCCAGTTTGGCTGACAGCTTAGAAAACAAACAGCATGGCACCCCCCTGGGTTTATCATCTTATCCTTCCTTTCACTTTTAGAGTGAATTAGGAAAAGTTTAACCCACTTGCAATGTTTTATATTACATGTTTTATATTACATGTTTGATGACATGTTTGATTATGTTTATAAGTGACAGTTTTCCTGCTAAATACCTGCATGTCATAACCACTTGAATTAAAATTACCATATTGAAATCAAATCTGATGTTTTTTAACTTTTATTTGGTGTGCCTCGGAAGAGGGGTAGTCTTATACAGCGAGGATAGCCCAAGCCCTATATTTTAACAGGAAAAGTAAGGGACACTCTTATATACCTAGTCGCCTTATACGCCGGAAAATACGGTAACTCCAATAACCTGTTTTGTAAGAGAGGAAGAATTATCAGGATTCTGTTATATGTGACTATAGTATAGTAGTATAGTACAGTCTTTATTGTCATTGTATAAAGTAAATACAATGAAATTGGTTTTAGCCCCACTGGTGCAAAATTATAGCAGAAACGAAAAAAGAAAGAAAGAGAAAAAACTAGTCATACGTTTCTGCATGTGCATGGAGTGATTGTGGTTGTATTTAAAAGTCTGATAGGCCAAGGATAGAAACTATTTTTAAATCTATTTGTTCGGCTGGCTATACTTTGATGTCTTCTGTCCGATGGGTAGGATTAGTGCAAAGAGACAGTGACCAGGGTGTGAATCATCTCTGAGTATCTTCCTTACTCTGCTAAAGCAGCGAGACCTGGCAATGTCATCCAGTGGTGTTAGAGGGCAACCAATGGTTTCTTGTGCCGAATTGATCACTCTTTGTAGTGTCTTCCTGTCTGCAGCTGTTAAACCAGCATACCATACTATAATGCAATATGTGAGGACACTATCGATGGTAGAAAGAGGTGATCAGCCGCTGTTCCTCCTGATTTTTTCACAGGACTCTACGGAAATGAAGTATCCGTTGAGCCTTTCCAATCATCAGGGACGTGTTGTTTTTCCAGGTGAGATCTTGACTAATAAGCACTCCCAAGAATTTAAAAGAGGAAACCCTCTCCACACAGCCCCCCTCGATATGCAGTGGGGCAGGTTCTTCTCTGTGCTTCCGGAAATCTAGCACCACCTCCTTTGTCTTACTAGTACTTAGATGTAAGTTGTTTTTTGAGCACCATATGGATAACTTCTGGACTTCTTCCCTGTATGCTGATTCGTCCCCTCCAGTTATAAGACCAAGCCCCTTTGTGTTGTCTGCAAACTTTATTATGATGTTGGATGGATCAGAGGATATCAGTGGTGGGTTACGATGGGTACGTCCCGGTACGGGTGTACCGGTGCCTGCCAGGAGCATCAGGTACCTTTCCAGTATGGTGCTCTGGAGGGCCCACCTGCCCGTGCTCCTTACTGGTATTTGAGGTTTTCAGGGCTTCTGCGCACAGGCATGGAGCATACGGTGCCTGCACGATGCTCCGCCGAGCAGTTGGAGTGTCGCGGATGACTCGAGGAGCCTTGGGGGTGGTAAGTACGCATGCACGTGCTGCATGCGTTCATGTGGTAGATCCCCGGTCCCGTTGCACCAGGATCCAAAACCCACAACTGGAGGATATGCATATGTCATATGTATACAGTGAGTACAGGTAGGGACTGAGCACACAGCCCTGAGGGGAGCCTGTGCTGTGCTTCAGTGTGGAAGATGTAAAGGACCCAACCCTTAATGTTTGTGGATGATCCGTCAGGAAGTCTTTGATCCATTACAGCAATAGAGTTGTAATATGTAATTTTTCTAGAGATATAAGAAATTATGCAGGAAGAATATTTCTTATCTGTCCTGTAGTAGATAATTATTCTTGCAGCACAAAATCTAGCTATGCTGTTGAAATGCATTTTGAATACCTCTCCCTGTTGTTCTGTGTGAATGAGTGATCCTAATAGAATCCCAGCAGTGCATTTAAACTTTATTTCCTAGGTTAATCAGGCTAAAAGCTGGTTTTATAAACAACCAAGTTCCCCACAGAGGGACAAGATCTTTATATTTAATGCACACATACGCACACACACACACACACACACACACACAGAGAGAATCCTTGCCTTAGTTATTCTTAATCAGAAAACTTGACCACTAAAAATAGGAAGTTGATGTAACTCCTTGGGAAAATATTGTATTTTATTTCTTTTCCCCTTTTTGATATTCAGCTTTTATAAACACATACAAATATATACACACAAAAAGCCCATACAATTCTGCCTTTTCTATTTTTGATCTTTAATCCCCCTTTCCTTGTTAGAATGGCAAAGCCCTCCTGTCTTTCTAATAAAAAATAGCTAGGAAGGCCTTCAGTGCAATGTCTCTTTGATCAACAGAAGGCTGTCAACTCTTGCCGCTCCCCCCATCCCAGGCCTTATTCTTGGCTAACAGTGGA